>NC_047656.1:10005591-10123885 GCF_902201215.1 Prunus dulcis | reverse complement strand
GTTATGATTAGGTACCTCAAAGGAGGTTTTTCCATTTACAAGATTCTGCGGCTGTTAGGTTGAGTATATAGTGAGGTATTGTGTCAATTGTGAGGTATCTTAAGGTGTTGCTACTTAGCCAGCTACAGTTTATTCTTGAAATAATTATAATTTTTCATATAACCTTTAGGTGTCCCATGTTACTCTCTCTTGGTTTGAACGTTTTTGTTGGTTGGTTGCCGTAAAGCGCTCTCGAGGATGAGGCTTAGGACCCATAACCAGAGAGTTGATCTTATAATTCAGGTTGAAACATTGTGACTTCAAAAGCTGCAGATATTTTATGTTTTGTTTAATTAACAATTTTACCACTCAGATGTGTCTTGAATGGAGTTTCCAAATTCCCACCCTTGCTCTTTCTTGCATGTTTTATTTGTTGGCAGCCTAGAATCCAGAATATTAAATGGTTAGATACAATAAATATATAATTTTCTCATCACTAAATTCAGTCATAAAAATTAGTGGGAGCGATCATCTTAGATGGTATGGGATTTTGTGCATATGTGATGATGCTTTTTCATTTTTCGATGTTTGTTTGTAGTAGCATATACCGACCCTGCTTATGCTCCATCCAATATGATAAAAGAAGCAATTTGTCTTCTGAACCTCAGCCAATATTACCTTCTTATATTACTTTCGCTCTATGCTAACTTAGATCTCATTATGAACCCATGGCAAGTGTTTACTGCTTTATGCTTGCCTAGTTTTATTGTTTTTCACTGTTGTTTGTACCAGTGTATGCCTCTCCCTGCTAATATTCCATCCAATATGATAAAATAAAGCAATTTAACTTTTCGCCCTCATCCAATACTGCTTTATCTCATTCTTGCCTGTATGCTTTACCTTGTGTCTGCAGCTGGAGCTTTTGAGAGACTCTTCATGATTTCGTATCTAGATACAGAGATTCTTGTAAGTATCCCACTGAGTTTTTTTTTTTCATAATTCAGTTCTAACTTGTTATGTTTTACATTGTAAAACTCTGACCCGTAATGATTAGCAGAATTAGATGACTACCTAAGTAATTAATCTGCTTAGTCTTGCCATATGAAACTTGGTGGAGCTGAAAACAGCTGTACAATTTGAGTTTTAGATTGTCATCACAAAAATATAGCTAAATTGAGTTAAAATCTCCTGCATGTAGGCAAATAGTTTAGGGACGAATGAAGTTTCATTTTTTCTTGGGGGCATCTGTTTTGTTTTCATCATTTGTAGTAGAAACTTTTCTAAATTTCTAAAGTACTTTCTTAAAGAGGGTTAAACTCATAAGGTGCATGATGTATATTTTGCTAAAAGATATATGATGTATTTGAAATCCATTATTTTCCATAGATCACCTTGACCTTTTCATTAGTCCGATGTTTGTGCATGAATAATATTCATAAATAAAGTCAACAGTTCATAAATAAAGTCCACGGTAATGCCTTTTGCTGATCTTATTATTGTATGTTGTGATTATCTTGGATTTAATAACAGATGAAATAGGTTTACATTTGCTCCCTTTACCCTTGACCTCACTAACCTTGGAATCAATTGTGTTCTAAGGGTGAAGTCTTTATAAGTGTTTTACCTCTGACAATTAGAAGTCATTTCACCTTTGTCTCTGTGTTGTATTATTATATGAACCGACTCTAATATTTCCTCTTAATCAATCTTACTTAGCATGCAAGACTTTCTGACTTTGTTATTCTGACTTTTAACAAAGGCTACACTAACAGATGCACTCTATCTCCCCCACAAACCTTGTTCCCAGAGTCAAACTTAGACATTTGAATCTTGAGAATGAGCCATTATCTTATAGCTTATACGTGCCAAACTGGCGTAGCCATGCTTTCTCCACCACTTCCATACACTTGCATGAAGTTGGTTATGGGTTGTTAGTTGCTTATAACTGTGTATGGTTGGCCTGTGGTACTGTCAAAACAAGAAAAAAGGAAAAAGAGTTGGCCGGTGACTATACATATGAACATTTTCACGCATCTTAATACTAGATTGGCTTTGATCTTTTATTATATTGCGGAGTGGTGGCTTCATATAGGGCGCTGCGATCAGATTTTAAATTCTGCTACTGGGTTTGATGCAGATAATAAGGGATGCAGCTGGAGTTCCTGAAGTACTTACAAGGTTGGATACAGCTTCATCTCCCCTGGAAGAAACCGTCATGGAGTATGAGAGCTAAAGGTTCTTCTATGTATGGAAACTCAAATTATTATTTTTTTCTAAATTTTTAGATATTAATTAAAATAATAGTTACACTTACACCTGTTTCTCTCTCTCTCTTCCTCTCTCTTAATGAGATGTTGCTTTTTTTAAATTTTTTCTTATTGTCTTCCAAAATTTTCCAAATAATCACCATAAAAATAGGTGACATGTTTTATTTCTGTTAAATTCAAGTCAACGGACCAAAATTGAGTGTGGTTGTTCCTCCAAGTCTTAAAGCATATTATATAATTTGTTTGCCCTTGTGATGATTTTTAGATTCACCGGATAAGAACAGGGAAAATATTTGTAAATTAAAGGTTGGTGTGAAGTGTGAACATGTTTGACTAAAATGCACCACGCTGTTTGACTATTGATGTGCTCTGCTGTCATGCTTGATTTACGACATGCCGCCTCTAAAGCTTGACCTTACATCATCTGGAAAGCCATTTCAATATTTAATTTTCCTTTTCCTTCGGTTTGATTACTTGGTTAGTTGGCTGTGTTTCCCTTTGGCCTTTGCCACTTTGATGAGATTTCTTTTAGGGCTGAGTTGACTGAAAACTTGGGGAACCGTGGAGATGTCTGATATGAAGAGGGTATAGTAAACTGTTAGTAGTTTCATTTTGAAGATTATAATTATGATGCTAGCATCAGTTGTCGATGTGCGTAGGTGATTGTAGACCGTTGATGCATTGTGAGATTCATGTGTATTAACGGGCTGATGTATTGTTGTTGACACTTCAAATTGTAGGAGAAGAAATTGTACAAACATGTTGAATCACAAAGCTTCTCCAATGAAGGGGCTGTGGTGAGGGGTTCAATCTGTTCGTCCAATAATAGTTTTGCAATTAATCTGATGACTAAGAAGGATCCCTTCATTATAACCTCTCATTACAGTCTCTCGAGTTCAATCTTTAGATTTTACACGTGTAATGTTCTAGAGGCATTGACTCTTTGTGTACGGTCGTTTTGGATCAACAACAGATGACACTATATGAGCATCATAGAGGCACTAATTGTGGTTTGATTAATGGTGTTGCACCTGTCATCTCAATCTAGCTTCATTAAATTAAATACTTAACTTGTGGCATCAAGAAATAAGAAATTTTAATATAACAATTTGTGAATAAGAAATTCACCAAAAATTTTGACTTCCGCCGCTGTTTATTTGTCAACTATTATTATTAACCCCTGATGCGAACTTGGGCTTTTTCTATTTTATTTTCTTATAAATTAAGAAAATAATTTTACAGCTCTTGGTGTGAATTGAACATCTACTCATCTCCAATGGCAGGGTTTAGCACAGTGAAAAATGGCTTTGACTTCAGACATAAGGTTTTATGTTCGAATCCCCACAGCACCATAATTGTGTGTGTGAAAAATCTCCCTCCCCTATAATTTAGATTATCCCTTGCACTAAAAAAATCTATTCATTTGCTCATGGTACAATTGGTAGGTATGTATGTATGTGTACATATAGACGTACATTTATATGTATGTATATATCTTCCGTACATTTGTAGATGGGAATGGGATATAATATACAATAACTCTTAGATTGGTTTATGGGTTTAGTAACTTTTATTTATTAATTAATTATTAGCCAACTTGGGAGCAGTTGGTGGTTTTTTCCCCTAAAAACAAGTGGGTTATGCAGAATTGTGTGTTAAATTTCATGTGGGCAAATAACAATGGAAGTTTCTGAATTGGACTAACAAAACTTCTGGGAATTGGAGGAGTGTATCTGGAATTTCCATGCCAACATGATAAGAGAGAGACGACTTCTGTAATAAATGGGGAAAATTAAATTGCAATTAGACTCTTGCAAGAAAAGCTATAAATTTATCAAACTATATAATTTATGCACGTTCCTTATAATTTGGTTTCCCAAACAATAATACAACTCTTATCATATATGTATATCACATTCGTATACTATTTTATGTAGGAGATAAAGTGGACATCCATATCAATTAAAATTAAACATTTTTTTTTTAATGATTCATTGGTATTTTTTAATTGATATAACTATCAACTTCATCTACTGTATAAGTTGATATAAGAATGTGATATACAAATAGAGTACGAGTAGCATTACTCAACAAGAAATCTTCATTTAGAGAGAGAAACAGAGGCCCCACAACAACACATACATAAGACAAGAAGGAAGTCCTACATCCAAATGGAACGAGACAAACCCTCTTAAATATAACTCAATTTAAAAGCTAAATCTTAAAAAAAATCAAAGAAATAATTAAGAAATATTATAAGTTTCTGCAACTTCCAAATGGAATGCAACTGCAACATCTCTGCAGAAAACAGAGAAGCACTCAGAAGTATATGTCTTTAACCCTTGTATTTACATCAAATGGAGAGAGAGAGATCAGAAAAACATCAGAAAATTGGAAATTAAAAATTAAAAAGACATGGATAAACAAGTAGTACTATAATTAAGTTAAACCCTCTAAAAATCCCAAGAAATTAAGCAAAATATTTTAGAGAACTCTGAAACTCATCATACATTCTTCTTCTTTTCTTTCTTTTGGTGAGAATCACACATCAAACTTTAATTTCTGAATTGCTAAATATTTCTAGACAAGTTGGGTTCCTTCAAAACCATGCAGGTGAGAATTTGAGGCATCCAAATTGGGTAGCAGAGGAAATTCACCAAATTCCTGAATAAACCCTTCCAAATCTGCAAATCTCTCCAAGAACCCACCTGAGTTCTCTGCATTCCACATCATCCCTTCTTCCTTGACTCTCTCTCTTGATTGATCCAAACCCATGTACCCAGTTCTCATCAGCTCCAGCTTGTCAGCCATTGATGATGCATTTTTCTTGGGTTCTTCTCTGCTGCTGGGAATTAAATTCCTTGGCCTCTTATTCTTCTTTTTGCTGCAGCCATTTTCAGATGGTTTTCCTGTGAGTCTCTGCACTAACTCCCTGAAGTTTGCCACGTCTGTCTTGATGATCTCTGGTGCAAATATGTGAATGATTCGAATTTTGGGCTTGGCTTTTGATATTGTTTGTGAGTCTCTGTGGATGGCTAGGGCTGCTGGTAAATTTGAGCAACAAGTTTGCTTCTTGGTTAATGTCTCCTCCATGAGAACTTAATGGCTAGAGAGAGAGAGAGAGAGAGAGGTTGGGAAATGGGAATTGAGGAAGTTGGTGTATATATTTGTTTACAATGAAGGTGATGCTTATATAGGGGAAAGATTAATATAAAGGGTGGTTAATTATTAATTAATTAAATTGGAAGGACAAATGGGAAAAAACTAAGAAAAAAAACAAAAGAGGGGGAAAAGGCTGTCTTTGGGAGGAGGGGTTGGATGAATCCTTGTCTGGCAATTTGCTAGAGTCAATAGAGTAATTAATGGAACTCAATGGTCCCCTATTTCCCAAATTGGGAATTTTATATACTTATATATGTATTCTGTTGAATTTATTATATTATATGTTAATGTTTTGTGAGTTTGGGGTATGGGAGGATATATGTGAACATGTATGGTGTTTTTCATCATACATGAAATTACCAAAACATCCCCATTTTCCATCCAACTTGGAACTTCATTATTAGGATCATCCAATTGTAAAATTTCAATGCATGATTCTCCTCTTCTTCCTCTTCTTGATTGAACCTTGAGAGATGAGTGGTTCAATCATTTAATTAAAGTTGTCATTTATTGTGTTCTAGCTTGTATTAATCCTTCCTCATGAAATGGGATTTCAATGCTTAGTTATGAGGGAAGCTTTCATGCAAATTCAAATGTACTTGAGGATTTGCAAAAGATCCACTAGTGTAGTGGTTCTGGTTCGAGTCTTAACATCCATGTTGTGTGTGTGAGTTTAATATATTATCACCCATCTCAATAAGAAAGATCCTCAAAAAATGCTTAAAATTTTAGGCCAAAACAGAAATTATATCAGATTACTATTTTTGATACTTAACGACAACTTAATCTTTTGATACTATACATCAATGTCATCCCTAACATTATTTTTTTTTTTTTTAGGACTTCATCAGAACTGTTACATGATCGTGATCGACATTTAAAAAGTACTAACCACATTAATCACGTACTCTTTAAAAATTAATCACACATGTCATGCACAAAAATAAGTTTCATATGGGTAATTATGACAATTTGGAGCTACAATATCATTACACATAAAGCCAAAGTCATGGACTCATGGGTTCATGGCTTGCACAATTGTACGACAGCCGTACCTAATCCCGCGTTTCAAACCAAAACAAACTACAAAAATAAGTTCCAAAAACATAAGACTTTGTAAATCGTTACTTTTCTGTTTGATCCTCCATCTTGTCTGTAATTTTTCATTACTGAATTCCTATAAGATCTGAAACTTGATATGGAAGCACAATGATTTTGAGCATCCATTGTTTTGGGGTTTGGTCATCTCTTTCATTGGATACGATCCAGCAAAGCAGCTGCAAATAGTTGTGTGCATGTAGATTGTAGGGGGAGAGTTTTAAGTAGCTATATATAAGAGTATCAATTTGGTCCCATAGAAAAAGAACAAAAATTAAGGAAAATTTCTAGATAATATATAAACTCCACGTAGCATCTTGGTAGTGTGTGTGTGAGAAACTCTCCTCCAACTGTAATTTAGACTATCATTTATATTAAAAAAACGAACTTACTTTACAATGAATCGTGAATATTTTGTTATTAAATATTGATGTAAATTAACAATCTAATAACCTAATATTGTTTCGCATCCTATGTAATTATGTATATAAGAGCAAATTAGTACGTAGGGATGCATGAGGTATCTCATTCTTGCTAAATTGCAAAACCGACTTGGTTGTTTTTTTCTCATTTGGCTCAATGTTTTCATCTCATAGCTACATAGAGAGAGAGAGAGAGAGAGAGAGCAGCATGGCCGGTCTTAAGAATTGTCACTACTCACTAATGGAGCTTTCGATCCCAAACATTAATCCAAATTCATATTTGACTATGTCTTCACAATAGATATTTTTATTTTTATTTTATCTCTTGCATTATGTATAAAAACAAATGAAAACATTCACCAGTCGATTTTGTAATTAAGCATAAGTGAGATTAAGAAAGGTCCTTAACCAGGTTTAAAAATTTATAATTATCCTTTTTGTATGAAGTTTTGGACACAAAAATAATGCTAATGGAAGCTGTTATGTGTGAATGCCAAAAAGGGTTGTTTAGGTGAGAATTGCTGAGTGGGGAGGTCACATGGCACGTGACCTTTTACAATTGGTGCAACTGCCATGATGTTTTAGCTTTCACTTTTTTGACTTTTTACACGATCGTTCGTGCATGTCATGCTAATGAGAACGCAACCCTAAATTGGTTAGTCATCCTTTTTAATTTGCAACTTTTACTTTATTCTTTTACTTCAATTGGATATATAAAAGGCTTTTTTTTTACAACAAACAACCTTCCTTGTAATTCTTGTCTAATTACATCAATTTATATATATATTATATACAATTTGTACGAGCTAGGTAGCTGGCAGCTTACCATTTTTCTTCTAAATGGGGCTAATTTCCCAACAGAATTGAGTAAGGACTATTGTGTATGAAAACACTCTTGTATTTCTATACGCGAAGGTAACACCAATAAACAGAATCATAGTTTCTATTAATGTAAAATACAAACGTTCGTGTCTGAATGATCATGATCGTATTTGTATTATCTATGGATTACAGCACATCTATCTAAGGTTTAGGAAATCAATCATTTGTGTTAGAGCTCTTCATTTTTCATGCTATGCTTAGGAGAACTAATGAAAATTAATTAATAGCCGGCCGCAGAGGAAATATTATAGATATTCAATTGGATATTATGTGTACACTGTATGTACCGCTCGATCTTCCGTTCTGATCGGAAAATATTAACCGTCGGATGTGCACGTGATGAACTGACAACCATGGTGATGCGTTTTGCGTCATCACAGAGAGAGAGAGAGAGAGAGCACACGAGTCCAGTGCCGGCCCAGGGATGGCAGAGCAAAGACTCAATCTCAACTGCCACGTGGCGACGTGCGTGCCGTCCGCTGATTCCCCGAGCAGGAGCCAATCCAACGAGTGCGAGGCCACTCTTTATTGACGTCTTAATTACTAATTAGGATTTTTGGGTGAAAATTACGAACTTGGGTTGCACGACCGCACTCTCTTGTTGTGCTTAGCTGGATCCTGTCAGCTTTTTCCCAACATGTGTCTTGCGCTGCATTTTTTTCTTACCAGTCTTCCACTCCTTTTCAAAAAAATTCTTATTGAAATAATGCTTATCACTCATTCCATTCCAAAGTTTTGAACAAGGATGGATTTATCATGAATTTATTATAAAATTCTGAATGATTGCATAAGTAAACGTTTTTAACTATTTGAATTACAAATTTATTATAAAATTCTGAATGATTGCATAACTTATTTTAGAACCACAATCTAATAATCTACCATCATTTCAAATTTAAATCAACTCACTGTACACACGTTTAATTATTTACCATGGAGTGATGATCTTACATTGATTGGTAAATTGCCTAATAAAGATCACAATAATGGCTATAAAGTTTGTCCACCTAGTTTGACTAGCTTTTAGGGTTGCTATATATATATATAGTCTCATTCTATTGAGGAATTTTTCAAATAATTTTATTTGAGGGACGCCTTTTAGGGTACCCTACAATTTTTTTTCCAATGATCCAAACCATCTATTTTTTAGGTCTTCATTCATAGATCATCCTTACAAAAAATTAGACAAATCGGAAACCGTTTTAACATCCAATTGTGTTTTACAAAATCAAGAAACACGGTGCTTCAAGAAAATGTTAAAATTTCAATAACTTAATTGAGTGGTCAAATGATATCGGATTCAAGTGATTTTCTGTAGAGATGATCTTTGAATGAGTATCTACAAAATAGACAGTTTGGATTAGTGAAATACAATTCGGAGTGGGGCCTACAAGGGGTGTCTCTCAAATAATTATTTGAGGGATCCCTCAAAGGAAACTCTGTGCGTGTGTGTGTGTGTATATATATATATATATATATTATAAAGGTTGGTATATATTATTGAAGAGATATATATAGAGAGAGAGTTTTTATTTGAGGGACACTTTGGTAGAAACAATTTATTATTGTATTTCACTAATCTAAACAGTCTATTTTGTAGATATTCATTTAAAGATCATCTCTACAAAAAATCACTTGAATCCGATGTCATTTGGCCACTTAATTGTAAATTATTAAAATTCAAGTACTTTTCTAAAGTACCACTTAATTATTAAAAAATTTCATAGTGAACATTAAAGGGTATTCCTCAAATAAAATTATTTGAGGAATCCCATAAAAAGAGAATATATATTTTGTTGATGCTAAAAAATGGTCAGATACTTTTGGACCCAACTTAGTGATGATATTGCCTTTGGCTCTATGTGCTCTTCGGCAGGTTGGATAGCTGCGAAATAAAGAAAAAGTAGTGAGGTCCTGGGCATTGGTGTGGTACCGACCGAAGGCTCTTCAATGCTTAAGTTAGTATCGAGTATAAAGTGAAAAGTGATATGGACATAGTGGTGGCTAAGTAGTCAAACGTCGCAGTTACGTTGTTTTTTTATTTATTTATAAATCTTGGGAGATGTGCATCTTGAGTGAGATTTTGATGTGGGACTGTGGGCTTCGCCTGAGGGGACGCCACGTGGTTTTGTGAGAAATCTCAAATGAAGCGCGGTCTTTAGCCATGATCGGCAAGTCATAGTGCCGAAGGCTCACAACCTGCCGATGGTATTTTGTGGGACATAATAGATTTTCAATTTTAGTGAATCCTCTTTATGAGCCCCTTGTTCCACGTGTCGTTCTCTAATAGACTGGTCAAATATGGTATAACCATATACATATGCATATATGGATTTAGGTCTTCTCTTTAATTATATTATGTGTTTCACATTAGGGTTGCTAGGCCGCAGTGGATGTGATGGAACAATGGCAACCTATATTAGTATGGCGTGGAACCAAAATTGGTGCTATATATAGTCCTGCCAGAAATGATTAAGGCTAGATAGGCTACTTTCTCTTTGGACACCCCAGATCATGATACATGTATGCTTATATTCTTCAATAATACATATACATATATATATATTTATATGTATGTATATAGCTGCGTGGCAGAGATGGCAATGATTATGGAACACAGAAGCTACTAGCTAGTTCATTTTAGGCACTATGCAGGAACAGAAAGAAAGAAAGTAACATATATATATTTATGGCATAGATGTCACATGTTTGTACATACTCGCCATAATATCCGCTTATGAAACCAGACTCAAACAAACCAACACATGCAGAATATATATATATATATATATATATGGTTACTTCCTGTAAAATTGAAAGTGAAATTAAGGAGTTGTTGCACGTGATGATGATCAGTTTGAATCTGACATGCACATGCAGATGATTTCATCTTGCAGTTTGCATGTATTCTGAGACTGCGAGTGCACAGTAAAAGTACTGTATGTTGCACTATTTGGTAACTTCTGTGCCTAAAAAGGCTTCCCTTTCCTACCTAGGCTAATTCATATTATTTGAAGCCCGTACTTCTGCTTCATTAGCTGGCCTACCCATACACATGACCTAAAAACACTCAACCCTTTTTTAGGTTAACCCTACAGTTTTGAATTTTCTGGGGAAGGTTCGACTAATCGAGCTACGTTTTGGAAAAGGATGTATCAACCATTTAATTTTGTTCGTTGAGTTTTTAAGTATCATGCATTGCATTGCACCGTAATCGGGTGGTAATGCTCGCGTATCAAATTATAATGCGAAGACAAATACTTGTATTGTCGTATTGTGAATTTAACTTGTATATTCGAATAGGAATCAATTTAATAAATTGTCTACATTCACAGTTCGACAACGTAACGTTATTTTAATAATTTAACAAAAGAAATATGCATATGCAAGATATATTTCAATTTTCCACTAGACAGTGTTTTTTTTCCTTCCTCTTATAACATTAGTTGTATGACCTAATATACAAGATTCTTCTCTATACATCAAATTAATATCAGAGACCAATTCATGTGTACATGTAAAGAATTAGTAGTACATACATTATTGGACTTTTTTTTTGCATGTGTGCAGTTACCAGTTGCTTTCATGGTCGATTTGTGGTCCAGAGATTTCATTTCTCATTGTCTTGCTTTTCTTTTTGAAGTACAAATTAAGTAACCCAAATGTTTGCCTAAGAAATCTTTTGCCTTGTAGATATTCAAGGTTACTCATAAATCTGATTTTCTGTTCTTATGGAAAGTCATTCTATTGGCCATGGCAACATGTAAGTATGCATTTACCGTTGACTGATGGAAAATAATACCAACTTAATATGGTTTAATTAAGAAATAATAACCATCGAACGTCGACAGGATTTTGAACTGGTCGTGATTTGATGTCAATTTCCCCTTGATGTTATGAAACCCAGGATTGAGGATGATGACATTGATTGTAAACTTTGATTTAGTCTTACATAGTAATCAGGATTCAGATAATCCATTCCCATTAAGAAATTCATACCTTTCAAGTTCGTAATTTACAACATTATTAAAAAAAATAATAATCCAATTCATAATATATATTGGTGTGGTTAAAAGGATTATGTAACAACATAATGGGCCTCTGTGGTAGGGCTGTAAACTGGATTGCAGATTTCTAATTTATTTTTTCGCGGAAGCCTCTTATGATAACAGGGCCTGGAATAATAGATGAGCATATTGGGCCAGTATAATTAAGCCTGGGCTAAAGTTTATACTAGACACATCGATTGGGCTACTCCAGTAAACAAATTTTTTTTTTTTTTGGTTCGATATTTAATTTTTTTTGTTTGGTCTTGATCAACTGGCTAAACCTACATTTGCCTTTTCTTTTTGTTACATTCAATTTTGTTTTTCTTTCTGATGAAATAAAATGAAGAGTAATATTCTTCCAAATTCCGAACTCACTGCAGGCTATATTGCAATTTGGACATTTGGGGTCATGTTTCGCGATTGGAATTAGATTGTATTACATTTGATCGGAAAGGATAATACTAATTCAATAATGTATTATATAGTCTAGCATGATTAGACATAATCCAATCCAATTTTGGTGGGATTCATAATTCTACTACATTTAGGCTCCAGTAGACATAATCCATTCCAAGTTATTTTTAGACCACCAAACACTTGACTAAGATTATTAATTCTATCCAACCATATAATCTAGCTCACCAAAGGAGCCCTTTGGTTTTATTCTTCCACATCCCTCAAAAACGGGTTGAAGATAGAGTGGGTGAGAGTGCCAAATATAAATGAAGCAGCTAAGACAGATGGAATGGATCAGCATTGTCCTGTGGCTGAGCAAAGCCCATGCGTTATCATTTCATTTAGCCTGCCTCCCTCTCGTTCAGGGATTCATTGTGCCACAGAAATTGAGTTCCAAGTTGCAACGACTCTCTTGAGTCTTTCTCAACCGCAAAAATGAAAATATTCAGAATTGGTTTAGCACGTTCCGTTTTTCATTAGGCCTTTGGAAAGCTTTTTGCTTAGGAAATTAACCACATTCATTGGAGGGGAACAAAAAAGGAACGCAGCACAGAACATTCTTGCATTCTACAATAAATAGGGGTGAGAAAATTATTGAAATAGCACAACTAGTCATATTAAAATACAGTCCCAAGCAACGAAAGAAACCTAATTCATGAGTGAAAGGGGAAGCTCGGATCCATTACCAGAACTTAAAACTCCCCCTACACTCATTCGGACAATTTTGATAATCACATTCATAACTTATTATTGTACCAGAAGACACCTTTCTTGTCACCCTCATCTCGCTCAACATAAATACACTCCTTTGCCTCCCTGAACATTGCCTTGAAAACTGGCGTCCTGTCCAACTGATAGTAATCGCCCAAAATCGGCTTGATAGCTTTCGTGGCCTCCATTGCATGGTAATGTGGCATGGTTGAGAACAAATGGTGAGCAACATGAGTGTCTGTGATGTTATGGAAAACCTTGTTCAGGATGCCGTAATCTCTGTCAACTGTTGCCAAAGCTCCTCTCAACCAGTCCCATTCGGAGGAATCGTAGTGTGGCAATGAAGCGTGTGTGTGCTGCAAGTATGTGATCAGCACCAAAAATCCATTCACCACCATCAAAGGTCCTCCATAATAGCATACAACCAAAGCAAGCCCTTTCGCCACAGCTAGACGGTATAGCCCATATACGACTGCAAGAACACCGGCATCAGAAAGGAAAATCTGCAATCGTTCACGATCGGAGAAGATGGGGCCATATGGATGGTAGTGGCAAGCAAAGCCTTCATAGTGCCTCCCTGAAACATTGAAAGCCAGATACAGAGGCCAGCCTAGAGTGAGTTGGATGGTGAGTGTAAGGAACCTGCCCGGTGGGTTGTTTAGATATTTGGAGTACCATCCAATAGCAGACTTCTGCTTGGGGACAAAGACCTCATCTCGCTCAATGGAACCTGTGTTAGAGTGGTGACGGCGATGGCTATACTTCCAAGAAAAGTAAGGCACAAGGAGGGCAGAGTGGAGGATTAGACCAACTGTGTCATCCAGCCATTGATAATCACTAAAAGCATGGTGACCACACTCATGCGCTATCACCCAAACACCAGTCAGGACACAGCCCTGAACATACCAGTAAACTGGCCATGCCAAGAAAGAGAAAGGTTGAGAGAGAGGCTGGATGTAATTGGAAGCAATGTAGTACAGGAGAAAAGCAATGGTAAGGTCATAAAAGACATAGGAGAAGGAGCGGATAACAGAACGCTGAAAGCAATGAGGTGGGATGGCTTTCTTGATCTGGCCGAGACTGAATGGAGGTTTTGAGTATGGCACTCGCTTGGGGTTGTCGGTTTCAGCGTTCTTACGGGTAGGGGGTGCGGACATTCTTCCACCGGCACCCATTGCTCCTAAATCTGCAAAGAAAGAAGAACGAATCTCTTGAGTATAATGTAATTGTCAAAAGGAGGTTAGTCCACAATGCACCACCAAAACAGAATAATTCAATTGTAGTGCCACAACAGGATTTCAATAGTTATATACTAGTTTATAGGATACCAACACCAAGAAACGAAAAGGAGATATTAGTAAGGATAAAGGTAAAAGACATGAAACAATTATAAATAATTTTATTCCTCAGATCTCTCACATATTCCTCCCTGTAGACCTCGAGAGTGACTACGGCTAGGTGGGTTTCCTCATTGGCTGAATCGAAGAGCACCAAAAAAATGAAACACCGCAAAAGTTGAATTAAAAATACACCAACCGATTGAGATATTTGGAGGTTCAAGCATCACATGACGACCACTCAGAAACAAAGTGCCAAAGTAAACGGACCAAAAACCAACCAGAAAGGCAAGTGGAATATCCAAAAGAATCCAACATACAAGTAGAGGAGCTCTTTACATCACACAACCAATTTGATTTAAGTTATTGCCGCTACTATTAACCAGTGTAGACGTACCGACAAGCCTCCCTGGTTTTGTTACATATTATTCTTAACAGCTGAGACAGAGATGGCAAAGACTAATCACTCAAATCTAAACTAGGAGTTTGTGTTACTAAGAGCATCCACAATGGGCTCCCTAAATCACCTCTTTAGACAAATTTTAGGAAGGATTTGGAAAAATACAACTCCAACTATGTTTCCTATCCACCTCCTAAAAAAAGGAGACCTCTAGAAGCTCCTAAATCTGATAAGAGAGAAAGTACTCCTAGTGAATGCTCTAATTAGATCCACTATGCATAACGGGCAATTTGACTACAAACCGAACTCAAGTTTTTATATACAATAAGTCACACCAGAATTTCAAATCAAGTAGAACAAGCACATATAAACCTAGACGATGTTTAATGCATGCCACAATTTTAAGGAATAAAAATTTAAATCAGTGTTTCTTTGTGTTAATAATAGACGGGCAACTCAAACTTAAATGCAATTGGTGGGGACTGACCCTTAAATTAGACATAAAAAGTACCAACAACAAAGTCTTGCGAAAAAAGGTGATTTGAATAAATAGAGTTTTCTTGGTTTTATTTGATATTCCTTAGGACCCACCACAACTTTAATTATGTGCCGACTGCTACACTACATAGGCAATAAAGAAACAAGCCCTCATGCTAGTTGCAAGTTGCAACGCACCAAACTAGAAGAAATTGAAAAAATCAATACAACATATGGTGGGCAGACTTCTCAATCCTCAATGAATCTAAACAGACAAGGAATTGAGGCGTGTCACGTGAAGGTATACCTTACGCCTCTCAAACTTGAATAAAGAAAGTAAAAATAAGCATATTTTATACAGGTTCAACGTTACTACAGCACCTGCGGAAGAGAAATTGTTTGGCTCTCCCAATATCATGATCAGTTCAACCATTAGGTCAAGGTTGATTAAATATTAATAAATGACAAACAAAACTCATTTCCTCTACGCATGATGGACTTGACGATAAAGCTTTGATTTTGACCAGATTATTTTCCTAATGTGCCGAACATTTCCAACTTGCCCATGGCCCAAAAAAATATCAAATTTAATTTGTTGCCAACTTGCCAACCAAAATTGAAATTCCAATCATAATATCGTTCTTTGAATATTCTTAAAACACTGTTACGGAGCTGCAATGAAATTTCTCGTTGGAATTTCAAAGTCTCAAAACAAACCTAGCCAAAGCTTCGCAAAGTTACAAAATTATCAGCCGGGAAAAAGTTATCACGAATATGTGCAAAATAGTCAGGACGCACTTGCAACCGCCCCAATAAAACGCGGCATTTAAATGTAAGGAGCCAAGAAGGAAAAACGAGAACGAAGACGAATGCTCAGAAAATTCGGGCGTGATGGGGGGGACCGCATAAAAACGGACTATTATTTTTCTCAAACAGAAAAAACCGGAATCCATATCAACTAATATTAAATTATAATATTAAGCGTAAAAATGATGAAAAATAATTTAATACTTTAAATAAGGTGTGAGAGATGACGACAGAGATCATGTTTGAAAGGACCAAAGCAAATAACGCGACAAAAGATCCAGACTGTTACGCTCATATGAGTCAGATCGGACTTCGAAATGCTCAATTCTTTTAAATTAACCATAAAAATAGAAATATATAAATATATATATGTATATTATATAAAAGAAGAATACCAGTTGCATCTAATAATACAGCTCAAAATCGTAGCCGTTGAAAAAGAGAAGGAAAAATAAAAGGAGATGGAGTTGCAAACGAACAGGAAGATCTGAATCTCCATAGAGAATGAACGAGCTTAAAAAATCATATTAGTAGCATTATAATAATCTAGCTCAAAATCGTAGGCGTTTAAAAGAAAAAGGGAAATAAAATTGGAGTTGCAGTCGCAAACGAACACGAAGATCTGAATCTCCATAGAAAACCATTAACGCCTGGATCTAATCCAGATTACGCCATTGATGCAGGAAATGGAGCTCAAACATACAAAATGAAATCACATTCAATCAAAAACCGCGAAATGCAAGTAGAAAACTCCGAATTTGACAAGCCAAACCAAACAGAAACAATCAACCAGAAGCAAAATGAAGAAAAAAACTAGAGAGAGAGTACCTGAACGAGAAGCTCTTCGCTCTCCACGCTCTCTCTCTCTCTCTCGCTCTTGGGCTCGGTGGCCTGTTGTATAAGGAGGAAGCGCCGGCCCTTTTGAAGTGTCCAGGAGGGCCTGAGGCCACGACTATTTAAGCTTTGGCTTCCCCCCCGCTTTGCCATATCTGTGGGACCCACGGGTTACGAGACGGGGCCACGGATTTCTTCGGACTTTGTATATCTGATGACGTGGCCACAGCTGATTCGATCTCCTCGGTAACTTTTGCTTGCTTTGCGTGACACGATCGATGCTCTGCCTCAGGCTTTTAACTGATTTTACATTCGATACTGACCGTCTATTTTCCCACGCACTTTCGACGTCGGGGATGGGACGTGCCTACTTATGTAAGAGAAAGTGAAAAAAATAAATATCTTGTAACCAAAAAAATAAAATAAATAAATAAATATCTCTGGGCTATCACGTGTATGTGTCAGTGTCAGTGTGGGTTGGCCCTCATGGTGCTGTTGAATTTTTTGTAATGACGAGAGTGGCCCCTGCGGAGTTCGTGAAACGACGTGTTGGGATTTGAGGTTTTTCGTAATTATGGGATGCATTAGGGTGACGATTGTGGAAATTATGGCGCGATAGGCAATTGCCACTTATATGAGGGTGGCCAGTACCAGCACTCAACACCTACACATAAAAACATAAGCTTTAAATTTACAAGCCAACGAAATTAATTGCGAAATAATCTATATATATATAACAAAAAACAGATAATAGTGAAATATTCAAAATATTAAAAAATATTTTTAGTTAATTCAAATATTAATAATTAAAATTATTAATTAAATGAGAATAATATTGTAATTCACATTTTTTTAATTAAAAATTTTAAAATTAAAAACAAAATTAAATAATAAGTCCTACTTTTATGGAACATAACTACTCATATTATCTTTTCTTAATTTAAAAAATAAAAATAAAAAAATAAAAAAAAACCAATTGACACATGCGTGAGCATGTGCCAAGAGGCTAGAATAATAATAATAAAAGGTCAAGAAAAATAACCCAACCAAAAATAGGGTTATGATCAAATTTGAGCCATTTGATTTGATAATGTTTTTTGGGAGTTGATTTTATGATTCCTCTTTTGTTCACTTACAATCTTTTGTTGGAAATTGGAAATTGTATGTTCTTACTTCTCTTTTGTCCACTTACACTATTTTTTTGTTATAGTAAATATTATTTTTTTAAAACAAAAGGGAATGTAAGTGAGAAAATCATCACCCTTTTTTAGTATAAGCAACAGTATAAACTATAGGAAAGGGTGTCTTCACACACACTATCATGATATTATGCAAATTCGAACCTAGAATCATTTCTCCATAATCGCTTAAAATCACTAAAAGTGATTATTTGGAGAAGCACATGGAGAAGTACTTCTTCTCAGAAGTGATTCTTGTCTATATAGAATCACTCTCAAACGAACCCTTAAACCCCATTAACGGCCACTTGGTCTAATAAAGGGTTATTTTGAATCAAACAAAATCAGATCGCAACTAATTTTATTCGGTGTATTTAGTAGATTGTTTGACCTAGTTCGGGAACTATCTCTATTGAAAATAAATCGTTTATATTATTATTTTTTGACACTTGCATTTCTTTTTCTTTTTTTATAATAATTTACATTTTCATGTCACATCCTCCAAATTTGACGTCATAAAATCTCTTTATCTTCAATGATTTAATAAATAATAAAAAATTAGAAAGACGTGTTACTTATTTGATACACGATGTGCTGTGATGGCCTCTAAAAACATTTCAAAGGGAGATGTCAAATGTTAAATGTTAAATTTGAATTTGATGGCTTATGTGGCAATTTGACACTTTGAAAAAAATTTAACTCCACCCGAAATGCCAAATATCATATTATTTTATTATATATTTTTAAAAACAAATGGGGCCCATATGATGCATAAATTTTTTAAAGAGAGTAAATGATAGTGGGGTACATGACTAAAAAAATATTAAAAAAATATTTGACATCAAGCTTTTTGATATGTTATGTTTGACATATATCTTCCAACCTTCAAATCTATATAAGATTTGACTACTATGTTGGAGCAACTTTAGCCTTCAATTTTTGTCATTTCATGTCCACGTGGCAATTTGACATATCGGTTGGAGATGCTCTAAGAGCATCCACAATCATGTTCTCTATTGTTTAGTTAAATTTTAACTAAAAACATATAAAATTTATTTTAGGAGTTCTCTATAAAATTTAAAATACAATCATGCTCTCTAGTTTAGGCAGTCATAAATGTTATAACTCTTTTTTAATTGGTCCATCTCTATTAAAAAATAATATAAAAAATAGTTGGCATTAATTAAAGGTTTGAAATACACTTTAAATAAAGCAGCATTAAATTATAGGGAGCCACTAGGAGTCTTTTCTCCCTCCTCAGATTTAGGAGCCCCTAGAGGTCTCCCAATTTTAGAAGGTAAATAGGGAGCATGGTTGGAGTTACATTTTTTGAATTCCTCCCTAAAATTTGTCTCATGAGATGATTTAGGGAGCCTATTGTAAATGCTCTAACCACGGTGGTATGTGTGTCACATCGCCAAGTAGCACTAGTCCTTTTTGAATTTAAATTGTCCATAAATAAGACTTTTTTAAACTTAAATGTTCTTCTTTGACCAAAAAACTTAAATGTTCTTAAGTTGAGGTGATGATGTCATTGTGTTGGATGGGGAAGTCCATTATTGAAGTTTTAAAGTTGTAACTTTTTTGAGAAATTATATAATGGTATTGGAGTACGGTTATGTGGTATAACTTGTACACGTGTTATAATATAGGTAGACAAAATGGTTGATATTCCCTTTAGGCTGTGTTTGGTACATGAAAAATGAGGCCTGAGGATAGAAAATCATTTGTTTTCTCTTGTTTGGTAAGTCCAGACATGAGAAATGGTTGCCTTGCACATAAGGAATAGGGGGAGGGGAGTGCTAGCAACCTTCTCTCTAACCTTCTCTTTTGGACTTTCTCCCTTCTCTTTATGACAAGTGTCACTTTCCTTATACTAAAAACAATGTCATTAATGCATCACACAAACTTGTTTTTGTTTTCCAAGTTTGCCCTTCTTAAATGTATTAAATTTTTTTTTAATAACAAGCTAATTTTTTTTTTTTTAATAACTTTCTTACCACCTTGTTAAAAATTAAATAAGAAAATAAAAACTGAAGTTTCTTTTAATTTTTAATTTTTCCAAAGAGGCGAGTGCTTTGTTAAAAACAAAATAAAGATGATAACAATGTCATGAAACAAACCTTATTTTTATTTTTTTAAAATATGACGTTTTTCTTATTTTTTAACAATGTGCTAAAGAAGTTATAATAAAATTTGAATAAATTGAAGGAAATATAAAAGCCAATACATTTTAAAAGGGTAAACTTGGAAAACAAAAACTAGTTTGTGTGATGCATTAATGACATTGTTTTTAGTGTAAGGAAAGTGACACTTGTCATAAAGAGAAGAGAGAATGTCCAAAAGAGAAAGTTAGAGAGAAGGTTGCTAGCACTCCTCATAGAGGGAAAATGTAACCCTTCTCCTCCTTAGTTTCATTTTCCCTTTTTGTGTGAAACTTTGAAAAATGAGTCAGTATTAAATGTATATTTTTCATGATCATTTTGTCTTCATTAACAATTTAGAATTACAATATAACATTAAATGCATTCTTTTTTTTATTTGATTTCGTATGGATATAATTAAAAAATTAAACCAACTTTGTTTTACATTTCTACGCAAACCAAATATGAAAATGCAATAAAGTGATATTTTCTGGTTACTTTCATAACATAACTTTGCTTCCTAAAATCATTTTCAATCAAACTCTTTTTTGCGAATCAAGTTATAATATAAACACGCAAATAAGTTAAACAACGTAACCATATTTTGTGACTAATTAGGCTTTATTAATTTTGTCATCAAAGAAAGTAGGTTTCGGGAGTTGGCCGTCCGTCTCCGGTTCACTATTGTGTCACTATTACTCCTCTCAACCGTCGACTTGAATTTTGAGGAAATGTGCGTCAAATTTTCTTCTGTTGTAGAAGTGGTTGGAGAAATGTTTCATGGTAATCAATTCAGTGGTGCCCACCATGTGTTGCTACATTTTTGCAACACTTTAAAAAAAAAAAAAATGTTTGACAATGTCCCAGAATCAAATTTCCCCTCATCTTTAAATAAATAAAAAAAGGAATTTCCATTCGAAGTGACCTTCTGTAAATTTATAGAGTAGAATAATTCAATCTTGAGACTTTTTATGACTAAGTTGAGAATTAAGCACATATTTAAATGCTGACTATATTTCATATAAATATTTAGAATCAAGGAAGCAAAGTTATGTTTAAACGCTGACCAAATTTGATATGAATATTCATTCCCTCAATGTTAGATCTCCAGAATTGAATATTCAGGTAAGACTTGATACACTTTTACTTAGTCTTGGATTTAGGACACAGTCTCTTCTCTTTTTTAAATCAACATGTCTTTTAAGGTTCATAATTCTTCCATTTGTAGATGAGATTCAACATGACTTGTCTTAAGCATGGCTTATTTTTAAACGGATAGGACATGACGTGTCTGTCTTCTCTAGTGAATTTCATAGAATCCCAAACTCCGTATTTATACAAGAGAGTAGACCATCTACATAAATTGTACAAAATTTCATGATGCATTGCATCTAGCTTAGACACACCGTGACAAACTCATAACTTTGGAACTCTCTGTCTATTTATACAAGAAACCAACACGTACGTCTCATTAATGTTCAATAAACAAGGTAAGCAAACTTAGATGACTTTTAACACCAACATCTTATCAAAGTTCAATAGGGTGATCTACTTTCATGTTGTTATATCTCTCTCTCTTTCTCTCTCTCTCTCTCTCGTTTGTTGATGATTCTTTTTCTTTTTAGAGTCAATTTGTTTTCTTAAAGATGCATGCAAATTAGTACCGTCTAATCTAATTTTCCCCAATCTATATCTTAGCTATCTACCGAATTAAGTTAAAATTTCCTTGCTTTATTAAAACATGTTTCGTATAAAACTTTCTAAAACATATTGTCGAATCTAACTCAAATATTTCAAATTAACTAAATAATCAAGCAACCTGAACAATAATTTAAGAACAAAATTGATCCGATCCCCATTTTTCCTTAATAAAAGTATGTATTAGGGTTGTTTCGAAATACAATTGGGGTTTTCAAAACTGTTGCCCTTTATATATATATATATATATATATATATATTAGTGAGTATCGGTTTAAATTAGGGAATATTTAAAAAATATATTGAATTGAGTTTCGGTTTAAATTAGTGAGAATGGAATCTTTCAGTTAAAATCATAATGTTCATAGTGTAATATAGGGTTTAGTTTTGTATGGTTCAATTGCGTTAGGTGCATGATGCAATTGTTATTCCAATTTAAGTTCCGATTGTGATAGGTTCATGATTCAATTGTTAACCTAATCATCCAAGCATATCGGGGAAACAACGAACTCACTTTACACGCAAACGACACGTGTCATTATTATCATCTTTGTGTCGCAATCATATAAACTTTCCCAACTGCTGCGTCATCAACACTGTCAGCACGCTCCGACACGTGTTTGCATCGTGTCAATACAGGGATCGTGATGTTCTCTCCAACGCCCACCTCAACTCTCTATTATTCCACGTGTCACGACTCACGACTCCAACACGTCCTTTGAGCCTATTTGAAGCGCACCATATTAAGTTGCTACAGTGTGCTAAAAAAAAAAGGTTGAGACAAATTATTTGGATTGGAAAAAAAAAAAGGAAAGAAAAAGGAAGTGAGCTGAAAATGCAGTCTGGGAAGAACGTAAAGGGGTCCGTGAAAGAAACGGCTGCTAATGTAGCAGCCTCTGCTAAGTCTGGCATGGACAAGACCAAAGCCACAGTGCGAGAAAAGGTTTTATTTCATTTGTTTCATTTTAATCATGTTTTTTGTGTTTCATTTTATGAATTTATTATTCATTCACCATTTGTTTTTGTTTTTCCAACCAAAAAAAAAAGGTGGAGAAGATGACAGCTCATGACCCGGTTGAAAAGGACATGGCAACCCAAAAGAGGGAGGAGAGAATGGTGGAGGCCGAGCTGAACAAGTGTGAGGCGAAGGCACACAACGCCGCGGCTAGACACGAGGCATCCGTGGGTGGGCCCATGGGGTACACAATAAGTGGCACTGGGACCCACACATACTCCACAACGGGGGCCACAGGGCAACCCACTGGGGCCCACCAAATGTCAGCACTGCCCGGACATGGTACCGGGCAGCCCACGGGCCAGGTGACGGAGGGAGTAGTGGAATCGCACCCTATCGGGATCAACAGAGGTACGGGTCGGACCGCAGCTCATAATACTCGTGTGGGTGGGAATCCACCCGGGTATGGAACTGGTGGGACCTTCAGTTGAAATGGAGCCTTTGACTTTGTATTATGGCCATTATTTGTGGGGTCGGGTTAGGTCATCTTTTAAATCCCAACCCTTTTTGGTGGGTTAATGTGTAATACGTGGGGTTTTTTTTGTTTGGGCAAGTCTTTTAAGGCATAGTGGTTGAAGTTTGTTTTGATATTTTGCAAGTTTAATGGAATAAAATTGGTAGCATTATGTAAAAGTTTATATATAAATTTGAATTAGAAATTTGGACAAAGTGCCTGCCAATTGAGAAGATGCTTAGATATGTGAGATGAGAGAGATTGAGAGTGTCTCTAAAAAAATTGGTAATGATTTTTATTTATTTATTTATAAATTTATTAAAAAAATTGAGGGGAGATTCGACTTTAATCTTCTTTAAATCTTCTTTAACATTAAAGAAGAGACGTATCATGAGATAAAATTGTCTCCGTAAAATCTACCCTCTATAATTGTTTTCTTAAAATGATTTTTAAGAACTTATATCCTGTTTGGTTCATAGAATGAATTTGAGGGGAAATCATTTCTCATGTCATTCCCTAAAGAATGGAAATTGAAGATTCATTTCTCACGTTTGGTAATACTGGGAAAGTAATCGGGAAATATCATTTTATTTCATTTCCTATGTTTGTTTTGAGTAGGAATAAAAAAAAAATTTGTAAAATTTTTAAATTATACCCATATTAAATTAAATAAAAAAATGCATTCATGATATATTGTAATTCTAAATTGTTAATGGGATAAAATAGTCATAAAAAATATGTATTTAATGTTAGCTTATTTTTCCAAACTTTCACAAGGGAAAACAAAACCCAAGTTGGGAGGATGACTTTACTTTCCCCCTACTTTCCCATGAGCCAGGCAACGAATTCCCATATCTAGACTTACCAAACATGGAAAAGCAATTAATTTTCTATTCCCAAGTCTCATTTTCCATAAACCAAACGGGCCTTAAGGCAATGCGACACCTCTTCCCAACCATTCCCAAACCATCCACCACCTTCCACACTCCAGTCACAATCCTCAACAACTCCTTACCGGAGACAACCGTCGTCGTAATCATCATCGACGTTAGAGGTATTGATGAAAGAGTAAGGTCTTATCAGACGTTAGGGGTATTGATGAAAGAGTAAGGTCTTATCAGACATGACCCACTTGGCCTTAAGAGTGTTGCCACCAAAGAGGGGCTGCGTTGGGGGAGGTGGTATTGACTTTACCCTACAGGTTCCACAGGTTTCTCTCTTCTTAGTCTCAGTTTATCCATTATGTATTCTTTCTCACAAAGAATTCACAGTTGGGGTGATCAAGAATAGCCTACCAATTTTGGGCACTAATCAAGAGAAAGTAATTAAGCTGGCTGCTTACAGTCATCCATCTACAACGCAAGGTCACATCTCGAGAGTCTTATTCAGCAGCTACATAAATATCTTTGCATACTAGATTTGGTTTAGTTTTATTTTTATAATAATTATTTTATTAAAATTGTTATTAATAAACAAATCTTAATGTTGTAGTATTTTAATAATTAAAGGGTATTTTATCTATATATATAAAGCAAAATACAGAGAATGGTGAAACATTTAAAATACCAGAAAATGTCCTCAGTTAATTCAAACAACAAGAATTGAAATTATTAATTAAATGAAGATAATATGGTAAATTCATTTTTTTTCATATTAAAAAAATTAAAAAATAAAATAAAATCATATAATAGGCCCTACTTTTATGGAACATAACTACCCATGTTATCTTTTCTTATTTCTAAAAACAAAATAAAAAATAAAAAATAAAACCAATTGGCACATGCTCACCAACGCATGTGCCAAGGGGCTAGTGAATAATAATGGATGATAAAATAGGATAAGGGTACAAATAGCAGCACTATTTTATTATTGCCATTTTCTTTTTCTTACATTAATGAAAATTAATACAGTAATAATTAATTAATGCGCCTATCCAGCTCCAACCATGCTTCCTATCCAGCTCCTAAAATAAGGAGACCTCTAGGAGCTCCTAAATATGAGAAGAGAGAATAGACTACTAGTGACTCCCTATAATTTAATGTTGCCTTATTTAATGAATATTTTAAGGGTGATGATTTTTTTCCACTTACACTCTCTTTTGTTTTTAAATATTTTTTACTCTAACATACAAAGAGTGTAAGTGGACAAAGAAGGAGTGAAAACATACAATTTCCAACAAAATGAATTTAAGTGGACAAAATAGGAGTGAGAAAATCAGCTTCCTATTTTGAATCTTTAATTAATACTGACATTTTTTTTAAAATATAGAGATAAATCATTTATATTGAATTAAAAAAGAATTATAGCAATTATGACTCCCTAAACTAAAGAGTATGATTGAAGTTGAAATTTTATAAAGAGCTCTTAAAATAGTTTTTGTGTATTTTTAGCTAAATTTTAATTAAAAAATAAAGAATATAATTGTAGTTGCTCTTAAAAATTGGCTTTGAACTCTTCTGAGAAAAAGTTAATTAAAAATATTATATTTTTAATTATATACCTTTTTACTAGTTGGTGACCCTATCAAACCTAAAGATTACTAGTTGTTTCAACTCCAACATCAAAATTCTTACCTAGTAGATAAATTATTGACTTAACCCAAGTTCCTTATCTTGTGCTGGGAAGTGACAATCTATTCAATGTGTTGTCGATATCATGACTAATTGAGCAACTAGCTAAGCAAGATCAGCCACGTGCCGTGCTTTGAGAGGTCGTCACCTTAGCCAAAGAAGCCTTGCCATAAGTCACAATTAAGGGTAATGTCAAGAGTCCCACATTAGAAGACTACAAGAAGTGGAGACTCCCCTTCACCTATAAAAAAAAAGACCACACTCCACTTAGAAAAGAGTCTTGGGTCTTGACCCTTGGGCCTTGGACTCTTGGGCTTTGTAACTTAGGCCTTGGGCCTTCTTCCCTTTATTTTTGTGTCTAATTCCCTTGTACAAATGTAAACAAACATTATCATTATGAGAACATCCTTCTCCGTGGACATAACCCATCATTCGGGTGAACCACGTATACCTTGTCTTCTGCATGCTTATTTACTTTACTTACGCTGAATGTCATTGACTACTGAAGACAATAACCTGCCTAAGGCACATATGCTGAAGGCCCACGTCTTCACACATCATCCATCACTCCACATCTATTTAAGTTAAACTCCATTTTGGGCATCAACATGTGTTTTATGGAATCTTCATGTAATCTTCAAGTTCGTTTTTGTTTTTGTTTTTAGTAAGGAAAAACAAAACTACACAACAAAGCCACGACGACAACCTCCTCCAGACAAATCAAATTTGAGAACAGGGAGGACTGAATTTGGAACAATGTGAGACTAAAAGTGTGGAGAATTCAATTGGTGTCTCAAGTCTGTAGTGAAATTGATCTCTCTAAAAATGTTCTTAAAATTCAAAAGAAGGAATGAGATGTTGGATGTTCAATATCATAGTCTTGAGCCTCCTAAGGAGGTTGCTTGTTCTTGCCCAAGAAACTGCTGTTGGACATTGAACAAAGGATTTGTTCTTTCTTATGGGCTGGTATTTGTTCTAACCATTAGGCTTCTAAAGGTCCCTTGGGAGGAAGTTTGTCTCCCACAAAGAGGTGGGTGGGTTTGGAAGCCTTAATGATACTTGGGTGAAAAGCCATTCAAGAGTCAATATATCAGTTAGCTTTTGGTTTAGTGAGCACCAACTACCTCTATTTCCAAAATTGCAAGAGGTTCAAAGTTCAAATTTCCTCTTCCTCGCTAATTAAGAAAAAGAGAAAAGCAAAACTTTTGGTCCATCAACATTCCCAAGTTTCTGCTTGGAAATGGAGGTTGATTGTATCATGTTATTGCAGGTTATAGAGAAAAGATGTTTCCCTTTGGTTTGACAATTGGCATCTCCTTAGTTTTTCCTTTGGTATTAAGATGGAACTCTAGCATTACATGCCTTTAATGGGATTCAATGGTAATTAAGCTTTGTGGATTGGCATTTGTTGCACTTTTGGCTTACTTGGATTCAGATCCTCT
This sequence comes from Prunus dulcis, assembly GCF_902201215.1. Taxonomy (NCBI): domain Eukaryota; kingdom Viridiplantae; phylum Streptophyta; class Magnoliopsida; order Rosales; family Rosaceae; genus Prunus; species Prunus dulcis. The sequence goes on along the minus strand of NC_047656.1, from coordinate 10,096,503 downwards.
GCTCTGATTTTCTTTGCTATGATATGCTTTACTTTTGTTCTTCATACGCCACCTCATTAAAATTTAATCTAATGGATTTACAAGTTGATGCATAATCCTAAAACAAAAACCCAATTTATTCCTAATTTAAAAAGAAAAAAAAAAACTCAAACACCCCACTAATGGGAAAGTTAACGTTCAAAGTTCTTTTTTTTCTCCTCACTGTCCTCCTCGTTTTTGGGTTCTTCCTTACGTTCTGGCTTTTTTTTTTCCTCTACATGTCACTGTAAGATTACTAATTCAATTCAATTATGTTATCTCATTCCTTTTTATTGGTTCTTGGTGGGTTCTTATTCCTACTGGCTGTGATTTTACAGGAAGAGCAAGAGGCCATAAGGAGGACAAAAGAAGAAGATCAGGGCCTCTTCTTCTTGGACAAAAAAGCCAAAACGTGAAGTTGGGAAGAATAACCCACCAAGAACCCAAAAAAAAGGGAATTACGGCCCATTAGGAATAAGAACCCACCAAGAACAAAAAAATTAATGAGATAACATAACATAATTGAATTGAATTAATAATCTTACAGTGACAACTTGAAGCAGGGAAGAACCATGCTCGTACCAAATGCATGAGGCCTATAAGTTCAAAATTCATCCGGTCCTTCATTATGAGCCGTCGGTAATTACAATCAAACAAACTCAAAGCTTGTTTCTGGTGATGATTGGATCCAGTAAATTATACTCCATAAAATTGAGTTTTGGGGAAAGACATGAGGAGGGAAAAAAAGCCAGAATGCAAGGAAGAACCCGAAAAAGAGAAGAAGACACTGAAGCAAGAAGAAGAAAAAAAAATAACTTTGGACATTAACTATCCCGTTAGTTGGGTGTTATGTTTTTTTTTTTTCTTTTTCGAATTAAAAGTAAATTGGATTTTTATTTTAAGATGATGTGCCAACTTATAAATCCATTAAATTAAATTTTAATGAGGTGACGTATGAATAACAAAAGTAAAGAAGATCATGGTTAAGAAAATCATTACAAAGGATCCAAATCTAGCGTACTCTGGTAGGTAGTTTGCAGTTCTTAATGAACTTCAATTGAAACACAAAAGTTATTACAAGGCTTAAAATCCTACCCACGTTCTGCAAGTGACATCAAAATTACCAACAGTTTTGGACAAATAATCCTGCCGTAGTTTCCACATAAACAAATGACGAGCATATAAAACATATATTCAGAAAGTAAACTTATGCCTACAAGCTACACTAGAAACAAAGGAAACCAAATGCCCAAAAATTATCATAATTTTGTTAGTTCCACTAAGTTGCATTGCACATGGACAAATCCAAACAGCTCTCCCACTAGTACAAGGTTGCAAGCAAAAACTGAATGAGCACTCACATCCCAGACTTCCGCAATTCAGCAGCCCCGTGTGCAAAGTGACATCTTTCTCCGAAGGTGCAAGTCCCTTTGGTAAAATTATCGCATAGCTTTGTCTTATAGTTACTTCCGGGAGGGGCCGGGGCCCCTGGAGCTCCTCCTCCAGGAGTTTTTGCAGGGCCAGACATTGAAACAGTCACAATTAGCTCTCTCACCATGGCACTTGCTTGCTGAATCTGTTCAAAGGTCCCCTCTAGTTCAATGTTCCTGAGATTGGGATCTGACTCATGCTCCCGGATTGAAAGCTTGGCACCTGTCTGGCGACAAATCTGCTTCGAATTTACACCACCCTTCCCAATAATGGCTCCTGCAAGCGAAGCATCTACACTGATTTTGGCAGTAGACGAGGCACCAAAGCTAGATGCAGGGCCTGCAAGGGGTGGCTCCATCCAATTGGTCATGCGGCCTGGACCAGGTCCCATGGCACGGGAATCATCGTGGGACTGTGCAAGATGCTTGCCAAGTTCCCACTCACCATGTGCAAAATGGCATTTGTCACCGAATTTGCAGCCTTCAGCAGAATTATATTTATTGCATAAGCGCGATTTAACTGCAGATGAACTGGATCCATTTGAATTGGATGGTGGGGGAGCAATGTTCCTAGATGCTTGAGGAGCAGGCGCAAGATTCATCATTTGAGCCACAGCATTATAACCACCAGGGACATAGTGCAGGAAGTGGCAACTCTCGCCAAAAGGACAGCCAGCAGTGCTGCAATCAGAATCATAAAGCTCTTTAATCAGATGACAGTAAACAATTATCAACTATTCTCTACAGAGATATGGATAGTCAGGCCAACAGTGGTCACTCAATTCGAAGATAAGAAATAAGGTTTCACATAACAAAAGTTCCTTCTAGCGTATGCCAAGGACCAACAGTATAACAATTGTTGTTCTTTTCTATGTACCTGTAAATGTAAATATAAATTTCACAAACATTTTTGGTTGACGGGAAACACTTAACCAAACAATAACAAGCAACTATACCTTGCAAACTTATCTTAGTCTCCTTTAGCAGTATTTAGTGACAAAACCTAATCAGATGATAAAAATGAAACGAACAGTACGGCCCGCACCAAACCCCCTCCATTTTTCACAAAATCACAAATCCAAAAATCCAATACCAACTACATTCAGTTGAGACATAACTCAGTCCAAATTCAAACAAGCACAAAGTCTGAACCATCATACTTCTAAGATAAAGCAGTGATTTCAGTTAATAAGATAGGGTTAGACCAAATGATAATGACACCATTATTCATCACAAAGACTGTTCTAGTCCAAACGTCACTTAATTGCAGGCGTGGACCCATCAGATATATAGGAGTAACAATTTCATCTGCGGACTCATTTTACTTTAACGAAATTTGGTTTCTAAATTTCTTTGAGTATTATTTCACTGACTAACAAAACCTGCTGATACAATTATAATTTTTTTTAGCGAATTGCAAAGCAACATATACTACTTTCAACAAATTTATAATTCAAAAGTTTTATTCACTACCTATTACTGAGAAGAAAACCAGTCAATAACAGACACAAGAATCTATAAGACCATACAGATCCCAAATCAACCCTGCCCCACTTGTAAAGCACAAAAAAAGAAGAAGAAAAATGAAAGGGAGGGGGGTAGAAAGGATTTGGAGCTAAATTCAAAGCATATTTTTTTCTCGGGCAAGTAAATCATACCATTGAAACTGAAATATGTTATTATAAGTTAAAATTTTCTATACGACAAGAAGAGAAGACATCTTCAAATTAATTTAAATCTTAACCATGTTCACATCAATAATATTTCTTAAACAGAAGGCATGGGAATAAATTACAACTTATCAACAGAAGGGTTGTTTCAACAGCTTAAACAATTTACTAAAATCTGGAAAAACTATCAGTAGAGTTTGTCTTACCCATCTTTTGTGATAAAGCATGAACATTAATTGAGCTACAGGGTACAATATAAAGTAATTACATGCTATGCTCAATTTTATTATAACTCCATAAGCACCCAATTTAGTCTACCGGATGCTTATCCTTGTAGTTCATAAATAAAGCAGTATTACATGGAATTTGTCAACTTCATTAGACCAAAGCAAAGTTCGTACCTGTATAACAACTATGAATTCCCAGTTCATTAGTGCAGTTACAAGATTTTATTTTGTAACAATTGTAAGTTGATATTTTATAAAAGCTTGTAAATACCTTTAAAAGGGATAAGATGCATTTCATTATATTTACTTAGATGGGCAAAGATTTGAACCTGAAAAACTTGGTGCATGGCTTCGATTTGCTTCCTACACCAGTTGAAAAGGACTCCAATTCTGTTACAAAACATTAATTACTTCCTCTCAGTTACATTTTCTCCTGATCCTTAATCCAATTATTCTAGAGCATCTCAAACCCATTAAGAAGCTTGAAACCAAAGAGATAATAAAAATTAGTAAAGTTAGTTACCTGTATAGTACTAGTCCAAATAATCCAAGTACAACATGATTTTTATCTAGCTATATTAACCAGCAAATTGAAGACGGCTAATTTTTTTTTAATTTTTTTTATGGGGCATGTTTGACTTTCGTAAACAAAGCAGCCAACCAAAGTAACTTCATTTGAAGGATTGGTTCAGCACAAGAAAGCACAACAAACTTTGCCTGATAATAAACTACCAACAACTTGGGACATTATAAAACCACAGACAATGGGAAAAACAAGCAAATTCTGAGATAACAAAGATTTAAGAAAAACCAGGAAAGAATTTCACATGCCACAAATTCACGTCAACAGAACATACGGAACAGTTTAAACTTGAACAAGTATGAAGCATGTAATATCACATAGATTTGAAAGACATTCCAAATCCAACAAACCCAAGTAGAACAAAAAAATTTGCTATGCTAGGGACACCAGTATTTGGGTTTTTTAAAATTTTTTATTTTACAGAAGATAAATTTTCAAGCTTAGATACCTTCGCATAAACCAAATAGAAAACAAAGTAAAAAATAAAAGCTTAGAACTAACAGATATGTAAGTTTATCAAATTCACAAAAAACAGAATGGGAGAGGCAAAGAGCGAACCTTGCTTGTTCTTCTTGAAGCCACCATTAGCATGGAAGGCACCAGCTTCATGCCGCCCTCTTTTACGAGTATCCATCATTCTCGAACACAGATCGAGATCCGGAACGAACCCAAACGACTAAAAACGAGCACAGAAACAAAAAAGAATCTCTATTTACTACTACAGAAAACCCTAGACAGAAGATAGACAAAGGAACATAGAGGCAAACCCTAGCCCAAACCCTAACCCTAGAAGAAGGGTTTTGGAAGAGGAAGAGCAGCTGCTGGGGCTAAAAACTAAAGCGGCTTCGAAAACGATAGTGGGAGAGTCCAGGGCCTGGCTGGGATATTATTATATTAACTATCTATTATTATATATAAATCATAAATAACAAAACAGCAATAGTTGTACTGGATAATAAGTAATAAATAATATGATGTAATAATAGTTTTTTGTGTGATGCAAATAATTGAGGATTTTAAAATTAGGGTTAAATATTTGGGTTGGGTTGCCGCCAATATGCTGGGTTGCTGATGTAAGCTCAAATTTATTTCTTTTACCGTTTTTTCATTTTTCTCTGGTTTTCCTCTTTTGCATGGCATAGTGAAGGTATGTCTAACATAATTTAATTTTGTCAAAAAGAAAATTCATTCAATTTTGGTTTTTATTATTTATTTTTTAGACAAACGGTATTCTATTTTAATTTAATTTAAATAATAAAAATGAGGATTCAAACTCAGGTGCATAGTGGATAGCACATCTGCTCTATCCAACTTTGCTAATCCCATTTCTACATTCAATTTTGATTGGAACAAATGTTTTTTTATGGTTGTTTTTTTCTTTTCAAAAATTGTTATTGGAACTGCTTATGTATCTTGAAAATAATAATAATATATTTCATATAAGGCTTTATTAAACAAATTATCATTCAAGAACCTTATTTAATGATCTTATACTTTATTAAATTATGCTTGAATTTTTTTTTAAAATCTAGTGACATATGAGATAAATAGAAAACTATACATGACAGGACCCGAACTCAATTTCACTTTGGAATTCGAGCCAAGTCCTGTGCGTGTCCGACACCTGGCGAATGTCGGCCACAAATGACCTTTTTAACCTTCTCGTTTCAAATTCTTTTTAAAATTTCCCTTAGACTTCTGCCGAAAATTCGGCAGTATTTTGACCAAACCCAAAGTCTTTCACCTGTCAAACAAGCACAAATACCACACCAACTGCCAGAATATCTCAAATAACAGGTCTCAACTCCAGTTTTTCAGTTTCAACTAGATATCAGAGCATTTCTACAAATTTACAGGACTTTAAGAAATTTACAACGAGATCCTACACTTTATGGTGGTGAGGCGGAAGCTGGGAGGATGGCCCGAGTGGTTTCCTTCGTACTTCTACGGCCTGGGGGCGAAAAACAAGTTTAAAGTTGAGTGGACAAAAATATGGTTCTTAAAAATAAGTTAGAACATAATAACCCCCGTTTTGAAATACTAGGGATATAAATCGATAATTTAGCTATATTTCAATATAAGGAATTCAATAAACATGAATAAATATACTGATGAATATACTTGCATAACTGAACAATATATATAAAGATATCAATGCATGAAAAATCAAAGAAACTGGTATAAAATAACTGAAAGTCATAACTGAGCAAAAGAGCTCAAAATCCTTTGAAACTACCACCTATTTGTACCCCTGTCATATTCGTCAATTCCCCTGGCAGGTCTCGGGCGTCACGCAGTCTACCCGAGCTACAAACTAGCGAAATCAGGGGACTATGATCAGCCTGATCCGCCGGCAGGTCTCGATGACACCAAGTTGACTCGAGCCGCTCTGGCAAGATACAGGGGACCGTAGTCAGCCTGATCCGCAATCCTGACAGGTCTCGGGGACACAGAGTCAGTCGAGTCGCAATCCTGGGAGGTCTCGGGACACCAAGTCTGCCGAGCCGCAAATCCTGGCACTCAAGGTCCGATCGTCCCCAAAACTCGTGAGGCAAAGTCAAGTGCACTGACGTAACTGAAATCAGACCGGATCTCCGTAGACATCGGTCCAACTGTGGGTAATCACCGAAAATAAATGGGTACATGGTGGTTCTAAAATAGCTATCTTCGATAAAATCTGATAATCCTCTGTATTCTGATAAATCTAAGCTAAACTGCTAATTATGTATCAAAATCTCAAATCTACTGCTCAACCAATATTATAAAAATAAAGAGATTTTACGATAAAATTCATGCTCCGAAAACATGCAGTAACACTTATTCAAGATCAAATATAAAATAAAATTATAAAATATTTTAGGAAAGAAAAGTCCACTCAGTGATGGTCCGAGCTAGCTGGACCCTTCGAAGGTCCCTCCTGTGGGTCGACTGGACCTCTGGTGCATGATTAATCATGAATAATAAATTAATAAACTGCAGAATAAAAAGAATTTAAATTAAACACCCTGCCCCGGCTCCTATAAGTGCGTGCACTCATTCCAAGTACTCCTATGCCCACATTAGCCTTTCAGACAGTTAGAACGGTCTTGGAAGACCCGAAGCCTCACTAAGCGATAAGCTGCCAGATCGGCCGATCGGGGGACCCGTGGGGTCCACGATCTCCGATGGCCAATCTGGGCTTCTCTGAAGGTTCCTTACAGAGGAGGAACCATATTCTGCGAATTTGGTCCGAAACGGACAGTCGGATTAGCCAAAATCGCGTTATCGCTTAAAATCCAAACCCTAGCCTTAGGGTTCGCGATTTCGGAGTATCCGGGACTCCAATTCGCAATCCGTCGAATCCTCCACGATCCTGGAATCATGTAGACCGACATATCCAAAATTCAGTGCGATCCAACAATTTGACGACACTGCACCCAAGGATCGCGCGATATGGAAAATCTGTTCGGGGCTCAAATGGACTCCAAATCGAGATCCGCGAAATCCTACGCGCTCGTGACGACATAAGGATCACAAAAATACACAGAGTCCCATCACCACCCTCACCCACGCGCCGCCACACGCGCGGGCAGATTTGGTGTCCAAAGCGATTATGGGTTGCCGGAAAATCTTGGAACCAAGACCCCAAACTCCTATCCTAGGTAAAACACCCCATTTGGAGTCACTTTTGTTCTTGGACATACCCCAAAAAGTGATCGGAAACGGCCGATCACGGCGGCTGAAATTTTGGCCAAATTTCAAGTCGAAAATCGAACGTTCTAGAGCTAAAATCGATCGAAACCCATACATCCATCAGCTAGAACACGAAAAATAGCTGAGAAACTATACCTTACTCGATCGATTTGGTAGAGAATTGAGAGAGAACGAGGAGCTCAAACTTCAAACCGAAAAACCGGCAAAAATGACAGATTCCGGCGAGCTCCGGCCACGGCAACGGCAGCGACGGGTCAGGAAATGACGGCGGTCGAGTGGTGGTTCGTTTGGTACCAACGGCGGAGATCGGCTCCAATTGTGGTGGCCATGGCGACGTCGGGAAGGAGGAAATGTCGGGCTGCTCGCGGGAATCGGGCGGAGAGAGAGAGGAGAGAGAAATGAGGAGAGAGAAGAAGGAGAGGGATAAAAATCTGACTTTTTGGCCAAATTACCATTTTACCCTTCGCGGTATTTTGATCGTATTTTATTTGTTACAACTTCGATTCGGGTCTACTTCGTGTCTACGGACTGGTTTCACCGTGCTCTACGCAACGACGCAAGCGGAATTGCCAAATTCTTTCTTGATCAAAAAGTAAACTTTTTCCCTATTAAAATATGTGAGGGCAAAATTGTCCTTTGGGTAGAATAAAGAAATCCTAATTTTCAGATATTTTGGTTTGGGTTATTACAATGCATGAAAGTGCAGTTTTTATTAAATTATTTACCAGATAATGTTTTGGTTGACTAACTTCTTAAAGTTGAAGAAAAAATATTTCCTACATGTATATTATAAAGGTATTTATTGCAAAATATTATTCACTCAGTGATGTTACTGATACAAGAAGTTCTTAAAACTATTCACCAAACTGATTGTTTTTTGTCTCAACAAATTCATGTGATGTAATGTTTTTTGTCTATAAATTAGAACAAGTCACAGTGGGCTGTGAATAAAAATGGGCAATCTCATAATGGGCTGTTATAGCCCCATGGTTGATTTTGCCTCTCTTTTTGTTTTTTTGTTTTTTTTTTTCTGAGAAATTCAAGTACGCAATTATAATGTTGTGGGGATTTGAACCTGAGATTTTTTATATGTAAGTTAATGCTCTTTTTGATCTGTTGACCTTTTAAAAAAAAACATTTTCAATACAATGAGGAGTAAAGTTTAGAATTTTGTAATTTTTTATGTGAGGATCAAACGCACTGAGCAGATAGCTAGGTAGGTGTATATAGAAATTTCCCTATACCATTGATCGAATAATTAAACCAATAAGAGTTGTTATCTTTACACTCGAAAGTTGTGTGTTCGAATTAACCTTCCAATATTAAAGGCGAGCGTAGTTCAGTTTAGCCCGATTTTTCTCCATAACCGAAACCAAAACTAAAGATTACATGCCTAGTTCAGTTTTGACCAAAACCGGCCAAGGGAAGCTAACCAACCCGGACCTATACATGTCGGATTTTCAGTTTGGGCCTGAGCACAACTGAGTTTTGTTTTTTGGATTTTTCACTTCCAGAATCTTAAGCCCATCGCATCCATATGCACAAATCGGGCACTGAAATGACAGTCCAAAGGCTCCATTTAATAACAGGGACAAAACTGTCATTCACAAGGGCGCCAAAAACAACACAGCTCAACGCTCAGTCCAGTGTCCACCCCCCTCATTCGGCACTTACAAAGCTTCCCAACACCAACTCCCCAACAAACCAAGACTTCGATTTCATCGAAACCCACACACAAAAACAGACACTCACATTTCATCTAAACACAAAACCAAAACCTTGCTCTTCTCTCCCAAAACACTGCAGCAGAGGTCAAAGGTGAGTCTTCGGATCTCTCTGTGAATGTGTGCATGCATCTCACTGGTTTCTGATCAGTTAAAAAACACAGCTTTTGATCATGTCGCTAACGTTGTTCACTGGGTTGATTCAATGTCTCGTGTTGTTTGTGTTTCCAAAATTTTCTGATTCATTAAGGTTTTGTAGAGACATTTGTTGAGTGTATTATGATCCCACGTTGGAAATGAAAAATGAAAGCCTGGCCTAATAGTTTAAGTGATCTTGGGTAAAATTGGCTGCAATTGTTTAGACACCTTTAGGAAATGGAAAGAAACTAATCTTGTTATTATAATCTTGGTTACCATCTAATCCAAAAATGTGTACCCAATAGTTGTTTTTATTTTTGCTCCAGATTTTTTGCATTTCATTTGTTGAATACTACCACTCTGATGAAGTTGTTTAATCTTACATGTTTCAGGTTGAGACAGATTAATTGCTAGTTTTTGGTTGTATTAGTTTGATTTACTGCTTGTGTTGGTTGTTAAGAATTATAATTAGAGATATCTCTAATAATTGCTGATAACATGTCACAAGTTTGAGCTTACTAGCAGAGTGTTAGTGTTGCTACCTCTATTACTGATGTATATGCTTCTCCGTCTTGCAGAGTTTGTTTCAGTTTCTGGTGATTTGTATCTAAGATGGCCACGACTACAACTCCTGGATCCCACATGGCAGCAGTTAAGCCTTGCATATCCTCCTCTCGAAGAACTTATACTTCAGGCACAGCAAATTTTGGTACAAACAGTGAAGTGGGAGTTTGGAGAAGGCTTAAAAGTTCTTCTCACATCTCAGCAACGCAGCCATTCTTCCAGAGCTTCAAATCAGGGCCTACGAAATCTGTAAAGGCTGTCACCAGAGCAATGTCAGGAGCAGCTGAGAACAGTCCGTTGCCAGGATTGCCTATTGATTTGAGAGGTCAAACATCTTTCTTCTTGTATATTTCTTAAGTACTCAAATTTGTAACTTGTGTATGAGTGTTTTTCATAGTTGTCGTGAACTTACATGCTGAATGACACAATTAGAATAGACCAACAATAGTACGCGGCGCTCTAGGAATCGGTTGGATTCGAACCGACGAATAGAAGTTTTGCACTTAGTCACTTGGCTACAGTTCCCTATCAATTCTATGTCTTTCCCCCTTAGCGCAAGCACTAAGTTATTAGGGTTCACAGTTAGACATATTGTATAGCATACCAGCATCCTTGTGAACTCATAGTGTCTGCATAAGTTACTGAGTGACAGATAAAAAGGATGACAGGAATTAGAATGCTGCCAACAAGAGTCAGAGATTTGTCATGAAGTTTCCCAAGAAGGTCCTTGTCATCGTCATCATTGATAATTGATGTTAGTTTATTGTTGGTGTCAATAATGAATGCCACTAGTTTACGATTTTTAATTCCAGAAAATCAAGAGAGTTATAGTTCTAAAGCAAGAGAATAGGAAAAGAAATGTGATTTCATCTAGAAAGACACTCTTGAAAGGCAAAGCAAGATCGTGGGTTTGCTTTCGATGTTTAAATTATTTGATCCCAAAGGTAGGGTGACAAAGTTTTGGAAAAAGGAAGTAACTATTGATATTTTGGCTTTCCAAGGCTGCTTCCTTTAGTTCATATTCTCCACACATCTATCTAACACTGGGACAGCTATTTGCAGGAAAGAGAGCATTCATTGCTGGAGTGGCTGATGATCATGGATATGGATGGGCAATAGCAAAATCTCTTGCTGCTGCTGGGGCTGAAATTCTAGTTGGTACTTGGGTGCCGGTATGTAAATTGATCTAACTGAATTTGTGGAACCTTAACTTCTGAAAAACTGTAGTCTTTTAATGAAGTTTTATTCGTTATAGGCACTTAACATTTTCGAATCCAGTTTAAGGCGTGGGAAGTTTGATGAGTCGCGCAAGTAAGAGCAGATTTTCATTTCCTGCATTTTATGCAAATCTGTTGATGTTTTTTGAGCTGTCTCAAATTCTCTGTTATTGTTATTGAAGTTTATTGCTGATTTAGGTTTTTCTTTTGATTTCTATTTTTTTCTTTCAGATTGCCAGATGGCTCTTTAATGGAAATTACCAAGGTTTACCCATTGGACGCGGTTTATGACAATCCTGAGGATGTCCCTGAAGATGTATGAATCTCCTGATTTTAAGTTTTTGGAATATACAATAAAGTCAAATTATATTTGTAGTGGTGCTCATATTGTGGTTTTGTACAGGTAAAATCCAACAAGCGCTACTTGGGGTCCTCTAATTGGACTGTGAAGGTATCATTTTTGTGTGGACTAAATTACTGTTCAATTGAAGTTCGTAAGATTTTATTGACTCTCAGATATTGACTAAATTTTTAGCCTTTAAGTGACACACAGAGGAAAAAGGAAGGGCACACTAGTGAGGACCTTGGCTCCTCCCTTCCTCCCTCCCCCTCCCAAAGAAAATGAAGTTTTGACATAAGATTGGCCTATCTAGTATAATGAAATTATTTCCCATAGCTCAGACCTGACACATAGACAGAAACCTCCACCCCTAGTCAGATAGACATGAAATTTGACGCTCTTGTGTGCGATCTTTAAGATGAAAAATAGAATGTGTAATGCGTATAATGGTTAAAATTTATAATTCCAGATGTTTCTGGTCACTAGAATTCATGGTGAATTACATACTTGAAATGCCTCAAGCTTATGTGGAAACATATGTTTCCAGGTGTCTCTGGTCACTGATGTCCACGGTGCATTGCATGCTTGAATTTGGTCGAGCTTATATGCCTTTCTGTTATAGGTTATGTTTCCAGATGTTGGGTTAATAAAACTGGCCCAGCTTGGGTATTTTGGCTAATTCTGTAATGTTTTGCAGGAGGTTGTGGAATCTGTAAAACAGGATTTTGGCAGCATTGATATCCTTGTCCACTCACTTGCTAATGGACCAGAGGTGAATATGTCTTCACATTTTTTGTTTAGCAACATTATTTAAGATCTTCACGGTACTTAGGCAGTAAATGTATCATGCACAGGTTACTAAACCTCTTTTGGAGACATCAAGATATGGGTATCTTGCAGCAATCTCTGCATCGAGTTACTCATATGTTTCTTTACTCAAGCACTTTGCTCCAATAATTAACCCAGGCACAGTTCTAACTTTAATGCTTTATTTCTCCTCCTACCCCTCCTCCCCTCTTTATTTTTCTAGAATCCCATGATGTTGCAGTGGCTTTTTGTAGACAGCATAGAATCTAAAGGTAAATTTTAACATGACAGGTGGTGCTTCAATCTCTCTAACGTACATTGCTTCAGAAAGGATCATTCCAGGGTATGGTGGAGGCATGAGTTCAGCGAAGGCTGCTCTAGAGAGTGACACACGCGTGAGTCTTTAATTGTTTTGCTTTTATAACAGTTCTTAGACTGACCATTTCTAGATTCTCCCTTTTTTTTTTCTCTCTCTTTTTTTTTTTTTTTGGGTGATGAAACATATATATATACATATATCACATTTCTTCCCTTGATTCAGGTGCTGGCCTTCGAAGCTGGAAGAAAACACAACGTTAGAGTCAACACAATATCTGCTGGTACTACAGTTATTTTCTGTTGACAGAATCTGTCTTCCACTCTTAATGGAAACATAAAATGACCACCTTGTGTTCGAAAAAGTGTTTACATTCTAATTACAAAATATCGATGTTATTGCCTTTGATGATAAAAGCTATTTAGTAATTTAGGAATTGATGCCCTTCTGCCTGGTACTACAGTTATTTTCTGTTGACAGAATCTGTCTTCTACTTAATGGAAACATAAAATGACCACCTTGTGGTCGAAAAAGTGTTTACATTCTGATAACAAAATATTGATGTTATTGCCTTTGATGATAAAAGCTATTCAGTAATTTAGGAGTTGATGCCCTTCTGCACATCAAATTAAATGTCTTATTTGATGATTCTGATTAACATCTCTTAGAAGAGATGTGGTGAACCTCTTCCTATCATATGAGTGTACGTGGATCTTGGTTAAAGTCAACCCTCGACATTCGATATAAGATGCTCATATGCAATAATGGTCTTCAGATGGCAGATGTGTCACCAAATAGCTTATCGGGGCTTCAAACTTATCTAGACCTCACATTTTTGTTGAACCCTAAATGCTGCATAGTTCCATGTTCTCGCATTTTCTTGTTCATATGTTTTTTCCCCCCCTATGCAGGACCATTAAGAAGTCGTGCGGCAAAAGCAATTGGGTTCATTGATATGATGATTGATTACTCATCGGAAAATGCACCCTTGCAGAAAGAATTATCTGCTGGTGAGTAATTAAGTACACAACCAAATGCAAGCATGAATTTCCAAATTTTCCATTCTTCATTAGACAAGATTTTTACCTTGCAAACTTACATAAACTTTAACCATTCATGGAAACAGAGGAAGTGGGGAATGCTGCTGCCTTCCTGTCATCACCATTGGCATCAGCTATCACCGGTACTGTTCTATACGTCGACAATGGTCTAAATGCAATGGGAGTGGGAGTTGACAGCCCAGTTTTTGAAAACCTTGATATTCCAAAAGCAGCAAAGTAGCGCTGTGCTAATGCTATAGCAGTCAAAAAACAACATGGGTCTTATTCATGCTTTCTATTGAAGAATTGAGGGTAGGTCTTTTTAGTTGGAATCCATTTTTGCTATTGACATTATCATGTATGCTGTGTCCAACATAACATTGTAATTGGTGTAATTGTTATTCAAGACCAAAATGAAGGGTGCAATGAAATTTCCACCAAGACTTTTTATTAACATTTTGTTTATCAAATTGTAAAATAATTCAAATGAGGTTAGGACTAACATATATAATATTGCTGCTAGAAATCATTTTCTAACCGGGCCATCCACGAATGATGAAATTTTCACCTAAAAAATTAAAATATGTGTATAAAACTAAAAGGTTCTCTCAAAAGAAAGTATACGATACAAGAACCTTCCACTTCCAGTATCAAATAGCCAAAAGGGCCAAGAGGTGGAAGGTGAAGGCATAGTCCTATGTGTGAAACCCAAGCAATGCATCTGACATACAGAGAGCTAAATGACTGCTAGTTGGTATACTTATAAAGCAGAAGTCCTAAATGTCCCCAAAATTTGTATACTTCATCCCTCCCTTAGTAAATACTTCACATCAGTTTACGCTTCCCTTTTCGGATGGCAGCAGTTCTATCTTCAGAGTAATCACATACTGGCGAGTCTTCTACAACTGATTGATTACTATCAGCCGTGCCGCATCCCCCAACTGGCCGCTGCTGTAAAACCAAGCCTCTGTGTCGGGATAACTTCCTAATTGGTGTTTTAGCTGTGGTTGCTTCAGATTCTACACATTGCGGATCGAACTGAGAATTGCTTGATATGTTTTCTTGACGCCGGTGTGGCATCAGCTGCTCTCCATCCCCAACAGACTCTTTCATCAACTGCAAATTCCACAAATGCACCATTTGGAAAATCATTCAATGGATAAGCTACAATAAACATTCAATCAATAAAATCTTAACGTACCTTCCAGTCCTTGAAATCAAATCTGAACACGAAATGGCAGTAAGCAACCTCCCCTGAGGCAATTGCTTTGGCAGCAGGAGCATTCCTTGGAGCTGAAACACCAAACACAAAACTATACAATAACACCAAATAGAGAATAAAAGAGAAGAGGTCCTCAGTCAAATAAGAAAGTGAGCAATTGCAAGGGATCTTACAAACTAGATGATGGCCTTCTTCATTAATTTTTATTTCAGCCCGCCCATCTTTAACCAGAAATGAGAGGGCAAATAAATTTTCCACCGTCTGCGCAAAAGAATTCCCATTCAGGACTAGATTTTCAAGCCTGGCTCTTCTGTTTTTCCTCAAGATATTAAACATTGCTGTCACATTCTTAACCGTCTCAGGTTCCTCTTCTACAGCAACATTATCAAGCTGCATAAAGTTAAAGTGAGTTTTAGGTAACTGCTCAGTGTTTCATGAGAAAACAGAAGATACCCTAAGCCAAAAACCACCCTTACCTCTTCTGGGGTATCATTTTCTGTAGGCTTCACACGTTTCGTATGAACATGAGCCTTCCGTTGCTTTACTTCAGCATTCATAGGCCCAATCCTGAAGGAAGAGCAAACCATATAATTATTTAAAGAAATCGAAACCGAACGAACGTATAAAAAAATTGATCTTCGGAGCTGTCATTACATAGTGCAGCATTGGGGGCTTCTCTGGAAAACATTTGAGACTTCAGTCCCAATATCCTTCCAAGATATTGAGCAGCTAACCCCTTCTCTGTTACTTATCAGCCCGCTTTGTTGCCCAAAGTCTCTAAGAATACAGGAGACAAAATCTGTAGCTGTGATTCCTTCCTTGTTCTGCGCCTTCACAGAGGTCATCAAGGTGTTTGCAATGTCCAAAAGCGCCTCTGCATCAGCAACTTGCTCTCTTGGATTTTGTACTGAAATTCATTGCAAACCAATCAATTAAGCCTTCATCCCAAATGTAAATTTCTTAGTTTAAGAGAAATCTACGATAAGAAAAGGGAAATTACCCATCTCATGCAAGCTATCCACTTCATTAATGATCGAATTAAACTTGTCGGAATCCACTTTTGTAATGTCATCTCTTTCATCTTCGTATCCGTTTCAGTGACACGAGAAAAAGAGATAATTAGAAAGAAAGAATATAAAAATTTAACCATAGGTTTCCCACAGTTTCCTTACACTCCAAGAAAATTAAACTGGCTTTATTTGCGTCTTTACAGACTAATCCACCTCCCTAAACTACTTACTTGTGTGGGAGAGAAAAAGAGAAAGCACATAACATGAAGATTAATCCCATGAAGAATAACAATCCAAACCTCCATTATAGAGACAGAGCATCTCCAATGGAATTAGTATATGGGGTAGCAATGTTGATTTGATAGGCCAAATAGGATAAAAGCCCCTCCAGTGGAAGTAGCAACTCATATCTTAAATACAACATGTGAGTTAACCATAGCAATTTGGGTCTCACAACATATTTTAATCAAAAGAATTGTTTATTTATTCATCCTAACATACTTGAAGGATGGGTTGGAGGGACAAAGTTTTAAGGTAGCAAATTCTAGTATCAAAGTGCCACATAGGTTAACAAAGGACACTAGAAAACATTTGCTATCCCCATTGGAGATGATGCTCGAAGAATAAACAACCCTGAAACCAAACAACAAACACATCCATTTTTGTAATGTCCTCTAATTCATATATGTTTAAGTGACATAAAAAAAAAGGTTAGGGATCCCGATATATTTAAAGATTATGCATTTATCTACATTTAACTATATTTAAGTTATTTTAATAATCTCACGAGTTATGACATGACACGTAAATTAATATATATTTTTCTAAACTAACTAATGTTAGCCGACTTCTATCTCCCCCACCCCCACCAACCACCCCCACCCTATCAGCTACTTCATCTATTCCTTATTTATTTGTCATTTCTTCCCGCCTCAAAAATCTTTCTTGTCAATGGGGAATTAGTGTTGTAATTCCTCAATCGATACAAAATAAGTTGTGAAGAAAAAAAAAATAAAGGAGGAGTGCACGGGGAAGATACGGAGAAGATGACGAGAGAGAGAGAGAATGAAAAAATAGAAACTAAACTCTGAGCTATATTTAATGTGTATGTGTTAAGTCGTTAGATTATTATTTGATCTAGATATAGTGAAATATAGATAAACAAACAGTTTTTAAATCTAGAAGCTCGAGATTTAAAAAAAAGGGTAATTTCACTACTTGAACTCCGATACAAACATTTAAAACCATATGGTTTCCTATAATTTCACTACTTGAACGCCAATCAAATTAAACTGCCTTTTTTTTTTTATGGAAACAAAACAATGCGAAGGAAAAAACACATAGCACGATGATCTTTCTCAGCAACCAAACAGAGAGCAGCAAATTCCAAACCAGAATTTAGTGAAGAAAAATTTACAAACAACTCTGCAACCCAATATCAAACACATAAACCACACAAAAGAGAACACAAATAAATCATCAAAAATTTGAAGAATGAGAGATTGATAAGTAGATACCGTGAATGAGGGTCTTCACAGTAAAATAGCGTGATCGGAGAGCTCTACGGTCAGCCACGGCTTGCGGCTGCTCCATTTTATCTCTTCCACGGCTACTGCTACCGGCCAATTCACGTTCCATCATCCCTTGAATCAACTACTTCAACTTTCTCTGTAACTTTCCCGGGAAAATTCGAAACCAAGCAAAAATCAGGGAAAATACGTATTTTCTGAGTTTCTTTCCCGGTTAAATAGAACCATGGCAAATTCAATGTATTCCGAAGGTTACTTTCTGTGGTGAAACCCAAACGAATCGTATAGCACAATATGCTAGTTCGAAAATTGTTCTGAAAATTTAATATTAAAAGTTGAAAAACCCTAAAGCATCGGAATTTGAAGAGTTGTTTTCCCTCTTCGTCTCTGTTTCCTCTGTTTTACGCGGCTGTTGGGCTTTGTTTGATTTTCTGATTTCGAAGCGGATTTATTACAAATGCACGCGTTTGTCAGCACGATGGACGGTAGAGATTTCTTTCATCTTTAAATTGTTGTGCAAGCTATATGGGAATCTTCCTGCGTAAGCTATAGGTCAAAGTTTTATCATTTCTTTTGTTGGTAGGAAAAATAAAACTTGTATTACAACTTTTTATATATAATATAAGCGATAGTCTAACCCACAAGAGAGATAATGTTTCTCACACGCACACTACTCAAGTATCATGACAGTTCGAACGTGAGACCACTGGACTATCAAGGTGTCATGAGAGTTCAAACTAGAGACCAATAGTTTGCAAGTCAAGATCTTTTTTCATTAAGCTAGATCTTGTTGGCAAACGTATATTATAACCTAAAGTATGGAGTGGTTGTATATATATATATATATATATATATATATATATATATTACTTAAAATGACAATCGAAAATTAGGAAGGAAAAATGATTGTTTCTTTAAAAGGAAAATTCCCTATGTGGGTGATTTCTTGGGTCAAATATCGTTTCGGCCACTTAGGAACGTTTGGCCTAATGATAGCATATATTTTGTTGAAGGAGTCTCAAGTTCAAATCTTATTGACTATACATGATAGAATAATTGAACTTTGCAATACATATGATACATTCGATATTGTTGTATGTATATATATATATGGAAATGGTAACAATATAGGAAAAAGAAAATTATTTTTGAACTTGTTGACTATACATGATAGAATAATTGAGCTTTGCTATACATAATGATACATTCGATATTGTTGTGTGTGTATATCTATATATGGAAATAGTAACAATATAGGAAAAAAGAAAACTATTTTTAGTTACCAAACCAAATTCATTGCAATTTCCCTCCACATTATCAAAGTTAATTACAATTTATCATTTGAAAAATAAATTTAAAGGGCAATTTAAGATTACAATTGAAAAGTGATTGTTAAGTTAAATTTTTACTACTATAATAGAATAGTAAGTTGTGTAATTTATAGTTATTACATCAAATTACACCTATTATTAGGCCATTTTGAAGTGCGGTGGAAATATTCAATATTTTCAAACTCATACATGAAGAGCTTTGCCATTTGGGTCGTGGATGAATTTCTTGGGAATGAAATTCCCATGCATAATCACACGTAATGGGTATGGAAGATATTCATTCTCAGGTTTGGTTTATGCATTATTAAGATTGAAAAGTTGTTTAGTTTTCCAACAATACCCATGAGTTAAGTTATTGGATTCCCAAGGATACACTTATCAACATAGGAATACAATTTCATACACATTACCAAGCTATTAAACCTTAAACCAAACGGCTAAGAATTTGTATAAACCTACAAATTTTAATCTCTTAATTGCCTAATCTTATAAGTTAGGGCCAGTTTGGCATTGTTGTGCTGTGAAAATAATCGCTGTCAGATTTGCTGTGAGAGAAATCAGTTTGGTGTTTGGTAAACTTTTTGTTAAAAGTGTTGTTGGTACTAATTCCCTCATATTCAGAAAATGATTGCCGCATAATCATTAAACTCAGCGCTTCTTCAAAACTGATTCCTTCATAATCAGAAAATGAAAGCACCTCATTAGCTGCTTTCCTTATAGCTTTCTCTCAAAGCAATTTTTAACAATAAGTGATTTTCTCATAGCTTACTAAACGGGCTGGGCTTCCTAAAATTTTAAAAAAAATCACTTATCACCCCAAATAATGCTTATGTGGATAAAATTTTACAAAATAATAAACAATTGAAAATAAAATAAAAAGAAACTCTATGTCTCTCTCTCTCTTTTCATACAACCCTCCACTCACAACAAAACTTGCATGCTCAACTCAGACCAATCACCATTTTTCCTCACCCCCTCCCCAGCTTACAACCACCTACGCCCGAGGGAGTTGTCATTGTTCCACTGACTCGTGACACAGTACGAAAGCACGATAATAAGATAAAGAGAAAACAAATGTTAACCCTAAAAGTTGATAAACTTGAATCCACCTGAAAATAGTGAGAAACCCTCTTGATTTTATTAATAATATAATATGAATAAAAGCTAACAAATACAACTACATAAAGAGTGCTGCTATTTCCACCCACATGTCCTATTTTCCCACCCACCTTATCTTTAAACTTTTAAAGACAAATTTAACCATATTGTAAAATGACTTAAAAGAACTTAAGGAAAAAGAAAGAGAGAAAAAAAAAAAAAAAACAAGAAGTAAGACTTCTCAAGTTCTCACGTAACCTTATCGTTAGACAGAAAGAAAAAAAACACAAGAAAGCTACGACTCCTTGCTCATGATTCTTCTTATGACTTTTCAGTGCTTAGAACTCCATTCTCAAATAATTTTCTTCTTTTTTCTATTCATTCAATCAAATTGTTTATGAAGAAGAAACAACAAGAGAATGGATGTTGAAGAGAACGATTTTGACAAAAATGAACAGAATTTCTAAGATCTTTACGATTACTTAAAGCATTGGGAGATGAGTATTTCTTGGACTTTGATTTTTTTTCCTTAAACAAATTAAAAATCTGAAAACTTGGGATGAATCAACAATTCAACAATTTGGGCACTGTTGATTACACAAAGAACATTCCTTACAAAACTAGTTTGGCTGAGGATTCTTTGAGGCATGAAAAGATGAAGAAGGCTTTGGGGGTTTAATGGGTCGTTGGTTTTTGAGGAATGCAATGATTTGGTGGGGGATATTTTGCATGAAGATGTGATGAAGAGTGTGAAATACATGGTGGAATATTTGATGATGAAGAACAAGGTCTTGCTGTGCCATGTGAAGTTTGATTTGAGAGATGGTGTGGTTTCCATTGAGGCAGAGAGAGAGAGATGTATAGTAAACATGAGAGACAAAGAGAGATGGAGCATGAGAAATGGAAAATAAGCTACCACAAAAAATGAGAGAGAGATGTGTGGGCCGTCAGAGAGAGAAAGAGAAGACATGAGCAGAGAGGATATAAAGAGAGAGGAAATGAGGTAATAATTAAAAGGGTATTTTAGGAATATTAGTGGGTGGAAAAATAGGATTGTGTTTTTTATAATTTATATGATGGGTGAGAAGATAAGGTGAGTGGGAAAATAAGGTAGGTGGATGGAAATAGCAATACTCTTACATAAATTATGTTTAAATAGTAAACTCAAAACCCTAATACACATAGGAATTCTTAAAGATTCCAAATTATTCTTAAACTTAACTACCAAGAAACCAATCAAATCATAATATCAATAAAATAACAAATCTTATTAGATCTTAAAGGTTGTAGTTACATTTGTAGTCTTGTGCAATGAGGTATTTGCTTGGTTTTTCCAGATTAGTTGCTTTTATGCTGGAATTTCTTTGGCCTTATGAGTGGAGGTACACCTTGTTGGCTTGTTGTTGTCGGTGGATTCCTCTGTATTTGGATTAACCCTTTTTGTGGTTATTGTGCTTTCGTATTTGTATTAACCCTATATAGCTATTTGTATTTGTATTCGCCCTTAGGCATGAATTATAAATGCAATCTATTACATTCCTTTAAAAAAGTAAAAAATAAAAAATAAAACATTGAATAAAATATTTTCCTCGCCATAATCCATATTTGCTTCAAACTTGCTCAACCAATCAAAAAACCCAATGATATATCTTTCTTCCCCTTGTAAGGCCATGACGGATATCGTGATTCTTTCTTATTGTGTGTGTTCTTGCCAATTTTGAACCAAAAGATTTTCTTTATTTTCCTCCATAAGAATTTACCCATAGTTTGTCCTAAATCATGCCACTGCCAAGACATGTCCACCCACAGAAAACATAAATTTCACATGAGTTGGGACGAGACGAAGACATTGAAACCTAGTTCAAATAGATTGGAGCACAATTCGAACTGATCCACGACGAGCAAATGAATGGAGTTGGAGACACGCATGAGCTATTGATAGTCCAAGTAAGCATAAAATGTGGGATCTACACTGTCAATATTAGGGATGGGCACGAGTTGGGTTAGGTCGATTTTGTTCCCAACCTGTTACCTAACCTATACATAGCCGTGTATGATTTATTGAGCCAAAAAAGGGCTCATTATTAGGTCAACCCAGACCAACCAAACCCAATTATGATTGGGTTGCGTTGGTCAATTTTATCAGTTTTGGGCCTAATTAAATGGATTTTTTTATATATATTATGGCATGGATATGACTTAAAGCAATATGCAAGAAAAGTATTTGCTTAGTTTGGCCTCGTTTACAAGATTGCATCTCCATATATGCCAATATCGTAAAATTCAACTAAGTAGATGTTGGAGTGAAATTTTTTAGCTCCTCGAACAAGTAATCTTTTTTTCATGTTGAGAAGCCATGGATCATTCTTGTCAGTGTCACCAATGAGAGAGGAGGGGGTACTTGTAAGAAAACACTACGAGCTCAAGTCAATAGTAGTATAATTACAGGAGAGTTAGAATAATATTGTCCTAGCATGTACATTGTTTACGAGTTTGTATATGAGTTTGAAAATGCTAAATGGTTCAATGGACTTAAAAATGGCCTAATAGTTAGGGTAGTTTCACCTATTTCACATTTAATTTTTATTTGTTATATTAGGGGAAATTGAACTATATACCTATCATGATTCTCATTCATTGTTCCCCCATCTCTTTCTCACTAGACTATCTGGGGGCTGGATTCACGAATGGAGACTCCACCTTAGAGATGGAAATGCAAAATCTTAAAGCAATAATATCATGAATTCACGATTCAAATTTTAGTTTTTGGGTAACGCACGATTCAATTTGAATATACTAGCAGCAAGCATTAGGCAACCAAATCCGCGCGTAACGGTCCCAGCTAGCCACTCAGCGGAATTATTTCCACAAATTTTAAAAATTTCAATAATTCATTAATTTTAGACTTGCGAATTTTAAAAATTCAAAACCTTCTTGCCACGTGTGGCAGCACCACCCTCCTGACCCATTTGCAGGCACACATATGGCCCTAACATTTCAAAATATTACAGCATCCTCAGACTACGAGATTTGTAATTTCATCAAAAAACAAGGGCTAAATTTTGACGGAAACACCCGAGAGCGAAGACGCCGATGCCAGCTCACACGCCAAGCTCAAATCCAGCCAAAACTCATTTCACTGTAACTCCCAAGAGACAAAATTGATATAAATTTCGCCCCCCCCCCCAAAAAAAAATTCACAATTAGGGTTTTCTACAAAACCAGAAATGAAAGCTTCGGTCAAATTCCGCGAGGATCAGAAGCCATTGTTGAGGGCCAAGGTGCCCCTCAGCATATTGGGCCTGCCCTTTCAATCTGGAATCGTTGCCGGCGAATCTAAGGAGCTCACTCTCAACCTCGGCACCTTCTTCGAATCCGGACCCTCCATCCGGGTCGGTTACCGCCCGAATGACACGTCCAACCCATTCTCCCTCATCGTCAAGACTGGGACCGGTCCCTTCGGCTCGCCGATCTCCAGTTCCATGCTCATGAGCGCCGAGTTCAATCTGCTCGGCAGCGGGAAAAACCCTAGCTTCATGCTCCACTTCAAGCCTCAGTTCGGAGACTTCTCGATCAAAAAGTCGCAGTCCTCTGTCTTTCAAAAAATCGTAGGTCCAGCTGACGGCGTCGTTTCGGCGGAGACACCAGCAGTGGATACCGCGTTTATGGGGAAGAAAATCACGGTTTTGCCCTCGGAAAATCAAGCGGCCGGAATTATCGCCGGTGTGTTTTCCGGCATGGAAATGGCGGCGAGGACGTCGATGCCCGTGAGGAACCGGGGGGTGGTGAACTTGCGGTGGGGGGTTAGGGTGCCGGCGGAGATGAAGAGTACTGGGGCTAATCCGATTGCGTTTCAGAAGATCCCGTTCCTGGTGATGAACAAGATCGGGATCGAACACGTGGACGTTGCAGATTCGAAGGTTAAAACCACGAAGGCAGCAGAGATGGAAAAGGGATTGACATTTCCGGGAAATGCCGAGGTGGCGGAGGCTTGCTTCACGGTGAAGCGTCAGCTGGAGGCTTTACAGAGCGAGAACGGGTTGCTGAGAAAGGCTGTGGAGGATCTCAGGCAGGAAATCGCCGGCGCCACAAAGTCGATTTCAAATTCAGGCAATGGGGGCAGGAATTCTGGTGGGAAAGTTGACTGGCGGTCAAACACCGAGAAAAGGTCGTCGGAGGGTGATGTGAGTGAGGAATTGAAGAAGGCACTCAATCACTGATGTGGCAGAGCTACGAAGTTATATAGTATGTTTTATTTATTTTGGTATTTGTTAGGTATTTTGTTATTGATTTGTTTTGTGGTTGGTGTAAAAATTGCCGAATAAAATAGTAAGAATGGTGATACTTAGGGATGAATTTTGAATTAAGAAGTTGATTCAACTGTAGCATAACAAGAGTAAAATGCACCAGTTTATTGCATTTTGGCTATTGAATTAAAAAAAAGTAAAAACATTTAAAAACATTTACAATAGTTGTATTCTATCTCCGAAAAATAACGGATTTGATTTGATGATTTATGTGGCAATTATGTTCACGAGACAATAGGCTCACTCGTGAGTTGTGTAAAATGCTAAATTGCCTACATGCTTTACTCTTTCTTTTGCTTGGTATCCAACTTTTCCGACTAACCCAAAAAAATATACATTGGGAGCATTTATTTCTACATCCCATATTTTAGGTAAGATTCTCCAAATGTACATTGGACCACTAGAAAGTACTAGTAGGAGTATGGGAGGGCATTGTGCCCAAGAGCCCAAACCCAATCTAATATCTAAACCCAAGTGTTATGTTATGAGCGTGCGTGTGGCTTATGGACCTTTGGAGCCAGTCACATCCACGACAGATTTATTGGGTTTCATTATCCTGACCGTACGAATAAATCTAGTCACTTGGATGGTACACGTCGGCCAACAGTCACTTGCATATTTCGAAATTGATATTTTCAATTTAGGAGGGCAAAAGCGTAATTTAAATAAATTACAATGACTAAACAAATTCGTGACAAAATAGTAATTTTGGCCGACAAAGGCAAAAGTCCCCATGCTCGAGATGAGTGCCTATTCCTAACACAACAAACTTAAAATTAAAATTAAAATTAAAACAAAACCAGAAAAAAGGAAGAAAAAAAAAAGCACAGACCCAAGACGCAAATAGACCCAAGGGAATTAAAATCAATCAAACATGTTAAATGAACGTTAAATCAGTTGTTGCAGAGGGAAGTTGTGACAATGGACTGAGTGACTACATGATTTTCTTGATGGATAAACCCAATTTTCCCGAGAAACAAACACCATCATGGGGCACGTGGGAGGAGCTTCTCCTCGCCTGCGCCGTCCACCGCTTCGGCACGCAGAGCTGGGACGCCGTCGCCACCGAACTCCGCAAACGCAGTTCCAATCTCCATCTTCTCACCCCGCACGCATGTAAACGCAAGTTCCACGACCTCCGACGTCGTTTCAGTCAAAACGATGCCGCTTCCGGCAAAGACGACGATACTCCCCCTATTCCTTGGCTAGACCAGTTGCGACAACGCCGTCTCGATGAACTCCGACGTGAACTCCAACGCTACGACCATTCCATCGTGTAGAAATCTAAACGCTACGACCATTCCATCGTGTAGAAATCTAAATCCATCACGATAGCGATTTGAATTTTTTATTATAATCAAGATATTAAATTCAATTATTTGTGTGATATAATCATGTAGGTCTCTGCAGTTGAAGGTGGAGAGATTAAAGGAGGTTCGCGAACAGAGTTTGAGAGAGACCGAAAAACCGGTTGAAAAATCGGATCTTGAGAAGACTGAAGAGGAAGAGATCGAACACAAAGACGCCGAACCGGAAGACAATTCGCCGGAGAAGAAAGGTATCTCCGGCGAAGTCTCCGAGCATGACGACCGGTCGTGTAACGAATCAAACACGACAGATCCGAAACACGAGATTTCCGAAACCGAAGTCGCCGATGCTGATAAAGGCTCCGGACAGACTGAACCGGCCGGTGAGGAGATTGAACCGGTGGAGAAGTTGGATAATCCGGTGGTGGAGGATTCGTGTAACGGAAGCTCCGATTCGGTGGTGAAGGAAACGGCGGTTGTGGAGGCGGAGAAGGGGAACTCCGGCGAGTTGAAGGAATCGGTGGCCGAGTCGAAAGGAAGGGAGGAGGAGGGGACGAAGGAGAGTCCGAGTAACAGTGAGGTGCAGAGCTCGGCGAGTTTGTCGAGAAAACTAGGGCAAGAACCGAACTCGGGTGGACCGGGCGGTCCGGACAGACCGGAAGAACCATCTGAACCGGACCAAGAGGATGAATCTCCCGCCATGAAGGGGGTCCCCGTTGAATCTCAGCCGTTGGCTGAATTCCTCGGGATAATCCGGTCTCATAAGTTTGCCTCCTTTTTCGAGCGCCGGCTTCATTCTCAGGTTCGGTTATTTATTTATTTATTTAAAAGAAAATTAGTATTGTTTTCATAAAGTAAACGGCGACGTCTTTAGGTCGGAGGTCGCTGTCCAATAAGGTAGCGACATGTCACCGCGGGTTTAATGGCTGTGACGTTATGTTGTTCTTTTGCCCTATTTGAGAGCGGTTATATTGTACGTGATGGTGCATATTAGTAAGTGTATTAAAAATTCGCCTGAAAAGGACTAGTTGGTACCTTGTTGGAAGTATTTATGTGAGCAGTCCCGATCTTTTGGACCACAGGAGTCTAAGAGATTGTGGTCATCCACCGTTGGATATTAATCCAATGGTTCAAAATGATATATATAAATGCAATATGACATAAATGATTATTACTCGATTCAAGTCAACCGTTGAATTTACATCCAACGGTGAGTGACCATAAATCTCTTGGACTACAGGAGTCCAAGAGATCAGGACTGTTATGTGAGTTGGGTGGATAGGTCTTTATGTGCCTACTCGATTTGTCGATTAGATATTTCCTTTTATTTTGTAGTCATTCTCAATAGACTACTATTATAGTTGATAAGCCGTGCGTACCACATCATGTCAAGGGTTGGCATGAAGGAAGAGGAATTTGAATTTAGAACTTCTTCCAATAAGTCGGAGAAATTAATAATTAGTCAATGCGAAAGGATATGACAATTTGGCATATTCATCTAATTAAAAAAATTATTCATCTTTGTCATCCTTCATCTTTTGCTTGGTGGTGGTTTTTTGGGATTTGCTAATTGAGGATGCTATCAGGTGAATAACTTTAGATTTTTATTATTTGAAAGGGATACTTTTTCTTTCTCGTGCTACTTTCTGAGTTTGCATTCTATCCTTGGCCAATAAGGCTATACCAACTCTCGTTGGTGCAATTTGACCATACAAAAGTGGTTGGCCCCACCATTTCCTTGTTGCAGGAATCTCATTTTTTGTTGTTTCCCTCATCAAAGTTAGTAGTGACATGAGATTTGGTTGCTCTATTGGGATAAAATCTGCTTGGTGATAATTGGCTGTTCCCTTTTCTTTTTCAACTTATGGCAAGATGTGAACCTAGATTTACCATTTCCCCACTTCATGCTTATGCCATTCAAGCCAAAGCTCATGGGCCCAAAATTGCGCTTTCAACTCAGAAACTGCAGGGCAATAAATCAAAAAAGACAACACCAGCTTGGCATGAAATGTTAACCCAAAAGTAATTTTGTAAAAATTTGATTCTAGTCTCATATCTAGCTAATTGGTAAGTGGATTTCTGAAATGTCAAAATTTTGAGTTGGGATGACCTTATTATTCTTTGCATAAACGTGTCATCTTATCTTTAATAACTTTGGTTACTTGTGCAGAATAAATGACAGTGTGATTCATGGTTCTCTAATGTTGCAGGAGACCCCCATTTATAAAAACATGATTCGGCAACATGTAGATTTTGAATTGGTGCAAACCAGACTTGAAGGAGGTCGGTACGAACCCTGCAGCAGATTCTTATTTTTTCGAGATCTGTTGCTTATTTGTAACAATGCCATAGTCTTCTTTGGGAAAAAGTCTCCAGAATACAAGGCCGCGTGCGAGCTTCAGTTACTTGTTTCGAAGGAAATGGTTCTTCAGGCTCCTAAACAAGATCCACCACCTAAAGAAGAAACTCCGAAACCGCCAGCTCCACCTCTGAACCAGGATCCTGAAACGTCGGATTCATTGCTAGCAAAATCAAAACTTTCACTTCCACTGAATGCTTGTCGCAAGCGCAGCTCAATTACTGCAAGAGCATCCACAACATCTTCTTCTGGACCAGACAGAAAAAAAGAGCAAATCACTACCTCATTCCGTGATGTCAAGCCAGCTATAAGTTGGAAGCAAAAAGAAGAATCCTCGGATGAAGTTGAGAAACTTCACGTCACCAAGAAGAGAAGAAAAGAAAGACTCAGGAGCAGTTCAAGAAACAACTCGAGCAAAAATGGCAGGAGCCATGGTAATACTAACAACGACAGGAATTCAGAAGCCAATGACGGGTTTTCAAGCAGAGTAGTGACAAGCAATGAGAACTCAGAGTCCAAAGCTGAGACGGAAAAGAAGAGCAACACTAATTCAAGTGGGAAAAAGCGAAGCGCCGCAGATTTTTTGAGTAGAATGAAGAGGAGCTCCACATCCAAAACTGGATTATCGGCAGAGACATCAAAGACCCCGGACAATAACAGCAGAGGAGGAAGAGCAGAGCAGAGGAAAAATGGAAATGGCAAGGGAAATGCACAAAAAGATCAAGGTTCGCGCAGAGGTTCTGGTGGGAGACAAGCTGCAAAAGAGCAAGGAAGTCCCACGAAAAGGAGTGTGGGACGGCCCTCAAAAAGGGCAGCCGCACCAGCAACAGCTGGTCCGGCAAAGCGAACTAGACAGAGAGGCTAATGAAACCGAAGCAAGAGACGGATGACATTCTAAGAAAATCAAAGGAGATGAATGGTTGTCTGAACAGGGTAGGAAGGGAGTGGTTGTTTTGGTAATCTGCCTGTGCTATAGTAATAGATATGGTTATTTTGTGGTAAGAGTTTATTTATTTTTTCTTTTTATGATGGGAGTATACATAACGATACTTAATTGCATTGTAGGGTTCTAATGAGAGTTCAACAAGGATTAGGGACCTACCCGTCAACAAATCCCTAAGTTTTTATTTACTTCCTTACATGGAAAAAAAAAAAAAGAAAAAAGAAAAAAGCAGCCAGTCTAATGGGGAACCCTTATTTTAGGCATCCTTGTAAAAATGCCATTCAAATGCAAAATCAACACAAAATCCTTCAAAAATGGTAGTGGATAGCATTTCTTCAGAACAAAGTCATCGCCAACTAGCCTCTCTCTTTCGCTCTCTCAACCATTATTAGCCAGGTACCAACACTCTTTTCATGATGACTAGGAATTCCTGTTCATCCTTTTATTTATTAAAAAAATAATAGTATAAGCGATAAAACTACAGGGGAATGAGGTTTCTCACACACACAACCAAGATACCATGTGGGTTCGAACTTGAGCCCTCTTGTCTGCAAGTCAAGGCCATTTTCAACTAAAATCCCCTTTCATCTTTAAACCAACCCAAAGAATACCAAAATGAAATAGCTAACGTTTTCAGCTCAAATGGGCTTTAAAGCCATCACCTTTGATATGAGAAGAACGTACGCAGGCATATTCATAGGAATGCCTTCACGATGTAGTTGTTGCCCTAGTTTTCATGTCACGGTGTAGAACAACTTGTAAAATCAGGCCCTAAGCTCCAAAAGCCTACAGGGGGGGTGTGGGTTTGTGTGAAGTAGGTTATATGGTAATAACCTACCTTTTTAAATTGTAAGTCCTTTAAAGGTGCACACATGAATAAACACAAACACTAATGTGGAGAATAAAGAACAAGAAAAAGCATTAAGTAAATAACACGCAACAAAGGTTGACCCAGAAACTCAACAAGGGGAAAAACTTGGGACACCAAGCCAGGAGAGTTCTAATCTACTCTGTTAAGAAGTACTAGAAAAACGAAAGAAGACTTAGCTCAAACTATCACCCATAGGCAGCTACAATCTAACCTTTCAACAAGTACCTTTTCTTTACCTCTTAATCTAACCTTTCAACAAGTACCTTTTCTTTACCTCTTATATAGGCAGCTACAATCTAACCTTTCAACAAGTACCTTTTCTTTACCTCTTAGTAGCAAATCTTCTCCAAGTCTTTGCAAGAGTACCAAGCTCAAGTTGCATGTAATTTGATATATGAAGTGAGTTGTGGTTTCACAAATTCATCTTTCTTAATCACAATGATGATTAAGCTAGAGAATTGAAACCAAATGTTGTGATGATTAAACTACAAGTGTTGAACTTGAAGCATATAGTTTAAATCAATATTACAACAATTAAACAACAAAACATTAAGTCGAAATCAATGTGAATGTACTTGGAGGAATTTTATGTGTATGCAATCATACTCACTCTCAAGTAAGAGCAATAAAAATATTTTTTGAATGCTCAAGAGCAAACAAGGCTAGATGGGCCAAAGCTCGGCTCAGCCCTGTCTGATGGTTAGGCTCGCTTGGCCCAGCCTGCTCTAAGAGCCTTTCCAACGGGCAGCTGAGCCCAAGGATAGGGGGGAAAAAAAATTCGTTCTAGCGGTCAGCCCAAGCCCGAGGGGGGAGTGGGTCCCACCAACTCGGGCCAGCCCGAAGGCCAGTTCAGCCCGCGGGCGGTGATGTCAGTGCTTGCGTCACGCTGACGTCAGCGAGCGCGTTCAAATTTTTTTTACCGTACGCGCCAACGGTTAAAAAAATTTGAACCAGCGCGCGTTGACGTCAGTGCGATGCCAGCTCCAAAGGGAAGATGCCACGTGTCGCCCCCCCAGCGTTCAGATCAGCTTCTCCGAATCCAATCCAACGGCTGGCATTTTTTGGGAAATAAAATTATGAAAAATTCAAAATTTTTTTTTAAAATTCTAAAAAATTCAGATTTTTTTTTCTTCTATAAATACCTATAAATACCCTTCACTTTCAACACCAATCCTCATACATTTCATTATACTTCTACTATTATTCACTCTTTAATCAACATTTTCCTCTTTTCCACCTTGTATTTTTATTTCCTATTTTTATGGCTTCTTCTATCGAAACCGGAGGGGCTTGGAGCACCATGGAAGATGTTTCCTTGTGTGAGGCTTGGCTCCAAATTTGTTATTGTCTCGTGTCCGGCAATGAGATGAAATTTTTTCATATGTGGAAAAAAATTCATGCCGAATTTTGTGAAAAAATTCCGGGGTCTACTCGTACGGAGATGACATTATCTAGTAGTGGAAAATTCTCAATAAATAGTTGGGAAAATGGAGAGATGCCCTGGCAAAAGCGATGGACAACTATAGAAGGGGGGAAAATCGTACTAACGAAGTAAGTATTTTATAATTTTTGTTTTATTAAGTTTAATCTCCTAATATATATATATTTTGTTAATATTTATTGCATTTTCAATATTTTGTTAATATTACTTGCATTTTAAATATTTTGTTAACATTTCTTGCATTTTCAAAACTTTGTTAATAT
Source organism: Prunus dulcis (assembly GCF_902201215.1). Lineage (NCBI taxonomy): Eukaryota > Viridiplantae > Streptophyta > Magnoliopsida > Rosales > Rosaceae > Prunus > Prunus dulcis. The sequence continues at coordinate 10,065,055 of NC_047656.1, read as the reverse complement.
TTCTTGCATTTTAAATATTTTGTTAATATTTCTTGTATTTTAAATATGTTGTTAATATTTCTTGCATTTTAAATATTTTGTTCATATTTCTTACATTTTTATTTTGTTAATATTTCTTGCATTTCCAATTGTTTCTTAATTTTCTTGCACTTCTAATTTATTTGTAAGGTTAATTGCATTTCCATTATTATTTTTTTGTTACTTGCATATCCAATATATTTTAAATATTTATTGCATTTCCATTTTTTTGTTAAATAGATGATTCAAGCACAAATGTGGTTCGGTGCAACCGGGGGTGGCAAAAAAAGTTTCAACCATCATGAATGTTGGGAGGTGGTGAAATATTGCAAACGCTTCATAATTATTCCGACGGGTCCCGCCGTTGTGTTAAACGAGACGCCACTCCGTGATTCAATGACATCGGATTCACCTCTCGATTCTCCTATGAGTCAAGACTCACCCATCGAAAAGGAGCCGAGGCCCATTGGCCGAAAGGCCGCGAAGGCAAAGAAAGCGGGTAATTCAAGCAATAATAATTCAAAGTTTTTGGAGGAAATTGCAAGGCAAAACGGCATAAGAATTGAAATGGAGCAGAAACGCCAAGATAACGAGTTGGCCCTTCAAGCCGAGTATGCACGAGAAAGGGAGTATTTGCGCAAAAAAGATATGGACAAGACGGATCGGGAAACCATGGCGATGGATACAAGTCATATGTCCCCTAAAACAAAACAATTTTGGAAGCTAGAACGAAGGGATGTTATGAGAAGAAGACTTTTCCGGGATGATGGGCCTAGCAACACGGATTGGTTAAATGATGGAAACCATTAAATTAGTTAGCATACCTTTTATGTATTTGTATTTTTCATGTTTTCTATTAAAGTTGTTGTAATTCATGTATTTTATTTTAGTAGTAGTAATTCTTAATGACTTGTATTAGATTTCTTTATTTAATAAACAAAGCATTCAATAAATTACCTTTTTATTCAACATATTCCATACTTCAAACAAAACAAAATTAAAATAAAAAAAACTACAAACAAGGCACAATAATAATAACAAACCACAACCAAACCATAATAAATAAAAATACAACACAACCTAACCATAACTAAATAAAACATAACCAAAGCATCTATGCTCCATCATTCATCTTCATTGCCTTTCACCGCCCATAGATGCTCCATCAAGTGAACTTGACGCATTTCATGAATATACCGAAGATTGCATCTCTGTATATCGATCTATCATTCGGGTCATCAAATGACCATCCCTCACCAACGGTTTCGGCTCAAACGGTTCTCCACTTGGCCCCATGGGCCTTTCATAAATCCGTGTCAAGGCCGTGTTCATTGGATCCGGTTCGTAGACCTCTAAAGCATCATAATCGTACTCATCCTCCACAATCATATTATGGAGGATGATGCAAGTCATCATAATGCTTCTGAGGATCTCCTCATCAAACATACGGGCCGCACCTCGAATAATCAACCACCGAGCTTGAAGGATGCCAAAACACCTTTCGACATCTTTCATGTATCCTTCTTGATAGGTAGCAAATAATTTTTGCTTCTGGGATCGGGGATTCGGAATGGATTTGACAAAAGTGGTCCACCTCGGGTAGATGCCGTCAGCTAGATAATACCCCGTCTGGTACACTGTATTGTTGACTTGATAGGTGATATTGGGGCCCTGGCCTCTCAATACATCGTTGAAGACCGGGGATTGACCCAGCACGTTGAGGTCATTTTGGGATCCTGCAACTCCAAAGAAGGCATGCCAAACCCATGTGTCGAAGCCAGCAACGGCTTCAAGGATGATACTTTTTTGGCCTTTTCTATTTCCGTAATCACCTTGCCAGGCAGTTGGGCAATTCTTCCATTGCCAGTGCATGCAGTCGATGCTACCAATCATTCTTGGAAATCCTCGAGCTTCGGCTTTTTGTAGAAGCCGTTGGAGGTCCCTGGGAGTAGGTCTACGCAGGTAGTCCCTAGTGTACAGAGTTTCAACTGCTTGACAAAATCTTACCAAAGCCTCCAACGTAGTGGACTTCCCCATCCGGGCAATCTCATCCACCTGATCAGCAGATGCTCCATACGCCAACATTCGTATAACAGCTGTAAGCTTTTGCTCCGGAAGAAGCCCCAAAACCCCAGCAGCATCACACTTTTGAACAAAGTATGCATCATAATTGCAAATATCATGCATGACTTTATTGAACAAATGAGGTTGCATTCTAAATCGCCTTCGAAAATCAACATCAGAGTACAAAGAAGTTGGGATAAAATAATCTTCCAAAAGATTCTTACCCCGAGAATGCCTATGTCTTTCCACATTCCGGCGGCGGCCGACTTGTGAACCACGGCGGCGACCTTGGTTCTCTTCATCTTGCAAAGCCACTGCTATGACAACTTGTTCATCGACTTGTCTCTGCAACTCATTGATTTCATCTGCTCTACGGTTTCTCTCATTTGTTTCTCGCTCTTGCCTCTCCAAGCATCTCCTAAAATCTTCCATTGAGAATGAATGAAGTATGAATTCTAAACTCTGAGAAATGAAAATATAGAAAGATGTGGTGTGAGAGGTATGAGCTGAGCCTCTGGTTTTATAGAAAATTTTGGCAAGATAGACATGCCATGTGGCTTGATTTGATTGGATGAAAATCTTATCTGAAATTTGAAATTCATCCGAAATTTGAACCCAAATTTATCTGAAAATTGAATTTTGAAATGCATTCAAAATTTGAACCCAAAAACTTATTTGAATTTTGAATTTTGAAATTCATCCGAAATTTGAATCCAAAAATCTTATCCGATTATGAATAGTCTTGACACGTAGGAACCCGAAAATCTTATTTGAAAATATTATCCAAATTAATTATTTTCATTAAAAAATTTGTGAAAAAAACAAAAAAATTGAATAGTAATTGGCCTTAGCCATGGTATGGGTGGAAACACAAAATACTATTTGCAAGGGCAACCACTATTCACTTGAATAATGGCTGCCCTACCTCCCCCCTTGCCATGGCTAAGGGCAAATGGGTGGAGTTACTCTAAGGTTGGGTAAGGCTTAAGCTTAGGATTTGAAACCCTCAGTCCGCCCACGACCTGGCCTAGGTCCGGTCACCTATGCCCTTCTTTTTTAAAAATTTAATTAATGCACTTCCTAACCTCATTTTTATACTTAATCAAAATAATATAATATGTATGATAAACTAATAAACTTCTTATTTTGTTTACACATGTTATAAATTAAGTTAATTTTTTCAATGCTTTCTAAATGTTTTTAACAAACAAGCAATACATACACGATATCTTTTAGGGCCCCTTTTTTGTTAAGTTCAAATTTAATGGTTCAATAAAGGATTTGAAAGCTTATTTTGGTTTTATTAATTCTAATGGCACAAACTCCTTTAATTTTCATGATGTCAATCTTAGTTTGGGATAGAAGTAGCACATTTTCATAAGATTCATTTTTAGGTATAATATTTTTTAAAACGTATTGGCCAATGGTCTAGATTTAGTAAAGAGTTTGGCTATTATATTTTTCTTTTCTTAAGTTATGTAGTAATCTATACTATTTTTTAAGAGAAGACTCTTTATCCATCACTTTTGCTATAAAAAAAAAATTGCATAACAAAAAGATTTAAAAGACTTAGGGAAAAAAAAGAAACTTTTCTTGTAAAAAAAGCCCTGTTCATTTAGAGTTGCAAAGGCTATTTATTTCTTAATGATCCATAAATTAATTATTTATCTGGGAAGGCACACAAGTATTTTTCGTGCACTATCAAAAGCACAATTAATCTTTTGACCCTAAAAAAAGCACAGCTAATCGTGCTTCCAAATTAGAATAATAATCACGCTGCCTCATTTATTTATTCCTTGAGGTTACAACTTACAAGTACGGGAGCGGATATCAATATTAATTTAATATTAGCCACAATAGATTCCTTTTGTGCTTGTCGTCTTAGCACGGACGTGCAACCCCAGCAGTTGTGTTGTAGTGACTCAAACAAGTTTCTTTTCGGTGATAATTTTTAGGGGTGGGCACTCAAACCGGCAAACTGGAAATCCGAGCAGAACCACACCGAACCAAACCGGAAAAAAATCGAGTTTACCAAAAAGTCAAAAACCGGTCAAAAATCGAACCGGACCGGTTTGGACTGGATTCGGATCCGGTTCCATGTCTTCAAAAACCGAACCGGGCCGAACCGAACCGATGAAACTAAAAAAATATATAATTTCAATATATATTTATATTTAATGCTATATTTTTAATTTCACTAAAAAAAACTAATATTTATCCAAGTTCAATGTCAAAATATCTCTCTTTTCTCACTTTAATATTTATTAATTATATGAAATTGAATAATTTGTTAATTTTCAAGTAAAAAAATAATATTTCAGTTGAGAATTGTATTACAAAACAATTTAAAAAAATAATTTTTATAATCCGGTTCAAACCGAACCGGAACCGGAACCGGACAGTTTTTGAATTTTTTTAATTAAAACCGAACCGAACCAAACCGCATGAATAGTATCGGATCGGTTCTAATTTGAGGCAAAAACCGGTCCAAACCGAACCGTGCTCACCCCTAATAATTTTTATTACACACAGAACATTCAAACACCAATCCTTCGCAAGGTTCACCACATCCGTGGCAAGGAAGAATTCTCTCTCTCTTATCAAAAGGAATGACACTCTTTCTCTTATCAACAATAGTGACAATGTGTGGGTGAGCATCAAGCCTGTAACTGCTCCCTAACTTAACTTGCAGATGCCGCCCTAGAATGCAATGAGGATGGCATTCAAAGTTAGATGACTTGTAGAACCAATGTGTAGGATCTCGTTCTCCTTCGCATATGTCGCAGTAATATTCACCTAGTTCATTTTTAACAGCCTGGTAGGCAAGCTGGAGAGGATAATTCTGGTATTTGTACCTAGCAGTAGCAGGTAGTTTAACACATGAAATGCACAAATGAAACTTACATTTGAAGCAACTGAAGCGAAAATCCGCAAGAGAAATACCACAACCCCCGCAATGGTCCGGATCCTCGCTTGAACCAGAGTTCAAGTGGAGGCTGTGTATATGAGCGCCATGTGCATGAGGGTTGAAAATAAACAAGCATTGGACGTCCAGGTATATGTTACATCTTTTACAATAGCAAAAGAATCCTTGGCTCAAGCTGTGGCACATACGACAGTTAAACAGTCCGTCAAATGTATGAGCTTTTGTGAGGACTTGGAGCTCGTGTGGATGAAATGGGTGAAGCTGTTTTCCCTTTAATCCAGCACATGTTGTGTGGAGGAAAAAAAAGGCACTTTTGTGTACAACGATAAAAGATACGGGAAAATATGGGCCCCATGCAACCGTTACAAGTAATGGCGTCATTATGTCTATGCTTATCAATGGGGATTAAGATTTGATCGTGACTGATGTGCTTGAGCGCCGGTTCCCCAACTCGCTCAATTGTTATGTCTTCTAATTGCAAATTGAGACGACTCATCTGTCTCAGTATTCTCTCAAACATTGAGAAAATTTTGCGTCTCCGTCTCTAACGATCATCATCAAAGGTGCGAGTTATTTTGTCCCTGGAGCATGGAGTGTGGGCAACGTAATCACAATGAGAACGATCACATTCATAAACAGCGCGACTTCTGTTCGTGCTTGTATAGCAGATTTTACAAATTTGGTCATTCTTGTAATCTTCTTCAAGGAACCAAATGAGCCAGAGACGGTGTTGGTGCGAGGTAATTTTGATGGAGTGTGGTAGTACTAGTGATTGTGTGCATTCCTTACCGACCAAGAGGTGGCAAATGGTACAAAGGTAGGGGAGTGAATCCTGACTTTTGCCGCAGACCTCACAATCAAATGGAATTCCTTTCCGAAGGACGCTGAATTGATGCACGTGGGGCTTCTTCCTGTCAAGAATGTGGTGCCAATTGGAGGCACATTTGAGGTCAAGGGCAAGATCACATGGGGAACAAGCGTAGGCTAATCTGCAAGGTTGGTGGCAGGCATTACAAGTGAAAAGTTCCGTGGAAGGCCCTGTTTTACATTCGAATTTCAGTTTGTGGCTGTGAATCGGGTGCTCAATCTCGCAGGATAACTCCTCCGCACATGATTTATGGAGGTTGAAGGTGGAATTGGGGTCGACACGTGTTGCAACTGTATCTAGGGCCAAACACTGGCTCTTCGCACGCATTGCAAAAAACTACTTTGTCATCATAGTTTTTCTCTTTCTGTTCTTCTTTGAACATCAATTCATGGCTGTGACTGAAATGATCAAGTTTTGATGGATGGCTACTACTGGAATGTTGAGCCTCCATCTCTTTCTTTCTGCAACCAGAAATTTAATAAATTCAGTATAAATTTATTACATAATTACAGTAAGGAGTTGCGTCAACAGCTTTTCCATAGTTTAATGTAAAGGTCCGATCAAAACTGGGCACATTTCCTCGATCATATTCATGTCTAGTAGATAATTACTATTACACTAGCAAACTTATGAGCTCTTTACCCTGAAACATCGCGGTAATTGTCGTGCAAATCCTTCGGTATTGACAATGAATCCGAATTTCGGCCATCCTTTTGTTCTTTCTGCTCTTGTTTGGACCTTAATGGACTGGATGTTGATGATCTGTCACACTCACCCTCGCTCTGCAACCAGCAATTTAATAAATTCAGTATAAATTTGTTATGTAGTTATATAAGGATATGAAGGTGAAAATGTTCAGTAGAAAAATTACTTTTATACTAGGAGAATTATGGGCTCTTTACCTTGGCGGGTGTACCTTGAGGTTCGGACATTTTCTCTTTAAAGATTTGAGTGGGGTTGCTAGACCCAGAAATTTAAGATTGTCGTTTAGATGTTCAAGTCGACGTAATGGCTTTCACGTCCGGATTCATGCGCTAGCTCAAAGTAAAAGATGGAGAGAGTTATGTATACATGTGGTTGGGTATTTGTTTATATATATATATATATATATATATATATATATATATAGAGCTTCTATTGAGGTATTCTTCAAATAAGCTTATTTGAGTGACACCCTTTGTAGGCCCCACTCCGGATTGTATTTCACTAATCCTAAGAACAGGAGATAGGTAGAGAGGAGAAGTAAACTCTTATCATCATCTCAATAAAGAAATAAAAGATCCCTGATGCTTTCGTGCTTTAAAAGGTAATATGGGATAATTCTTCATATTTTTACTATTATCACGCAATGCAAGCCCCAAGAGAACCATGGCTGATAGTTAAAGCCTTGAAGGTGGTTACGTCAAAACAATCCAATAGGAAATGTTACAGAATCTCACTTTGAGTATGGATTTGGAGTATGGACTTAAGCATACTTTCCTTGAGAATAATGCAATAGAAAATGATAGAGAATCTCAATTTTCTTTCTTTTGGGTTAATAGAGAATCTCTCTTCTCATTTTATTTTTTCCAACTAATTTTCGTGACTTTGCCGCCTCACCTGAGAGAAATGAAAAAAAATATATAGTGAAATATTTTATATGTAATAACCCAAAACAAAATATCAAAGAAATAACAATAATATTTAAAAAGTAAGATTAATATCTTCTAGCAAAAAGACAAGTTTGCCCTCATATATTTTAATAGGGGAAAATTTGACTTTTTGATTGAGAAAGAATTTGGAAATTTCACTTACGCCGTTGCGTAGAGCACGGCGAAACGAGTTCGTAGATACGGAGTAGACCCGAATCGGACTTGTAACGAAGAAAATACGATCAAAATACCGTGAAGGGCAAAATGGTAATTTAGAGAAAAGTCAGATTTTTATCCATTTCCCTCTCTCTCTCTCTCCTCAGCTTTCTCTCTCTCCTCTCTCTCTCTCGTCGCACCCCAGCCGTGCGACTCTTCATCTTCTCGACGTCGGCCCGGCCACCACAGGCCGAGCTGATCTCCGCCGTGGGTACCGTCGGCTCCGCCTCCCTCTCGCCGTCACGACCTGACCGTCCTCCACCCTTGGGCCGCCCGGAGCTGGTCGGAAAGTCATGATTTCCGACGGATGTTCACCCGAGTTCCACCCGATCTTCCAGCTCGATTTTCTCCTTCGTTTCTCCACCAAATCAATCGAGTAAGGTATGGTTTCTCAGCTATTTTTCATGTTCTAGCTGATGGATGTATGGGTTTCGATCGATTTTAGCTCTAAAGCGATCAATTTTCGACTTGAATTCTGGCTGAAACTTCGGCCGCCGAGATCTACTGTTTCTGGTCACTTTTTGGGGTGTGTCCAAGAACAAAAGTGACTCCAAATGGGGTGTTTTACCTAGGATAGGAGTTTGGAGTCTTGGTTCCGAGATTTTTCGGCCACCCGAAATCGCTTAGGACACCCAAATCTGCCCGCACATGCTGGGGCGCGTGGGCGAGGGTGGTGAAGTGACTCTAGGCAGTATCGTCAGATCTCTGGATCGCACTGAATTTTTGGATATGTCGGTCCACATGATTTCAGGATTGTGTAGGATTCGACGGATTGCGAATCGGACTCCCGGATACTCTGGAATCGCGAACCCTGTGGCTAGGGTTTGGATTTTAAGCGATAACGCGATTTTGGCTAATCCGACCGTCCGTTTCGGACCAAACTCGCAGAACATGGTTCCCTCTTTATGAGGAACCTTCAGAGAAGCCCAGATTGGCCATCGGAGACCGTTGACCCACGGGGTCTCGGATTGGCCGGTCTGGTGGTTTATCGCTTAGCGGAGCGTCAGATCTTCCAAAACTGATCTAAGTGTCTGAAAGGGCTAATGTGGACATAGGAGTAACTGAAACGAGTGCACGTATTTTTAGGAGCCGGGGCAGGATGTTTAATTTAAGTTCCTTTTATTCAGCAGTTTATTGATTTATTATTCATGGATAATCAGGCACCAGAGGTCCAGTCGACCCGCAGCAGGAACCTTCGAAGGGTCCAACTAGCTCGGACCATCAGTGAGTGGACTTTCCTTCATAAACGATTTTATATGCATGAGTTATATAAATGATTTATATAAATGAGATTACTTAAGTGATTTTTATAATGATTTTATACTAATAAGCTTTTATAAATCAGTTTATATGGGTTAATGTCATTATTTGATCTTGAAGAAGTTTTATGAACTATTCATTTTGAACGTAATTTGTGCTGTACAATGCTTTGATTTACGTGTTGTTTAGTTACTGAAGCTCAGTAATATATAAAAAGCAGAGTTTGAGAACTCTATCAGAGGAGATAGCAGCAAAATTTCATTTTCATAAAAAGGCAGTGAGTTATTAGATTTTTCTAAAAATAGTTTATTTTAGAACCACCATGTACCTACCCTTTATTTGGTGATTACCCAGAGTTGGACCGATGTCTACAGACATCCAGTCCGATTTCAATTTAAGTCAGTGCCCTTGACTTTGCCTCACGAGTTTCGGGGACGCTCGGACCGTGAGTGCCAGGATTTGCGGCTCGGCAGACTTGGTGTCCCGAGACCTGCCAGGATTGCAGTTCGGCTGACTCTGTGTCCCCGAGACCTGCCAGGATTGCGGATCAGGCTGACTACGGTCCCCTGCATTCTGCCTGAGCGACTCGAGCTGACTTGGTGTCATCGAGGACCTGCCGGAGGATCAGGCTGACCATAGTCCCCTGTATCCTGCCAGTTTGCGGCTCGGATAGACTGCGTGTCATCCGAGACCTGCCAGGGGAATTGACGGACTTACAGGGGTACTTCTAGGTGGTACTTTTCAAGGAATTTCAGTGTTTTATGAAATTATTGTTTTCAGAAAATTTTATATCAGTTTTCTTAATATTCGTGCCGTTTTATATCTGTATATATATACATATACGTATACCTATTGATTTACATGCTTTATATATTTGATTACAGATGAGCTTTAGATTTACTTACATACTTATTTTGACTACGGGGGTTAGTATTTTTATAAACTAGTTTGAGAACATTCTTTTTGTCCACTCACATTTTCGACTTGTTTTTCGCCCCCAGGCCGTAGAAGTACGCGAGATCCACCACCGGGCCATTCATAGCTTCCGCATCACCACGTAAGGTTGAGTTTTGTAGAAAATCCTTGAAATCCTGAAAACTTTAGAAAATGCTCTGATATCTAGTTGAAATTGAAAAAATGGAGTTGAGATCTGTTATTTGAGATATTCTGGCAGTTGGTGTGGATTTATTTGATTGTTTAGCAGGTGGAAAATTTTGGGTTTGGTCAAATTACAGGGGAGACTCTGCCGAATTTTCGGCAGAAGTCTAAGGGAAAATATAAAAAGAATTTGAAACGAGAAGGGTAAAAAGGTCTTTTGTGCCCGACATTCGCCAGGTGTCGGACACGCACAGGACTTGGCTCGAATTCCAAAGCGGAAATTGGGTCGGGTCCTGTCAATTTGGTATCAGAGGATAGGTTTATACTTCCTGTAGACTTCGCACCTTGTGCACCCCGGTTTTCTTTTCGAGTTGGGCCCTAATGGTGGTGGTATCCGTAGGAAAATTAGACAGATATTTCGATGTAAGGAGATGAGATTTTCAAGTTGGACAGGAACGGCACCGGTATCTGAACCGGTAGAGAAATCTTTTGTTAGAGGCTCGTCAGGAGCCGTATTTACTATACCTAATAGACGGGGAGATCCAAACATCCAGTAAACCTTGGAGTTGTTAGCTCAGGCTTTAGTCAGTCAGAGATTCATCCGTGAGATAGGAGAATTCAGTAAAAAGGGATTGAGAGTTATAAATTGGGATAATGGTGGTACCTAGTAGTAAAAAGAGGATTAACTTGAAGGAATAGAGTAGATCGTGGAGGTCCTGGTTGCTCCACAGAAGAGTAAAGTATTGGTGGGATTTGGTTAGGAAACGATACTAGAATCCTTTGACTCGTATGAGACAAGCATTTTAGAGCCGAATGTGATAGTCAGTTTTATCTACAAGCCTGCAGAGGGTGTGGATGCAGAACTTTTTGCAGCCAAATAGGGGATAATGATTGGACTCGAATACGAGAAAAAGGTTTCACGTACTGCTTTCTACTAATAGAGATTGGAAAGTAAGAGGTAGTACCTAATTGCGAAAAGGTTAAAAGCTTCCATCCAAGATATTGTGATCAGTCAGTAGTTGGTTAACTTTGGTGTCGTGTTGATGTCTGCCCCAGCCAGATAATGGGCAAACTATGGAGTGCACTCTGTGCACAATATTTGGATATAGGTAATGCTGATCAGGAAGAATTTAAGAAAGGTAACTACAGTGGGGATTACAGTTTCCCATTTACCGAATGGCCGCAGGTATAGAGGCTGCCGACCTGGATTTAGGTCCAGTAAAGGTACCAGCCATGATAGTAGTATTGGAAATCATTCTAGGGCTGGTATAGCCAGAAGAATTGGAAGACAGATGTTGCTAGGCTCTAACAGGAGAAGTTGCCTTAATGTGTCAGGTGTGGCAGGCATCGTTCCGGGCCCTGCTAGTGAGGTACAGCTGGAGGATATTATTTTCAAAAAAGGATTGTCGCTGTTTCTTCAGCATAAAAAGATTATTACTACAGCGAAACAAGTAAGCAAGGTAAATCATAGGAAACACCACAGAGGAGGCTCTGTTTCGTGGTGGGCCCAAATCAGTGTGGTTAGTTGAGGAAGCAGTCAGCTGAAGGGATGTAGTAACAGTTTTAAACCTGCAGATAGACAGTATAACATGTTTTAGTAGGAAGCATGAGCATTATTTACTGCAGTTACAGATTGAATTCTCCCCCGGTATGGTTGACTGGAGATCATTCTAGGGTTGGATGGATTTGACCAGATACCATATCGCAGAGTTACTTTTCATTAGGAGAGTGGGTCTATTCTTGAGTTTGCTCCAGGAATGGAGCTTAGTTCTTGGGTGAAGTACAAAAAGACACCAATAAGTTGAAGGAGTTAAAGACTCAATGGTAGGAATTGATAGCAAAGAGGGCCATTCAGCTTCGTGTTGTTCTTTATTGAGGTGTTCTAGTGTTATTTAAGGAAGGAGATATCATCATGAAGTTATGCATGGACTCAAGGTAGCTGGATAAGATTACAGTACGGGACTAGGCGTCTATGGTTTCACAGTAAGGAATTGTTTAATAAGCTCAAGGGGTGCCAAGGGATTTTCTAAAAAGTGATTTGAGGCTTGAATAGCTCCAGTAACGAGTTGGAAAGGAGTATGTACCTAAAACAGCGTGTTGAATGAGGTATGAGAACTCTGAATTCCTGGTCGTACTATAAAGAATTAAGGGGTGTGCTAGTTGTATTTTGGACCCCCTTGAACAGAATGTTTGGGCAGTATTGAGATCGCCTCATGATCGCGTAACTAGATAACCTGTGGGTGTATTCTAAGAAACAGAAGGCACATGAGAAGTATTTAAACATTGGGTGGTGGACTTTGAGAAGGCAGTAACTTTATGTCAATCTCAGTAAGTATGCATGTTGGATGGACAGAGTGAGTTTCTTGGAACACATAATTTCGGTTAAAAGTATTTTGTTGATCCTCAATGATTGAAGCAGTAGTAGATTTAGTTACGACCAATCAGTGCTATAGAAGTACAAAGTTTTCTAGGTAAGCCGATTTTTACTGTCGCCCGGTGGAAGGATTATCCACCATGGCGACACCGTTCATCTTTTTAGCCAAGAAAGAAATTAAATTGGTGGTCAGACTAGTGTGCAGAGGATGATGTTAAACTTAAGAACAGGCCAATTATTACTTCGATTTTAGTGCTGTAAGAGGTTAGTAGAAATTGGTGGGCTACAATGTTGTTTGCTATAAGAATTGAGGGTTGTGCTGATGCAGTATGGTAGAATGAGTGCTTAGGTGTTTGACAATTGTAAGGGCATAAATCAAAGTATTCTATTCACGATTTGGAACAGGCCACAGTAATATGGGCCTAATAGGTTGGTGACAGTATTTTTATGAGAAAATATGTCAGAACTTTACAGATCACAAGAGGTTACCAAAGTTCTTTATACAGGAGGACGGAAAAGTGAAGCAAAGAAAGTGAGCAAGGATCACAAAGAAGTAGGACCACAGCACTAAAACTTAACCAAGACAAACTAATATGGTTGTAAAAATGCTTAGTATGAAATCATTAGGAGCAGTAGCCTTGCTCCGAAGAAGATAATTATCAAAAATAGTAGGGCAAAAGTTGAGCCGGATACGAATACTCAGGAAGCATAGATAATTACTTGTCAAGGAAGACCAACGCTAAAGAACTCGGATATTCGCAGGTTAATTCCAGGATCTTGATTTGATTTTTATGAGTAAAAGGGTTGAATTATATGATACGAGGAGCACAGGTTTAAAATGGAGATCTTACAAGGAGTTTCTTATGATGAAAAGAACAGTAGAAATTGTCAGTAAGGAATAGCTCTGTGATAGAAATCAACAAAGTTCTTGCAACCACTACCGATTTCTGAAGGAAGGCTGAAGTAACTTACGATGGATTTTGTGTTCAGCCTCCTTGAACATAGAGGAAACATGATGGAGGGTAGGAAATTAATGATCGATTCAACAAGTCTGTAAAAGTTCTGCCGGTGAGAGCCAAGTGTAGTTTGAATAGACCGGCAAGATTTTCACATAAAAGATCGCCAGACTTTATGGAATATCAATCCCTATTGTTGAGATCGAGAATCCCAAGCTATGCTCTGTTTGGACTCAGTTAAAAGAAGTTTTTGAGACCAAGTGCAGTTAAATACTGCAATTCACCCTAGATAGACGATTAACCTAAGAAAATGACTCAAACTTTGGAAAGGTTGTTGAGACGTTATATACTGCAGTTTCAGAGTAATTAGGGTGAAAAGTTACCACTTTGAGAGTGTGTGACTCAAATGATAGTTGATTAGACGAATTGATCTTCCTCAGATTACAAGCCCCAAATTTGTCACTGGTGTCTATAACTGAGACGTTACCAATTGATGTCTTATACGAGATATAGTATAGACCACCCGAGTATGAAGATGGAATGGTAAGCAAAGGTTACTGATATCTGAAAGTGTTGAAGGAAACAAAGAACCTTATTGGATTAAGCAAAAAAAGACTCAAACGACCCAGGATTGGCAAGGAGGTATGCAGATACTAAAAGAAGAATCTTCAATTGGGTATTCTTCGATATTTATCGTCTAAGAAAGGTGTAGTGGGATTTAAGGAAGCAAGGGAGTCAAATCCTAACCATATCGGACCCAATAAAATTATAGAATATCTAGTACAATAACTTGATGTTTTCCGTATGCCCATGCTTCAAAGAGAACAATCCGATCTATCTCATCTGTTGGACCAGTAATTAGCAAAATTGGAGGCTGATTTCACTTGTGGGCAAACAATCAGATCAGATTTCGAAATGGGAAGTGTTTAATTCTCAGTAAATAAGGGCAACTCAAGAGAAGATGGGAATGCAGCCTCTTCCCCTCTTGAATAACAAATAAGTAAATTTCGAGGAAGAAATTTTTATAAGGGGGGTAGATTGTAATAACCCAAAATAAAATATCAAAGAAATAACAAAAATATTTAAAAAGTAAGATTAATATCTTCTAGCAAAAAGACAAGTTTGCCCTCATATATTTTAATAGGGAAAAATTTGACTTTTTGATTGAGAAAGAATTTGGGAATTTCGCTTGCGCCGTTGCGTAGAGCACGGCGAAACGAGTCCGTAGACACTGAGTAGACCTGAATCGGACTTGTAACGAAGAAAATACGATCAAAATACCGCGAAGGGCAAAACGGTAATTTAGAGAAAAAGTCAGATTTTTATCCCTTTCCCTCTCTCTCTCTCCTCATCTTTCTCTCTCTCGTCGCACCCCAGCCGTGCGACTCTTCATCTTCTCGACGTCGGCCCGGCCAGCACAGGCCGAGCTGATCTCCGCTGTAGGTACCGTCGGCTCCGCCTCCCTCTCGCCGTTACGACCTGACCATCCTCCACCCTTGGGCCGCCCGGAGCTGGTCGGAAAGTCATGATTTCCGACGGATGTTCACCCGAGTTCCACCCGATCTTCCAGCTCGATTTTCTCCTTCGTTTCTCCACCAAATCAATTGAGCAAGGTATGGTTTCTCAGCTATTTTTCGTGTTCTAGTGGATGGATGTATGGGTTTCGATCGGTTTTAGCTCTAAAGCGATCAATTTTCGACTTGAATTCTGGCCAAAAATTCAGCCACCGAGATCTACTATTTCTGGTCACTTTCTGGGGTGTATCCAAGAACAAAAGTGACTCCAAATGGGGTGTTTTACCTAGGATAGGAGTTTGGAGTCTTGGTTCTGAGATTTTTCGGCCACCCGAAATCGATTAGGACACCCAAATCTGCCCGCGCGTGTTGGGGCACGTGGGCGAGGGTGGTGAAGTGACCCTGGGCAGTTTTGAGATCCTCGTATCGTCACGAGCGCGTAGGATTTCGCGGATCTCGATTCGGAGTTCGTTTGGGCCCCAAACCAATTTTCCGTATCGCGCGATCCTTGGGTGCAGTATTGTCAGATTGCTGGATCGCACTGAATTTTGGATATGTCGGTCCATATGATTTCAGGATTGTGTAGGATTCGACGGATTGCGAATCGGAGTCCCGGATACTCCCGAATCGCGAACCCTGGGGCTAGGGTTTGGATTTTAAGCGATAACGCGATTTTGGCTAATCCGACCGTCCGTTTCGGACCAAACTCGCAGAACATGGTTCCCTCTCTCTGAGGAACCTTCAGAGAAGCCCAGATTGGCCATCGGAGACCGTGGACTCACGGGTTCCCGGATTGGCCGGTCTGGTGGTTTATCGCTTAGCGGAGCGTCGGATCTCCCAAAACTAATCTAAGTGTCTGAAAGGGCTAATGTGGGCATAGGAGTAACTGAAACGAGTGCACGTATTTCTAGGAGCCGGGGGCAGGGTGTTTAATTTAAATTCTTTTTATTCAGCAATTTATTGATTTATTATTCATGGATAATCAGGCACTAGAGGTCCAGTCGACCCGCAGCAGGAACCTTCAAAGGGTCCAACTAGCTCGGACCATCAGTGAGTGGACTTTCTTTCATAAACGATTTTATTTGCATGAGTTATATAAATGATTTATATAAATGAGATTACTTAAGTGATTTTTATAATGATTTTATACAAATAAGCTTTTATAAATCAATTTATATGGGTTAATGTCATTATTTGATCTTGAAGAAGTTTTATGAACTATTCATTTCGAACGTGATTTGTGCTGTACAATGCTTTGATTTACGTGTTGTTTAGTTACTGAAGCTCAGTAATATATAAAAAGCAGAGTTTGAGAACTCTATCAGAGGAGATAGCAGCAAAATTTCAGTTTCACAAAAAGGCAGTGAGTTATTAGATTTTTATAAAAATAGTTTATTTTAGAACCACCATGTACCCACCCTTTATTTGGTGATTACCCAGAGTTGGACCGATGTCTACGGACATCCAGTCCGATTTCAGTTTACGTCAGTGCACTTGACTTTGCCTCACGAGTTTCGGGGACGCTCGGATCGTGAGTGCCAGGATTTGCGGCTCGGCAGACTTGGTGTCCCGAGACCTGCCAGGATTGCGGCTCGGCTGACTCTGTGTCCCCGAGACCTGCCAGGATTGCGGATCAGGCTGACTACGGTCCCCTGCATCCTGCCAGAGCGACTCGAGCTGACTTGGTGTCATCGAGGACCTGCCGGCAGATCAGGCTGACCATAGTCCCCTGTATCCTGCCAGTTTGCGGCTCGGATAGACTGCGTGTCATCCGAGACCTGCCAGGGGAATTGACGGACTTACATGGGTACTTCTAGGTGGTACTTTTCAAGGAATTTCAGTGTTTTATGAAATTATTGTTTTCAGAAAATTTTATATCAGTTTTCTTAATATTCGTGCTGTTTTATATCTGTATATATATACATATACGTATATCTATTGATTTACATGCTTTATATATTTGATTACAGATGAGCTTTAGATTTACTTACATATTTATTTTGACTACGGGGGTTAGTATTTTTATAAACTAGTTTGAAAACATTCTTTTTATCCACTCACATTTTCGACTTGTTTTTCGCCCCCAGGCCGTAGAAGTACGCGGGATCCACCACCGGGCTATTCAAAGCTTCCGCATCACCACGTAAGGTAGAGTTTTGTAGAAAATCCTTGAAACCCTGAAAACTTTAGAAAATGCTCTAATATCTAGTTCAAACTGAAAAACTGGAGTTGAGATCTGTTATTTGAGATATTCTGGCAGTTGGTGTGGATTTATTTGATTGTTTAACATGCGGAAAAATTTTGGGTTTGGTCAAAATACAGGGGAGACTCTGCCGAATTTTCGGCAGAAGTCTAAGGGAAAACATAAACAGAATTTGAAACGAGAAGGGAAAAAAGGTCTTTTGTGCCCGACATTCGCCAGGTGTCGGACACGCACAGGACTTGGCTCGAATTTCAAAGCGAAAATTGGGTCGGGTCCTGTCATTACATAGTAATGCAAATGTGAAAAAGCAAAGCGCAGCAGATTTTTTGAGTAGAATAAAGAGGAGCTCTACATCCAAAAATGGATAGTCGGTAGAGAGAGACATCAAAGACCCCAGAAAATCACAGCAAAGAAAGAAGGGCAGAGCAAAAGAAAAAGGGTTAATTACAGTTTAGTACCTTGTGGTTATACCTTTAAGACATGTTATTACCTATCTTTTTAATTTTTACAATCACATACCTCGATTTTTTAAAGTTGTTACAATGTGGTTTAGCTTTTAGGGTTTTCGTCAGATCTCTTTGTTAGTTACCTATGTGGCACTATGTGTCCCATATTTTCTGTTATTATTATTATTTTAAATTAATTAAAATGTGAATAAAATATTTAAAACAAAAAATAAAAATAAAAATAAAACTCTCTCTCTCTCTCTCTCTCTCTCTCTCTTCCTTGTCGATTTCTTCTTCCCCTATTCCCACATGAACACCACCTGCAATCTCTAACCCTTAAACCTATCCCACAACTACCCTCCATGAAATGACCTGCCCCGAATTCCTTCTTGGAATCCGTGATGAACCCTCTCTCAATCCGACACCAGGCACGTGTCGGTCCAAATTACAAAAATACCCTTCTTCCTCTAATTCCAAAACAACTTTAGGGTTTGACTTTTATCGAAAAATCAACAGTCACCCTTGAAAAAGGCTCTAAACTCAAAAATCTACAAGCACAACAAACACAATTTACTTCCCAAATGTTCAGCAAGCACAATGTATAAACCACACAACAATTAGCAAAATTTTCAATGGGCTTCAAGCCCCCCCTTTTTTTACAACATAAAAAGTCAGCAAAATCTTCTTGACAATTGAACAAAATAAGCCTAAACTTGCGGCTGCACATAGGTTAGCCTAGGTTGTCTACGTACCCTTACCGAGGGATTAAGCCACAGATAGTTCTTCCTACCAAAAACACAATTCAGGTAATATAATATTATTCAAGGTGAAACCAACAATAAAATTTTAGAATTATTCTTTACTTTGATTTCAACAAGCTATATATATAACTGAATATCATGCCTTGTAATTATGTACCTAACTATTCAATTAGTTTATCATTGTACATCTAAACACATATGTAACCAAACCTTTTTACCTGAAAGCCATATCTACGACAGTCCGCATAGTGCATATGTCATGCAATCACCCATAAAGGGGTATATGGGAAATATCATTAAATCCGAAGGCAACCGGGGAAGGGGGAAACTAGCCAACCACCTATGTAAACAAGTCGGCCAGGTGGCTAGGGATCTGGGCCAACCCTATGGAGATAACGTGAGTAGGGTGGTGAAAACTATCCTATTAACTATACAAAACATATCAGTACGCACTGTTCTCCACATAGGTATACCCCAAACATAATCTGTCAATTCCATAGATAATCCGTTAATTCCAAGTACTACACATGTGGAACAGTCCACTCTTAGCAGAACTCAGGGAGAAATGGTCAACATGAGAACGCAATCCTAGTAGAACTTAGGGAGATATTCTTAACTTGAGAACGCAAACCCTAACACCGGACGGTTCCGGCGTCCTCGAGACTCGTGGGGTAATATCATCTGCACGTAGAATTTTCCTAAGGCAATTGAGTTATTCGAAGATACCTTTATTTTCTGAAGGCAATTGGGATGTCTAAAGACTTCTATATTTCTGAAGGCATCCAGGATGTTCGAAGAAATCATTATCCCTGAAGGCAACCGGGATGTCCGAAGGCAACACAATCCAATTTCAAACCATTTAACACATATATAAAAATAAACATATAACCAAAGAGTACTCTTATATTTATATTTTTAGACTTATATAATAGAAACTACAACACAGTGTGTGCATCAGAAATGATAAAAATGTCATTCACCCAAGACAAAATGTTAGAATGGTCCAACCTCTCTAGAATTGGACAAACCGGTCCAGTCACTATCTGACAGTGACATAAGAGTTATTTTATGTCGCTGTCGAACAGTGACCCGAGAGTTGTTCAATGTCACTGTTCGACACTGACATAAGTGTTCTTTTATGTCATTGTTAGACAGTGACTAAACCGATTTGTCCAATTTTTGAGGGGATAGTTAATATAAAAATCCAAAATTATCAAAAGTGTGGTATAGCTTCGTTGGAAAAGTGATAATTTGTTCATAGTGGAGGTTAGAGGTTCGAATCCTACAAATGGCATGGTGTTTAATATTTTTTAAATTATTAGTTTAAGTAAAGGTATTGGATGTGGGTCCAACCGATGGAGGTATGTCTGGCCAGCAGACATCAACGGTGGTCCATTTTGCGATGGTGCCCTCTTAACCTAAAAGGGGCAAAATAGACTTTTCCTTTATAAATTTAAATGGGCCCATCCAATTTGGCCCACCAAACATATTACCCACCCAAAAACAAAAAAACAAAAACTCAAAATCCATTCACCATACCCAAAACTAAAATACTTTATTTATGATATCATAATTATTAAAGTTTTTAATCACTATACACTAATTAATTCAAGAAGAGGCTAGGGGAGATTGGGGCTAGGAGGGATACCCTTCTTATACTGGTGGGAAAATAGCCATGTCACCCTCTCATACTAGTGAGAAAATAGTCAGCTGGGACAAAAAGAAGAAATTACCTCCGTCACGTCAGCATTTTTTTATGTAGTTTGGAACAGAGTTAATGACATGGGGCAAAGTGACCCATAAAACCACTGTCAAAGGGGCAATATGGGTCACTTTCAATTTCATTGGGGAAAGTGGGATTTGACCAAAGTTTCTGGGGGGCACTTTAGGTAATAAACCTATAAGTTATAATGATAGTGCATCCTCAATGGGCTCCCTAAACCACCTCATTAGACAATTTTTTTTGGAGCAATTGGAAAAATACAACTCCGACCATCCTTCCTATCCTCCTCTTAAAATAGGGAAACCTCTAGGTGTTCCTAAATCTGAGGAGAGAGAAATGACTCCTAATTAGGATTGGCAATAGGACGTATCGGGTTCGTGTCGTGTCAGGATTATATACGTATCAAGAATGTTTAAACCTAACCCAACATGTTTAATAAACGTGTCATTTACGAGATGACCCGTGCAGGTTTTGGGTCGTGTCGAGTTGACCCGCTAAGTAATTTCATTTTATACTTTTTATAAAAAACAAATATAAAAAAAATCCTGAATTCTGATAATTTAATAAAGTAATTGCATTTTATACTTTTTATTTATATATAAAATAGTGATTACATTTTGCCTCTTTCTATGTATGAATACTGAGAAAGAGAAATATAAGAATTAAAATAAATTAATAAACGGGTTACATAGGTATTTTAGCGGGTTGGCAGGTTAACTCGAAATCCACCCGTTTATTGATGGGTCAAAGTTGAGTTGACCCATGTTGAGGCCCAAAAAATCTAGGGTTGGGCCCAAATAAATTACTGGCCCAGCACGTGAAATTCGTCATGCACGCTTGCACGAGCCACAACCACATGCCATGCCAGATAAATACGCAATCTGTCAACTAAGAATTGAAATGAGCCTATAAAATGCAATGGCTCTACGAGCTCATTCTAATTATCCCGTCAAGCATCATATCCCTTTTCAAATACGATAAAATTCAAGCACGCCAATCGACATGCAATGCCAAGCAGAAAGATCCTTATTTTTACACTTAGCCACGCTACAAGCTTAAGTGGGTCCAAGCCACTCAAATGCTCAGGGCTTGCTGAGTGGGTTGTGGTATTGATTGTAACGAGCATTCATGAGACCTATTGATGAGTCGAGAAATGGAAGTTTTGGGCTGCTTGGGAACCCCAAAACTCGAGCTCATTTCTTGAGCCCAAATATGTGGGTAAGCATAAGGAAAGAAATAGGTAGCCCA
This sequence comes from Prunus dulcis, assembly GCF_902201215.1. Taxonomy (NCBI): domain Eukaryota; kingdom Viridiplantae; phylum Streptophyta; class Magnoliopsida; order Rosales; family Rosaceae; genus Prunus; species Prunus dulcis. The sequence goes on along the minus strand of NC_047656.1, from coordinate 10,043,749 downwards.
TTATTTTGAAAATTGGCCCATCACCTTAATAAAAAATGGTCCATCACTTTAGGAGGTTGGCCCATTCCCTTAGTACACTAACCCATCACCTTTAGAAGGCCCAAATGACCAAGAAAATATTTGAAAGTCTCCAGCACATGGCTGGAGACAAAACAATGACAGAAGCCAAAAGCCACTCACGAAAGTAGACTACTGGGAGGGTCCAGCATGTGGCCAAAAGCATACTTCAAAGTAGATCGTCTAAAAAACCAAAGGGTATTAGCTCGCGCAGGTTGCTAGGAGAAAAGGCACCCTTCAAACCAACGCCCTTACCTATTTCTTTCTCCCACCAACTCTTTCCATAGAAGAGGGGAGGAAAAAAGGTGAGGTGGTAGCTAAAAATAGGAGTTTAACACTGAAGCAGCTGCGGGAAGGCCTTAGAGCTCACCAAACTCTTGTTTTTGTGTGTTTGAACAGAGGAAGATTTCACAAATTAGGATGAATCAAAGGGAGAGAAGAGAAATGAAATGGGAGACTTGGCAAAATTGGAGATAACCCATTAAGGTTTCTGGGGAAGCAGGAGCTTCCAACGACTATAAAAGGGGCATCTTCTACCCGTAAGAACCAACACACATCCAGAGAGCAAGCTTCACCTCTCATCCTTGGAACCCTTCAATTTCAAGCCCTATTCCTCCATCTCTCCCCATCCTCTCCTCTAGCAAGCCATTCCAAAACCTGACAAACCGTTTGTCGAGCTGCCGAAAAATTACCCAAAACATCCATTCTTCCACCCTAACCTTTGTCTTTCTCTCTCCTCAGCAAATTCTCATGAAATCCTTTGCTTTAAAGCTTTGTTTCTTGTAGAAAATCTGGTCTTTCTCTCTCTCATGCTAAACTTATGAATGCTTAGCTTCTATGCCACAAGCCTCTCAAGCCAAGCCAAGAATTTATCTATAAGCAACTGTTGGTTTCATTGGTGAAGAAGACCAAGGTGTTTCTTAAGGCTTAGCTACCTTTTCGAAGTACTTTTGGGGTTTGATTCTTGAACTCAAACCTAGGGGCAATTTCACACATTTGACTCTTTATAGCAGCCTAGGCCCATCAGTAGCTGTCTGAACGAAAAAGCCCCTGCAACCCAAAAGTTGAATCATGCGTGTTGACCCGCTAATTTGTCATGTTGGTTTCAAGTCATGTATCAGGTCGTATCAGAAATTGCCATCAAAACATAGTTGCAATGGGGATATTTTGCTATCCTCGACTAATAATATTGTGTCATGTGGAAGTGTTGTCACACAAATCAAAACGTTATTAGTCGAAGATAGCAAAATATTGTTATCCCCATTTCATGAAGTCTTTCTCCTCCTAATGGCTCCCTATAATTTGATGGTGCTTTGTTTTATGCATATTTTAAACTTTTAATTCATGCTAACTATTTTTTTAGGATCTCATTTTCCTACCCCGCTTTTGTCCACTACACTCCCTTAGCTCCTAAAATAACTTTTGTGTGTTTTTAGTTAAATTTTAACTAAAAAAAATAAAGAACATGATTGTAGATACTCTTAATTGCATTATAACGTTCTAATGAGAGTTCAATTTGGATTAGAGACCTTCCTGTCATAATATAAACATATTTAGATCTTTTGCAAGTGTCGTCACGTTAAGCAAATCAGAATTGGAAACTATGTAGTTCTTTTTTTGGCATTCAAATAAGGAAATATTTTGACTCACCACTTTAACTCAAGGTGTATCATTATCACGCTTTCAACAACACCTCACACATGTCCATGAATAACCATAGTTAATTTCTTAGTTTGTATTTATGGAACCATGGTTAGGCCCATGGACACATGTCAAGTGTTGAGAAAAGTGGTGATGGTACACTTAATGTTAAAGTGGTGAGCAAAAATGCTCCTTTCAAATAAATAAACGAACAAAACACTCCTAAAGCCATTTTCACTTTTAGGGGGGAGGAAGCCATTGTTCTTCCTCCCATCTCCCTCATTCTCTTCCTTCCTTCACCTCTTCTCCCATTTTCAAAGACAAATGGTTTTCCCTATTTGTCTTCTTTTTGTTATAATTTTTATCCAACTATCACAGGCGGCTGCGTTTCTGCATCGGATCTCCACCTGTGTTTTAGCGTCGGATCTCCACCACCATCGTTTTTGTGGTTTCTTTATGTTTGGAATAAGTTGCAGAGATTCTTTGGGTTCTCTGTGTAGTCTTCACATCTCCTTTTGCGAGAGTTTTTCACCTCTCCTTTGCGAGAGCTTTTCATCTCTCATTTATAAGAGTTTTATTTGTATTGTTATGGCTTGGGTTTTTCAAGCTTTATCTCTTTTTGATTATTCTAAGTTTGCAATCTTAGTTGGGATGCCTATACCAGAGTTTCTTCGATACTGCGTGATCGTGAGTGGAGACGCACCAAATTGTCTTAATTTTGATCTTAGACCGATCCGTTATTATAATGGCCCTTTTGTGGCTAATTTGTACTGGCCTTTTGTGACTAGTGACTTCTTTAGGTAAATTATAAATTCAATCATAGAATTTTTAATTAAAATAAAATAAAATAAATAGATGAACTCTATATATCATTATATTTAAGTGATTATGGTAATAATCAGCTGTTCACATGACTTACAATTTCACTAAAGATTATTCAAGGGTACCTAGGAAATGCAATATGACAACAAAGATTAGTTATTAAATAAAAGATCCTTTTATAATTCCATATACATTGAGGTTTTGTGTTCAATTCCCTTCTTTCAATATCGATGATGTAAAATACCTATGATGTAAAAAATATTTCACATTTTTTTTGTTCGAAAATAACTATTCATGTCAACAAATCTCCAAGTTTTTCTTTATTTCCTTACATTGAAAAAAAGAAAAAAGAAAAAAGAAAAAAAAGAAGCCAGTCTAATGGGGACCTTTGTTTTAGGTATTCTTGTCAAAATGGCATTCAAATGCAAATTCAACACAAAATCGTTCAAAAATGGTAGTGGATAGCATTTCTTCAAAACAAAGTCATCCCCATCTAATTTCTCTCTCTCTCTCTCTCTCTCTCTCTCTCTCAAACATTATTACCCAGTTACAAACACACTCCTTTCATGACAATTAGGAATTCCCTTTCATCTTTAAAACCAACCCAAAGAATACCAAAACGAAATAGCTAACGTTTTCAGCTCAAATGGGCTTTAAAGCCATCGCGTGTGATATGAGAAAAACGTACGTCGGCAGATTCACAGGAATGCCTTCACGATGTAGTTGCTGTCTGAAACCGAAAGGGTCTCCCAGAATTCATCTGCAAAATCAGATTCAGTTCATATTTCCTTCTTCAGGTGTGATTTTTCCTTTCCATTTTGTTGATTATTGTTTCTCTGCATTTGGGATTGTTCCATTTTTGTATTATTTTTTAAAATTCAATTTATTTCTTCAGTTGAAGTTGGCCGATGATCTGTGCGTTTATATGTCCAATTTTGTGTCGACAGATTCTCATAATTAATGTGTTTATGATTGCATTTGATGCTTTAGATTAATCATTTGTATACTCCATGTCCATGGAAGATCATTGGGTTTTTGTTTTGATTCTTTTTTTGTTGTTGTTGAATAATTATGATCAAACTTCGATGTTTAACTGGAGCTGCTTGATTCTTTTAAGGTAATTGTAGTTCTTGTGGTATTGGATTCAATGGTTGTAAGTATTCTTTGGTCTTTCCCACAGTCTAAAAAAGAACAAGATCTCAAATGAATTTTTTTGAAAGACATGTATACAAGAAGGAAAGACATTTATTTTCACTGATCATAGAAGAACTTAAACTAGGAGGATTGCCTCTGTTGTAGAGTGAATTCCGAGATCGATTTGATCCATCCACAGAAAGTTTATGTGCTCTTTTCTTCTGAATGATCTGTTTTGGGAATATGTAGAAGAAGACCAATCCTTGTGTTTATCTTGGTTTTTTGTTGTTGTGCAAATCAGAAGATCCAAGGCCATTGGATTTAGGAAAAATTAATCTATTTTCTCCTCATCAGTGTGTGCACCACTTGCTGTTCAATGCAAATTTGATTTGGTGTTCTGATAGCTGCCTTTTTCAACTCCTTGGCCTCGTTTGGGAATGCTTCTGCAGGAAGCATTAACATAATCAATTATAAGATTTTTTTTAGAAGTGCTCCTATTCCTATTAGAAGGATGTCAGAGATTTTATTAAAAATCCAAGGGCTTTTGTGACTCATAATCACTTATAAGTTTTTTTTGTCAAACACTATCAGAAGCGTTTTGAGGTTATCAGGAAACACTTTTAGCCCTTTCAGAAGATGAATAATTAGAGCTCATCCTTTCAAAAACGATGAACAATTGAATTTGGTTCCTTCATTCTTTAGCATTGTTTGTGTTGGTGCCCTGATATCTGGCTCTGCAGTGTGCTGTTTTATGAGATAGAGCAAGTCACTCATTCCTGCTGCCACAAAACATAGATTTTCTGATAAGACAGCATCAAAAAGCTTTTGCGATAGCCACCAATACGAAGTAATTTCTTTCAAGGAATGTGATTTTGTTTGCTTTCTTTGCAGGATAAATGGTCGGTGGAAGCTAAACTTAAATGCTTTATTTATATTAGGGGGAAGAAGCAGAAGCAGGACAAGTCCACAAAATCAAAAGTGGGCCAAAGTCAACCAAATTTTACATTGCTAGATTTTACATTTGAGTCAAGTCACTCGGGTGGAAACTATGATTGATGAAAGAAACAATCTCTTCTACACAACTTCTTGGCAAATCTAAAACACTAAATCGAGGTGTTTTTACAAGTGGATGTGTCTAAAGTCAGGCATGTGATCATCAAAGGCAATTGAAATTTCTCAAAGGAACCCAGATGAAAGTCCAAGAATTTGATAAAGTGAAAAAAGCTATGCCATTAACATCATCACCACCTTTGTGGTCGTCGTTCTTTCCAACTCAACCTTTCATTTGACTGCTAGCTTTGAAGCTACTATCCAGAGACCATCGTTGCCTCAACCACTGTGCCTGCTTTTCCGTCGTTATCCATCCATTGATCGACCATGCAGAAACGTATGCTCTCCATCTGCTTTTAAGCAAAAAATTAGAAAGAATAAGCAGAATTTTAAAAATAAAAAACAGGTCAAATGTGGAAGGTTGTCAAAAATAAATATAGGGGACCAACAAACAACATTTTGATTTTGTGTAATCCTTTTCAACAGTCCTATTCATTATATGGGGTCTCAGTTCACTGTGCGGATAAGCCAGGAAGATAACCATCTATCTTCATTCAAGGACCCATTTTAGTTAAGAGTCTGGAGGATATCCAGAGAGTTGCGTAGCCAATTACTAAAGAAGGTCCCTTGCCAAACACTATGCAAAACTATTCATTTTGGTTGAAAAGTGCAGTGTGTGACGGTTACTTTAATTAAAATCAATTGAAAGAATTATGCACCAACAGAAGTACGGGCATCGAAAGATACCACTAAAGAATAGGAATTTTCAATATGCTAATAAAATAAACTTTCACAACAGAAATTCTGAAGGTACAACAATTGGTTAATATACTTATTTTGACAGCAACATCATAACACAGAATTATTATGTACACATGTATCTATTACCACTTTCGCCATCCGATGCATATGCAAGCCTTGCGATGGCATCAACAAGGGCCTGTTCATGATCCTGCATTTGTTGCATATAAATGTCAAATTGTAATGTTAGACCAGGAGAAAGGAGAGAGAACGGGTAAAGGATGTTAATCTTACTTTCAGCATTTTCCTTGCTTTTTCAAGCTCAAAAGGATCTGGATGATTTGCATTGAAAACTCTCTCCACCTAATAAAATTAAAAGTGACAAATGAAAAAAAAAACATAATTCTAGTTACATAGGCTCATCATGTTCATCATACATACCTCCTTTACCAGAGTATCAGTATTTAATAATTCCAGATCATCTGGCATCTTCTTCCCTACACCATTTTGTGACAGATGAATTTCTTTTTTTGATTGGGGCTTTATGGGTCCTCGTCCTCTTCCAGCACCTGGAGTAACACCGCCATGGTTCAAAGATTTCTTAACCCTGCGTCCTCCTTGCCCACCGCCATGGCCCCCTCGATGAGATAGGCCCGGATCCTCACCTTCCCAACGGATATCCTCACGAGAGATCTGTAACCAGTAATGAGTCAGTCAAGTCCCAGCACTCTTTGATTGCTTGGGATACAATTTTGTCAATTTACCAAAGACAAGACAGATATGACTTGACAATATGATCAAGGCCAGCAATGCTGCCACAAACATAAATGTACACGCATGTCATAAGCCCTTTGAAAAATATGAATGAAATAGGAGACATTTGATATATGAGAGCAACATTTCCAAGCTCTTTGATTAAAGATAAAAATATAATTTAGTTCTAAAGCTCTCATAATGCCGTTTCCATCCAAGATCAACACTATCTACATATTTCATATTTTGTGTTCATGTTTGACTACAACATCTGCTTATCTACTTATTACTGAAAGATGGAGCCAGCAGAAGAAATCAAAGGTCTAATTCTATTTCTCTTGGGCTCTCTCCCCGTGGATCCTAGTTCTAGTCAATGATTGCTTCCACACTCAACAATAACTAGAGCATTGGCAGGTTAATGCTAGAGTGGAATACATGCATTCATACTACCTATGAAGAAAATATAGACTAACCTCCTTGAGATCAACCCATTCCCATGTCTCGTTTGCTGTATTTATATCATAGACCAATGCATGTCGACCCTGTAAAAAACGAAAGTTGATATGAATGGCTAAAGAATCTGGCACGTAAGAGAATCTAAACAGTCATTCATAGTCATCGCATTTTACTCTGGTCAACTAAGTTTATCCTAAACACGTCAGGAGTATATTAGGTTTTCCTATTCACTTTTGAATAGTTATTGATAAAAAAAAGTGACCAAATCCATCCAAAGAGAAGGGTGTGCCATTTTAGAAGCATGCAGGCACAGATAAACTGACAACAAAACATTACTACAGATAAAACATGGAAACTTAAGAGATCATCAGAAAGAAAATATCACTTAAACAAATAAAAAAAATCAAATAACTTATAGTTAATGTGTGTATTATTTATTCTGGAAAATTATTGTTATGCCAAAGGATCCTTTAGTTGTCTAGTACATTTCATCTGAGCACAAACTAAACCATATTAAGATTGGGTAGAACACGTCAAATTTAAATCTGTCTTGGATTTATGAAAATTCCAACAACAATGGAATCCTTCAAACCTAGAAAGAGTCCAGAAGGAAAAATGAACACAAACATCATCCAACAAATAAGACGATTGAAATTTTGTACGTAATCAAACACCATATTACATGACTCTTCTACAAAAATGACAGATGAGGTGTAATATTTGATACACTTTAAGCCATGAGAGGAAAAATATGTTAAGTCTATACAACTATATCTTTTACATTAAATTCATACCATCATCTTTTACCATTGACAATAATTGCTGAATTAAAAGTCCAAAACATTTTGGTTCAATTATTCAAAATATCTTATAAGGAATTTGCATGATGTTCAAAGGAAAAGGGAAGAAAAAAAAAAAATCTTAAGATTTGGCACTAAAACTGAAAGTCATCAATTTTTACAAAAAAGAAATGGCATCACACAGCTACGACTAAAAATAATGTTTAAAAGATAGTTATGCCAGAACGGCAGTTCAAAGTTTATTAATTAGTACGCCATCAGAGAAATGCTCATTCTTCTCATTTTGTATTCAAAATCGACTGAACCTATAATATATGAAACAACTCTCTGGAGTTGTATTACAAGGTACATACTCAAGCAAGTGCACTCTTATGTCGATTAATCATCTAAGAGAGTCTTCTGTCCTATCAACATCTAGTAAGAGCAGTTGGTAGATGCTAAATGAAAACCCTAACCAAAGATAACTTATTTTCTTTCCATTTCGTTTAGCAAAGTTAGTTATCAACAAACTTCATGGACACCAGTAATAATACCAATAAACTCAGCTGAATTCCGTTTATGCTTGTTTTCACTCGGACATGTGCATTTTAACAGAAATTCAACTTACAAATGTTGTTGCAGAAAAAGGAGGACTGAATCAAAAACACCTCATGCAAACTTCAATACCTACCTCAGTGCGGTTGTATTCAGTGATAACGGCCTCATAGAAGCTGTTGTCTTCAGGCCATCTGGTCCATACTTTCCTTCCGATTAATGAATCAAATGTTGCTGCTTCAACAGGTTCATTTCCAACAAGGGGACCAGAAGAGCTACGGCCAGTTAATTGTCTACTCAAAGTAGGTCCTGTCGACGGGTACTGCATGGACTTCATTGAGGATAAACCAGGGAATGGCTGACCATGCTAAGAAAAGAGAACAAAATTTAGGTCAAAACCAGTTTTCTTCGCACTACTGTAGTAATTAGTTTAGGTTTGTAATTTACTTTCCTTATGGCTCAAAAGAGCTCCTTAATACTTTTGAATACAAAGGCTGCAAATATGGAATACAAGATTAAAGCCACAATCGAGAGACCGAATGCTAGAGAAGGTACCGATTGAGATGTTTTCTGTTTCTTTCGCGACGCAGAAACAGTAGGACTGGGTAATAGATCATAGACAGGCTGAGATGCACTAAGCCTAGCAGCTTGATGCCCGCCTCCTTTTCTCCACTCTCTGATACATGCTCCAACATGTGACAATTAAAAACTAGAAATACTAAACTCCCTGCCAATTTTGCAGTGATCATTGTATTACAATTTGTTCAACTTTGAAGAGGCAAACCTTATCTTACTGATGATGTCATCAGAATTAACCTTGGTCAGAAGTTCTCTGTGTTCATCATCTGATACTCTCAGCTCTTTCCTAAGTTCGGTAATCAAGCTTTCCTTCTCCTGAAATAAACACACATGACAACAAATTAAAGGCTGATTCACAAACAACATCAAGATAACAAGCACAGAGACATGCAAACAAAGAGAAGGCAAATACCCAAGTAATCGCATCAGACTGAGCTTTAAAAGCACGCAGGACTGCACAGTATGCTTCTTGCTCTAGGTGATGAATTTGGGCCTCCATGTCTGTATACATCCTAGAAAATGAGATAGAACCTACTGCAGATCTTTCTTTTGCTGTGACGTGAGCCCCTCTTGGAATTCTGTTTTGATGAGATGGAGGAAGATCATCATCAGTACCTGCAGTTATTCCATATAAGGGTATACATGATACTCACAAGAAATATGTCACCATAACTTTACCTTGGAAGAAAGGATAAGTATTATTATATAACCACAACTAATGGCATGGAGCATCTAGATGAAACTTTGCATCATATGCAGCTAGTGGTCTTCTAAAGCTATTGATTGCGAAATATATTTATCCTGAACAGAAGTAAAAAATATGTGTTTATTTATTATCTATATATCTGACAATTAAGATCATATATATTGTTGAGAAATGTATCAATTTGCAACGAAAATCAGTTCATAAACAAGAATTTGGGTTGGATCCATGATGGAGTATCAACTTGAGCAAAACAAAATTATATGAAGTTCACAAATTCCCCTTCTATGGCTAGAAATGCTATTTAAAAAATAAGGCAGAAATTGTTAACTCTTTTGGTACATAGTTTTTGGAAGTTTACTTGTATGAAAAAAGCCACAACAATTCTTCAAACTATCTCATACACATAAATATAGTAGACAGATGGGGATTTCAAGATAACACTTGCATCCTTAATATCCATGCATCTTATGAACGTACACATATCAAAGTTTATGCAAATTTATGTCTTGTTTTACCAATCAGTGAATTTCATGAAATTAATTGAAATAAGAATCATTCTATATGCCATCTTTGGTTTCTTCCACTCTCTACATAATGATCGATAATTAGGGAAAAAATCAAAGGTGAGGGGTAAACTTGTACTCTAAGAATCACTTTAAGAGGTGAAGCCCAAGTAACTCGCATGAACCCAAATTCCCAAAAACAAAATCCAGAGATTTAACACTTCAAAGTAACACAATTATACATTCAATCTCCCTAATTCGCATAAAACCCAAGAACACCCAAAACCCTAATTTGGAAAAAACCCACTCTATATTCTGCAGGCCTGGAACAAACTCATCACACAATTACCCAAATTAAACCCTAACCCACTAACCGAAATCCCTTGAGATGCGTGACCCAGATTCGAGATAATTGTAAAGGTTCAGACTATTCTCACCGCTGCTGTCGGAGATATCATAGTCCATGCGCAAGAAGGGCGAAGAAGATCTTATAAGAGCCCTAGAAATGAAAGTAAAGTGCAGGGGCTGAGTTTTGTGAAGAATGTTGAAGCTGAAAGTTAAGAGCTTTGCTTTTCGTAGAGGCTCTGGGACTTCAAAACCCAAGTTGCAGATCTTATAAAAAGATCCCAGGAAATGAAAAGAGAAGAGGGCTCGAGCCTGGAGGGAGGGACTTCGAGACTTGAGAGCAGAAGAAAGCTACAGTTTTTATTCAAACTAGAGCTCGAGTTTGTTGTTGACAACGTTGCAATTATCGTAGTTGGCTTTGTAGTTCCAGACCCATTGGAATTTGGAAAGCATGCTATATATAGCAAAAGATGCTTTGGGCTTTGACCGACCAAACTTTGGGCTACGCTTTGGGACGTAGTTTTATGGTCCACAAGTCTGGCTGACATCCTTATCTTTTGTCGCCCAAATAAATTTTGGGTTAAACTCACACTTACTTATTGTAATTTGGTAGATCAATGCCATGTTTAATAATCTGTAATCGTATGAGGAATAATTGAATTGATGAGGAGTTTGATTGAGGAGGATTCAGAATTCGGGTTTTTATTGAAGTTGTTTACAAAATTATTTGTAATCGGGATTGGAATGATATTTGATCCCTATAAGGCCATCTCTAACCTAGTAGGCCAAATCCAAAAAATCCTAAATTTTAGCCCAATTTCTCTCTCAACCCAAGAAAAGTAAGAGGCTAAAATTTGGGAAAACCCAAAAGTGGGGCGGAATACCAATCCTAAATTATTGCCTGGATTGGAATTTTTTTCATGAAGCCCACTGAGCCTGAAGTGGCCCACGTGCAAGGAGGAAAAACTTAGGAGTCGTGGTTGCTGTGTTGCAGAGGGGTGCCGCAACATGGTGATTTTGTCATTGGAATCCAATAGCACAATTCAAACGGCTCTTTTTTATTTATTCCAACTGTAACCCAAATCAACGGTCCATATTAAATCCAAGCTATTTTAATGATTTAAAAAAAAAAAATTCCAACGACTGAAATTTAAATTCAATGGTTAAAATAATAATTTTAAGTAATCTAAATGAGATCCAATCCCAAAACTTACTCCAAACTCTATAAATACCCCCATTTCTCAAATAATCTACTCAAAACATTTTTTTTTCTACTTCTCAATTTATTTTTCCTTAGTCATTTTCATGAATCTTCTTTCATTCTTGTTGAAGATGTCCACAAAATCTCAAAGAGGTGTGAATTGGAGGCTATACAAAGATGAGGCTGTGTGCAAAGGGTGGGTTTCCGTCAGTGAAGATGGGGCTATTGGCACCAATCAAGCAAGCAACACATTTTGGTAGCGTGTATATCAAAAGTTTATGAAAAACGATCTGGGTATCAATGTACCCGAGCGTCGAACATACCAAGCCATGCTTCTCAGCTCAAGACTATCAACCAACAATGTTCTCTTTTATGGTAAGTACCCATTCTTATTAAAGCTTTAAATTTCTATATGTATTTTATACAACTCCAAACTTATTTTTTGTTTTTACTCCTGCGTAGGACGTGTATGCAAAAACAATATTTCTTAAAGATAATAAGCCTCTAAATAGGCCTTTGATGTACCGTGCTTGTGAATCTTAAAAAATTTCCCAAAGTGGAACGATATAAATGAGCCTCCCACACAACGTTCTTCAAGAGCTAATGCAAGTATGGTGAATTTAGATAATGACGCAGACGATGTCACCATACCTAGTCCACAGGCCATCCGTGCCTAGTCCAAGGCCTAAAGGGTGAGATAAGCAAAAGGTTGCCAAAAAAAAAAAGGAAGATGGATGACCATTCTCAACAAACAAGGGATAAGTACTTAGAATCATTGGTTGAGCAAGGCATTGCTTTCAAGGAGGATAGGAGACGAAAGCTCAACATATTGGACAAGTGTGTCCAAGATCAAGCTGATGCTTATGCTTATCAGAAACAACAAGATAAGGAAGCCCAAGAACAAAAAAAAAAAAAGGCCATAAACGTGTCCAAATTTACTCCAATAAAGAAGAAATATTGGGGTGCAAGAGCATGCATAAGGTCAACACTTTGCCGTTAATCTTGAAGACAACTCATGGGACTATTATCCAAGCCCCTCCTATGGTGGTTATTAGTTTATTCCTATAAATATTGTGTGTTTTCTTTTGGAATAAAATTATATTTATGGAATTTCAATTTTTTAGGTCAAATTGTTCAAAAAATTAAATTATGAAGTTATTTAAAAAGATTAAATGAAGAAAAGTTATCCATGAAAAAAAAATTAGACATAAACCATTCTTAAACAATTTAATAAAGTTGCGGACTTAAAATTCAAGTCTGGAGGGTTAGAGGAAAAACGGTTTGAGCCGGGGCAAAACCCAAATAGTTACTTTTTTTAGAGGAGAAATTTAGGTTTAGCACCAAATGGGTTGGAGAAGGCCTAAAGTCATCTCCAACCCATGATGCCAAACCCAAATAATCCCAAATTATAATCTAAATTATACCCCAATTCATCTCCCAACTCAAGAAAAGTAAGCAACCAAAATTTGTGAAAACCCAAACTTTGGGCCAAATTCGAGTCCAACTATTGCCTGGATTGGAAAACTTTTTGGTGGAGCCTACTCAAGGCTGATGCATCCCATGTGCAAGGAGGAATCAATGGGCGCCATATGTCGCGCTGATGTTGCTGCAGAATTTGTCAAGCCTATTTTTTATTCCAACAATAACCCAAATCCAACTATCCATATTAAATCCAAACTATTTTAACAGTATAAAAAAAAAAAAAAAAATCCAACGGCTAAAATTTAATTACAATAGTCAAAATAATATTTTAAATTAAGCTAAATCAAATTCAACCCCAAAACTCACTCCAAACTCTATAAATACTCACCCATTTCTCAAAAAATATTATATTTGTGGAATTTCAGTTTTTTTAGGTCAAATTATTCACAAATTTAAATTATGAAGTTATTTAAAAAGATAAAATGAAGAAAAGTTATCCATGAAAAATAAAAAAATTAGACTTAAACCATTCTTAAACAATTTAATAAAGTTGAAGACTTAAAATTTGAGTCTAAAAAATTGTGGGAAAAAACGGTTTTAGTCCGGGCAAACCAAATAGTTACTTTTTGGAGGGGCAAATTTGGGTTAAGGACCAAATGGATTGGAGAAGGCCTAAGGGCATGTTTACTAAATTCCCATAAATTGGAATTGAAATCCATTTTATTACAAAATGCCCTTGTTCTAAATTCCCATAAATTATTTTGCTAGAATCCGAGTTAAACCGAATGGAAATTTTGGAATTTTAAAAAAATTGGTGAGGATATAATGGCTAAAAAATATGAATTCCTAATGGATTAGTTCTCTAAGAATTAGAATACCACATCCTACCCAGATTCCAAACCTCTGCATTTAGAGACGGTGCATTTACCCGCATTTCTCTAAATCTAGGCCATTGCAATAATATAACTTAAAATATGACACATCATCAAGTTTTTTTTTCTTCTCTAAACAGACATAACAGACGTTAACTATTGCTGTTAGGTTGGAGTTCTTTTTGTTTCTTCCCACTCATGTCTCCTCAGTTTACATCAAGTTTCTTTTTCTTTTTTGTGTTTTGGTCATCTCCTTCTTTTTGTCTGCTTGATTGATGTCCTCTTGGGATTCAATGGAAAACTGTTCATGGTTGTATTAATATTCAAATCCAGCCAAGTTAAAATAGTTTTTTGCTTTTCTTCAGTGTTTCATGCTTTTTATGGCTTCACAAAAAGGCTTTTTTTGTAATCATCTCCTTCCTCTCATAATCTTTTTATTTTATTTTATTGGGAAAGTAATTTTCATTCCCCTCATAATCATATTGCAATGGATCTGTCTTTATTTTTACTTCAAAGAAATTACCTATTCAATACTTTTGGAGTTTTTCCATTTCATTTGGATTTCAATATTCATTTAACCATGGACAATTTTTAACTGAACCCTAGAGAAAAGAAGATTGCGTGGAAGAAAAAAGGAAAAAAAAAAAAAAGGAGAAAAAAAACATGCTCAAAACTTAATGTCTGTTTAGAGAAGAAGAAAAAAACTTGATGATGTGTCATGTTCTAAGGGGGTTAGATTTTTACAACACTCTAACTTTAGCGAAATGAGGGTAAATTACAACGCTCTAAATTTAGCGAAATGAGGGTAAATGCACCGGTTCTAAATGCAAAGGCTCGGGATCTCATCCCACCCTAAGAGTCAAAATCCTTAAAAATCAGGAGTTGATGTTCGGATTTTGTGTGGGCCATCACTTCCATTTTCATTCATTTATATGAAGTAAACACAAGAGTAAATCATAATCATGATCCAAATCCTTATTTTGATTTCGATTGCAAATTAACAAACATGTCACAAATAAAATTGGAATTGAGTCCAATCCCGTCTAGTCTTGTCCCAAAAGGTTGAGATTATAACTTTTGGTTTTATAAATCTGTTTAAGCCTAGTCAATATTGAAAAAGAAATATCACTAGATCAAGAGCTAATTGAACCATCTTTCTCTCCCAAAGAAACCATAGCCCTGCCGCACTCTCACATCAAAGGGAATGAGGTCATTTCCCTCCTTCTCCCCCGAGAGAAAAACTTCCCTGGCATGGGGATACTAGGGTAAGCCTTCCACATAAGTATCCCCATCTAATTAAAAAGGAACACTTGTCATCCACTTTAAGACTAAAAATATATATATTCTTTTTTATTCCAAGTTTTTTCTCTTTCCAGTTACGACCTCCGTTCCCCCACCACAATTCCGGGCACCATCTTCAACGTCGGTACCCCATCCTCCAGCATCTGCATCGTCGTTGTCATCGTTTCTCCCCCTCCTACATCGTCGTCGGAATCGTCTTCTTACTAGCTCTCTCTCATATCTCACTCTATTTCTCTCTCTTCGTGCAGGCAACATTAGAGCTTGATGACTTTGCCGACCTTCAGATCTGATGACAAAACCCAACCCAAATTCCACTTTCGAATCCGTGTCGAACCCTGTACGTGTCCAACACCTGGCAGTGTCAGGCATAAATGTCCAAAATACCCCTCTTGCCTTGAACCGCAAAACAAAAACACTCTTAAGGTTTTAACTTCTGCCAGAAAACCGGCAGTCTCCCCTAAAAAATGGATATTTCCCAAAAAATTTCCACTTGTAAAAAAAAAAAACAATTAAAATTGAAAATTCCCAATCGTTCA
This sequence comes from Prunus dulcis, assembly GCF_902201215.1. Lineage (NCBI taxonomy): Eukaryota > Viridiplantae > Streptophyta > Magnoliopsida > Rosales > Rosaceae > Prunus > Prunus dulcis. Next base: position 10,028,295 of record NC_047656.1, on the reverse strand, counting down.
GCATGCATCAGAAAAATAAATCTAAATGGCCTCAGGCCTCTTTATACCACATAAATCATTCAACCATCTAAATCTGGTCTAACTCTTAAAACAACATGGATACGTTATCACTTTTCAATATGACCTAATTGAACAAGTTTTCAGCACTTGATCTTGTGGTTGCACCGTACTGTACATCCGGTTAGGTCTGGTCCGGTTCTAATGGAAAATTAATGGCTTAATCGAACCAATCCAAATCGGTTCAGATCCGATTCGGTTTCGTTTTCTCAGTTTGAACTGGCAAACAATCCCAGCTTTGTTTTTGTTTTTGTTTTTTGTTTTTTGAATTTTTCATCAGATTCTACAATCCCAACTCTATTTTCGTTTTTATTTTTTTGGATTTTTCCCAAATCTACAATCCTAGCTCTGTTTTTTTTTTTTTTTGGGAATTTTCCAGATCTACATTAGATCTAGAATCCCAGCTCTGTATGACGAAACAAGTCCCCAAGATCTACAAGATGCTGTCTGGGCAGCGTGCTCAGAGAAGGAGAGAGACTCCAGGGAGAGAGCTGGAGCTGTGCTGGCTCGTGCAGGTAGCTAGGCTCGGATGCATGTGGGGACTGGAGCCTAGTGGAAGGCGATGGAGGTGCAGGGGATGTGGCTGTGGCAGCATGAGGGGAAGAGGAAAATACAAGGTCAGCATCACAGAGAAGAGAGAAAGAAGAAGAACAAAGAATCAGCATAGATGAGAAAATAAGAAGAAAAGAAATAAGAAAGAGTCAGCAGCATAGAGAAGAAAAAAGAAAGAAGAAAAAAAAAAAAGAAGAAGAAAGACTCTGCAGCACAGAGGAGAGTTTCAGATATATAATAGCTTGTTACATATAAATATGAAAACAAGAAAGTTATTAAAAGAATGTTGGTCATGTGAAACCTTAATATTGATATCAACGGTTTGAATAAAACATGTTTCCATCTTTCACATGTAAAAACAAACTCATTACTTAAGAAAATAGTTGTGAATTATATAAAATCCTTAAAACTTAGAAACCTCTCAATCCTTGTCTCATAAGTCGGAAAACATATATTAAACCCTTCACTAATAAGTACCAAGATAAAATCATCAATTTTTAGTTTAAAACATATCAAAACTAAAATACTCTCCACCTAGGTATACCCCCATTCATAATCCGTCAATTTCACTAATATTTCGTCAATTCTAAGAACCATGTATGTTGCAACCTCGCATAACGCGGAGGACATATGATCAGCCCGAGAACGCATATCCTCGTAGAACTCGAGGGACATGTAGTTAGCCCGAGAATGCATATCCTCGCAGAACTCGGGTGACATGAATGCATATCCTTGCAAAACTCGGGGGACATGTAGTCAGCTCGAGAACACATATCCTCGCACCACACGATTCAGGCGTCCCCGAGACTCGTAAGGCATTATCATAAATGACTAGACTATTCCAAAGACAATTGGGTGGGGTGGGAGGAGGGGTACTCCTGTGGTGGGTTGAAAACCATATTCCAAAACTTATCATAAAATTCCTCTTATAACACAAATCCCTTTTTAAAACGAGATCAATCCCAACATTCCTTAATTGAATTTGACCAGGCATAATCTTTCAAAACTGTTCTCAACTACATTTAAATATTCACCACATACTATTGAGAACTAGTATCCATAATTCATCGATTTCAAGCCACTATATATATATATATATATATATTAAACATAGACATATAATTAGATATTTAATTAATTTCTTATTCACGCCAAAATTCGATTAACAAGCCATTCCCAACTCTACACAACTAAACATAATATAATATACTTAAAAAGTAAAAGCGATTGCATAGTAACTCATAAACATCTAAATAATATTTCTTAGTATGATATCATTCTAAAACAACCCTCCCATTACAATTACAACAACTAATGGCCTTAACCGAAACGACAGAGCCCACAATCTAAATAGACTGTACTTTTAGAGCTCACGACCTCAATTTGTTATATGCCAATTCCTATTGGTCCATAGCCATAAGTTCAGCCCATTCTAAAAGTCTCGTCACAATCCAACAGTCGGTTTGACCCCGATTGTGGAATTGATTGATTGGGGCCGCGGGGCCCATCACCTCCGATTCCTGATCTGAACAATCTTATAAGTCTGACAAGGTTTACTTAACATGTCCCGAGAGTTTGGTCTCGATCCCCGTCGACCGGAAAATTCTCGAAACATCCGACAATACCTATACTTAGGTGATCATGACAACTAGAGGAGCACCTTTTATAACTGGGCCGACCTCCAATTTGGCCGGGAAGTGGTCGGAAAACGTTGCCAAAATCGGACAAAATCTAGGTTTCTAATTGAACACCCACGACTCCAAATCAATCCTCAAAATAGCTAGAACACGAAAAATGGATGAAGAAGCATACCTCACAATCGAAATTTGTTGCCAAAATCGCCAGAAACGGCGATGAAAAAATCGCAATTTTTCCACTCATTCCAGTAACTTCGCTGCTCGAAATCGAGTCTGAAAATTTAGTGGGTTATGTAGAGGAGGTGGAGAAGAGTGTTTTGCAAGTTACAAAGACACGTTTGGTGGCCAGACGGCGCCGGAATTGCAGTCGAAAATGGCGGTTTCGTCGCTGGAGAGAAAGAGAGCGAGAGTCGGGAGGGGGAGAGATTGAAAAAGAGAAAGAAGAGGCAAACTGGTTTTTTTTTTTAAAAAAATCACTTTGAAATATTTATGGTTGTGTCACTGCACTTCCGTTGACCATAACTTATTTGTTAAAACTCCGATTTGAGCCAACTACGTGTCTACGAACTCGTTTTGACGCGCTCTATGCAATGGTGCTACTCAAATCCCAAATTCTTTCCCTAACAAAAAGTCAATTTTAAATCTATTAAAATACTCTCGGGGTAAAATTGTCATTTATTTGAATAATTTAAGAATTAAATATTAATTGAGGAACGTGATATCACATCTGAGGTGGCTGATATCATATCTACAGACCCGCGACCTTGCCAGCCTCCATTGTTGCAGGCAACAAGAGAGAAAAATGGAAGGAGAGATGAGAAATAGAAGCCGGTGAGATAAGAGAGAAAGAAAGGGAGAGATGAGAGAGAGCCGCTAAGAAGAGAGAGAATGGGAGGGATTTGAGTTGTAGAGGAGGAGGACACGACGGAGGGGCAGCATAGGTGGAATTTTTTAAAAAAAAAATTTTAGTCTTAAAATGGATTACACGTGTCCCTTTTTAATTGGATAAGGATACTTACGTGGAAGGCTTACCCTAGCATCCTCGTGCCATGGAAGTTTTTCTCCCTGCCCCCCTCTCTTGGTGGAAATTAAATCGGATAAAGCCATTGAAATTGAAAAAACATTTGGTGGAAATTAAATCGGTTAAGCCATATTTCTCATGTCCACCATCCTATTTAATTTCATGCGGAAATAGTTGTAAAAATATAATTGCATGTCTCATCTTAAAAGGTTTGAATATATAATACTTGGCAAGTAGTCAATTTACTGGTTTGAATTCCATATATGTGTATCATATTCGTCCCCCATTTTCAACCAATTGGAAGAACAAGTTGAATGGTGAATACCCTATTAAAGAATCAAAGGGATTTCAAATCTTGCTGACAATCCAGCTAAGGCTATAGCTACTTCACCCAAACATATACTGACATGCAATTTTATAATAAGGTTTATAAGGTTGGCCTTAGGCAGATGATCTTCTTAGCCCAAATCTAGGATTTCTATATATTCTCCCTAGCTAGTTAGAGCAGTAGGTTTTATTCATACTAGGTGGTTGAAATTAATTTGGCAGAGAATTAAGCAAAACCAATGAGTTTTTTGCTAGAATGTTATGGAAAAAAATTAAAAAAATGTTAAGATTAAAATATGGGTTAATTACCCATCTAATAATTTTAAAGTTAACTTGAAACAAAAAGATCATGAAAGGAACCATGAACATGTAGTGTGATAATGATTGATTTGGAATCACTGTGTTCAGTCACATGAGTCATTTAGTTTAATCTTTCTTGTTCTGCAACTAAGTCAGAAAAACAGTAATAGTCAATTCATTTCCACATGCTTAGCGGCTTCCAAGTTCCAACCTCTAGTAAAGAAAAAAAATTAGACCAAGTTTTTAATTACAATTTTTATCATTTCCAAAATAATTTGTTTAATTATATGTCTTTTTTTTATTAACTATAACTGATATATAGTCTGCTACAGATGCGGCATCTTTTCAGCTGAAAACCAATTGCTGCATATATATAATCGGTTGGTTAAGATTGATCAGTGTCAAGAGTTTCAACTGGAGTTTGGAGGGTCACACTAGCCACAAGCTCCACAGAAAATTGAAAATGTAGGAATCTTGACTACAAATTCAAGGTCTAAAATATCCAGCTATGTGATGTGCATCCATTTCAACTTTGGGGGTCATATGACCATGTGATATGTAGTGTCCATTCGCCTATCTTCTCTTCAAACAACACTTCCACCTATTTACTTTTAAAAAAACTCAAAAACACTTCTTTTTTGACACGTGATACTCTAAACTGCTTTATTGTACGTCGAAAGAAATCAAACTCGAACGCAAGAGAAATACCTTAACAACTACATAACTCACACTTACAACCCAAAAAACACTTCTACCTATTTCCGTTGTCCGCTATAAAATTAAAATCACACTCAAGACACTGTAATAATTTTTCTTTTTGCACAAATGACTTGTCCAACAATCTTGAAGATGCACTCTGTTCTTATTAATCTGGTGGTGATGGTTTGCTGAGTTGTTTGCTCAGTCAATGTATAGCTTTCGGTCATACACGGGCATGGATTGTAAAGATTTTTTTCTCCAACAAAATTTCAATTAATTAAGCTTAAAGTATTGGCAAACCACGTGAAGTAGGCATGTTGCATGCCTTTTCACATAACCTGCTCCCACGCTCGCTACTTTTAACAAGAACCAATATATATAGTTCCATTATATTTCTACATCACTTGAACCAAAACCTCAATTATGAAGTTCACTTCTCTCTTTGCTTTGATACTCATTGAAATCCTTTTGTGCTCCTCTTTTTGTCTCTGCCATGAAGTAAAGATCTTTCAAGGAAGAGAAAGAAGGAGCCTGTCAAGAAGGCTTCTGTCAATTCCAGTGGTTTCTGTTTCTCCAAGCAGTGGAGCCATGAAAGAGCCCAAGAAAGCTGTGGAGTCTAGTATGAGGAGAAAGCCACCCAGTGGCTCAAATCCTATCCAGAACAAGTAGTTACCATCAAATGCATATCCAAGAGATCTCAATGGATCGGTTCATATCATTTTTATATATGTTTTATTTAGTTTTTTTCTTGTTATTTTCATGGTACTCTCCCACTTTTTGGAAATTTATGTTTACTGTGTTGTTATGAAGTTTTGATTTAGTATGTAGGTAGCTAGGAAGCTTATTAGAGAGTGAGAGATGTGTAAGAACTTGTATTATATATATAAACATTGAATTAATTACATAATTAGTGAAGGGTTTTGCTTATAGATCACTCATTTGATGCATATATTTTTTTTATATATAGTAGCAAATGATAACAAGTTTTCCTTTCCCAATGAGTGATCTCCAAATTAGAGGATGAACATATTGATGCTTGTTAAATTTGGGCATAAGTTCATCAAATTGGGGGAGTGGGATGAACAACATGAACGATTGTTTGAAGGTGGCCTGAAGGATCAATTAAACTAATGAATTTCTTGGCTTACACGTGGCATTGTCTGGTGGCTTAAGAGGCAATCCCAATCATGCATGTTCTTACTTAATTGTGTGGCTATTGTTAGCATAACCATTTTGTCACAAGACAGATGGAAAGTGAAGAGTGCACGTTGCATTGTCAACTGGTATGGTGTTGGATAGTGAGGTTATGCTGTGCTCCTTTTTGGCTACAAGCAAGCTTTCTCTTTACAGCCCAAAAGGTTATATCGGTACACACACACGGGACACGGCATGGCATGATAATGCTACCTAACTTAATAGAAAAGATTTTGTAATTTTATTGAGAGAGCTTCTAGTTTTAGTTCTATACCTATATAATTAAAAAAATCATTCTAATTTTCTGTGCGGCATATTTTCCCGTCTAATACGTCTCACTCGGTGAAGTTAAAGCATGTCTAGTCGTTGGCCTTGTCATATAAACTGCATGCTTTGATAATATATTAGAATGTGAGGATCAAACTCCCAATATTATTTGAACTACAAATACAAGGCATGCATTTCCAATGTGAGATGATACTCTCAACAAATTTGAGCCATTCCACATAACTTAAAAAATTAAAATAAATAAATAAAATAAAATAAGAAAGTTTGATTAAAAAAAATAAAAATAAAAAAGAAGAAGAAAATGAGTAAGGTTGTAGCTTAAGTGAGACTCGTTTGGATGTGATTGTAAAGTAGTTAGGCCGTAGCATAGGACTAGAAATTCTACACTACTTATATTCCATTTCATGACTTCTTTTTTTAATGAAACTCCAGTTCGATTTCAACCAGATTATATAAAATAAAATAAAAAACTCCCTAAATGTTCTTTCCCTCTGTGAGTCCCAAAGGAAAACTTCATAGAGGGGGAGGAGAAAGAAGCGTCACTGCCCCTCCTCTCTTATGTTCTTTTCCTTTTGGGTTAGTGAATAACTCCACTAGGGCATTTTGAATAAGAAGCCCCTTATGGTGATTTCTTCTGAGCAATGCTCATATTGAAATTCCTCATCACCCATTTTGGGCTATATTCTTAACCAAATCCTTCTCCCAAAACCCTTCTCTAACTTTGGTTCTACATTTTATTTGACAGAGGTTGCTACAAATTGCCCAAATAGGGGATCAAGATTGGCATTTTAGCTTGATGAACTTCCAACAGAAGAGCATCATAATAGGAACATTTATCGGATGCCGAGCCACAAACATCACTTATATATCGAATAGATCGATATGCAATGAATATGGCCCGATACTCTCCATCCATAATTTTTCCAAAGTTTTTATAGAAGAAAATCCAACATGATATTTAGCATTGCCTACATACAATCCCTAAAATGGAAAAACTGATCATGCGATCACCCCATGAAAATAGACATCAGGCGTCACAAAAAATTCCACAACAAAGAAGTTGAATACTGAATTATTTCATATACCGACCGCATTCAGATTCATGTGCAAGTTGAGAGTCACCAACTGAGGAAGACAACTTTAAACCGCAAGAAAAGGTGCAACTATAGGCCTAGTACTTTCTGCAAAAGATACATTAACAAGCAGGTATGAATCCAATCCCTTTGCCGATTTGTTGTAAGAAGTAGACCGTCGACCGGTCAGTGAGGAGCAACTCCAAACAGCGACATCAAAGGGGCAATCACGCATAATATGCACCGTCAATTCGTGGGCGTTGCCACATAAAGCACAAGTGGTGTCAATCGGGACGCACTTCTTGTAAAGGCTCAGCCTTGTGGGGAGAATATTTGAACACACCCACCACCAAAAAATTCTAACTTTAAACAGTACCTCAGCTTGCCAGAGAGCTTTCCAAAGAGAAGACAACGCCGCCGAACTGGATACATAGGTGGCATGAGGAGAGGTGGCGATAGACCAAGCAACGTGGTAGGCACTCTTGACAGTAAATTCCCCTTTCTTATCATAATGCCATATAAATTTGAGTAGAAACTCTCTTGGAAGATTGGGAAACCTTGGGCCATGTGGTTTCCCATGCGGGAGTTATGTTTGGGCCTCTTCCTTCTGGACTCAATGAAATTCAATGAAAATTTCTTTGTCGCATCTTACAAACATAAGCCAGCCATGTACATCTGAAATTAATTCTAGATTTTTATATGATTTTTGGTACAGAGAATTATAAAAAACACACCAACCATTTTTGTGGGTCACCTTGAAAGTTAGCCCATAATACATATAGTACATATTTCTGGGCTCATTTCAAGCATTATTGTTGAAAAACATCGGTCCAATAAAAACTTGTTTCAAAAGAATCTCCCATGAAGAGTTGGACTGAACTGATTTTCTAGACAAGGCCTACCTCAACAACTTTTTTCTTCTTTTTTTTCTTGATACAAGCGATATTGAAAGATTGAGGTTTTCTTTTTCACACACTATGTCAAGGTGCCATGAAAGTTCGAACATGAAACTATTAGTCTGCAAATCAAAGCCTTTTCCATTGGACTACACCTCGTTGACTCTCAATAACTTCTTTTAAGTTTCAATAAGTGATAAATAAATAAATAAAATTTAAAAAACCACTTGTTTTAAGTTTGTGGCCCGGCTTGATTTTAGATAGCCCATCTAAGAATTGGGCTGGGTAAACTGGAAATTAGAAAGTTTGAACCCCAATGACCAGTCATGCAAAAAGATAATTTGAGAAGCCAAGTTGGACAAATGAGCAATGATTTTATAAATTAATCTTTTGGATTAGAAATTTTTATTGGAGAAGTAAATATGCAAAGTATTGTATTACGACATGTCATTTTATGTGACATGAAGGTTTACATTTTGAGTGTATATAAAATTAGTGGCCAAGCAACGTATTTGAATTATAAAACACGCATCAGCTACATATTTTTTGTATGTAAATTATTTAAGATTTAAACTGACACAGATTTGGAAAACAGAACAGGATGTATTTTATATAGTTGGGATATATATTATTTACAACTAGCTAGGGACCCTAATTAAATAAATATAGCTTTCGACAGATTCAGATTTTAGATTTGACGCTTTCTACAGCAATATCTTCTAGTCAATTATTTGTGACAAGACTTTTTATCACATTCACACTATTAATTTGATCGTATGCATGCACAGGATTTTATTAAGCTACTCCCGTTCATAAAATATTTTCTTTTAACGTGTTATGTTGTTAAACAGTTAATAATACTTAAGTCACGGTTTATTTATACGTGATGAAAATTCCTAAACTTGCTATTTATATTCAATAGTAATAAATACAATAGAAGGGGGACTTGTAGATCGAAAAGACCTCTTTATTTTATTAATGACAACTTACAAATTCACACACAAATCACATCCTAGTTAAATTTCACCCTTGATCACTTGGCACATGAACATAATACTATGAGACAAATAACTACGCATGCAAACTGCAAGGAGACTTCCAAATACTTTTAAATTGAATGTCCGACAAATATAAGGATTCAATTCACACAAACCAAGAGCCAAGTCATCTTCTTCCCACATAAATTTTTCAATGCTCATGAGTAAAATACGAGAATTTGACAATAAGAACACACTCTAAAAAAAAGGTTCTTGCATACAACTAACAAGACAGTGAGAAAATAAAATCTCAAATTAAAACATTTTAATTAGGTTTAAAATTGTTCCATAAAATACATTTTTCTTATGCGATCTATATAATTTTTCTTCTTCCTCAATATATTCGGTACATTCTTAATTTTTTTGGCCTTGAAAATTTGAATCTTAGCTCTGCCGCTGAGTAAGAATACTTCAACTCCTGAGTGGTTTAAGGCCTGCTTGTGGTCCATAGAAAAGGAAAAACACTATATACTTGCAAGTACACACATCAATCTTATCCTATATAAGGGAATAAAATCCCTGGAAGTTCCAGGCATTCACTTTTATGTAAAGGCTACATGTATATATGGTTGCAGGAGACCAAAAGAACCAACATGGTCCTGCTTAAAGTTTTATTCTCTCTCTCTCTCTCTCTCTCTCTCTCTCTCCTTGAAAATAAAGCAGCAACCAAACAAACCAATGAAGTAAAGAGGTTTTGGAATAAAGAAACAAGGAATATATAGACTAAAAGAAGCATCAAAATTGATGCCTCAACACACACTGTCCTTTTAAGAGCAGTTCGTTCAAATGTCTATACCAAACAAAAGCATCCAACCTGGAATGTCTAATTTTTCTTGGCTCATATATACGTATAATGCATGTCAACTAGTTGGTATTAATTGGTGATTATTCTACAAAGTACAAAATTACATTAATAAGATTCAATCTGAGCTGCACATCAACCCTCGTATCTTAGTGTATCTCACTGCCCCACCAATAATGGTAGCTAGGTTCCAAAGTTTTATCAAACCAGCCTAAACAATGTTGCACAAAATCGATGTGCCATGAACATAGAACCTGACATGTCACCTAGAAACAGATTGGTATCATATTTTAAAATGTGTGCGCCCACTGGAATTTTCTTTTAAAATCCAAGTTTTTGTTGTCTCATTTGAGGAATTGATGAGAAAACTAGGACAAGAACATTTGTCTTTTTGGGTCACTAGGTCAACATCAGTAATATACCAATAATGTATCAAGTATTATAGATTGATTTAATTGAATCAAATAACATTTGAAAATCATAATCGATGAAATTTTTCGAACATATAAAGTTTCCGATACGGTTACTTTACATTCATCGGCACTAGAGCTGGACAAGTAATTTTATTAGAAGTAGGAAGTTGGAAGAACAAGTTCACAAAGGCTAGCTATTTTAATTGAAAAGAAAGCAAGCTTCCATACGTCTCACTATAATATTTTGTATAAACAGTTAGTGTCAAGAAGAATCTTGGTCACTTGTACCAAAGCATACATGTCAGTTAAGAAATGACTTGGAAGCCAAAAACACCATCTGCTTTTGAACGTTCGAAGGCGTGGTTTCAGGGCCGCGCGGAGCTCACAACTCACATGCTTGTGCAGTGCACGGATAGATGGTTCCATGAGATCAGATTCTAATTATTTTCATTGGTGAAATTGCCAAATGATGATTATTTATTTAGCTGAAGGTTCCCTTCTGATTATTATGAACTCATTCACTATATATATACGACTCTTGTCGTCATATGCATGTGGTCGATGGTTGAGGAGAGATTGAGTAAGATACCCTTTTTGTTCTCTTTTGTTTTGAGAAAAAGAAAAAAAAATATTGAAATGTACTAGGAATTAGTATCAGGTTAGAGCATTTCCACCAGTTGCCTCTTGCCATGGCAAGATTAGCCCTAGGGCAGACACTATTCACGTGAATAGTGGCTGCCCTAGCCCCCTCCAGCAAAATGTGTTTCCAGCAGTTGGGGCTTGCCATGGCAAATACTATTCATTTTTTTTGTTTTTTTCACAACTTTTTTTACTTAAATAATTAATTTGGATAATATTTTCGGATAAGATTTTTTGGTTTCTACGTGTCAATACTATTCATATTGGATAATATTTTCGGATAAGATTTTATTTTATTAGTTGTATTGGTTGGTATTTATAGGAAAAAAAAAAGTATGAGGATTTTATTTTATTAGTTCTAATTATTTTCATTGGTGAAATTGCCAAATGATGATTATTTATTTAGCTGAAGGTTCCCTTCTGATTATTATGAACTCATTCACTATATATATACGACTCTTGTCGTCATATGCATGTGGTCGATGGTTGAGGAGAGATTGAGTAAGATACCCTTTTTGTTCTCTTTTCTTTTGAAAAAAAGAAAAAAAAAATTGAAATGGATAGCCTTTGTGAAGCTAAAAAAAATTGAAATGTACTAGGAATTAGTATCAGGTTAGAGAAAAAAAACTGTGTGAGACCTTAGTTTGACATTTACCTTTTGAATATATATTTTTATTATTTTTACATCATAAGTATCAATTCGAGTGTAAATATCTGTAATTTAGATTCACGGTTTTTGCAATAATGATTAATTGTCCAATACAAAAATGTTTAATTTGTATACGTACGTACAAATTTTTTCTCGAACTTTAAAAAATAAATGTTATTGACCACTTGAGCTATAGGTGGGAGGAGACTTTGAGCTATTTTATATATGTGAATATAGAAGACATGACACTGAATTCGAAGATGAAACAAGAAGTTGGGATCCAACAAGTGCGCGCTTATCTCTGATGACAGATAAGGGGAGAGAGAAATTATATAAAGACAGACAGTAGGCAGGTAAGATGGGAACTGAGGCTCTTGACCCAGTCCAGTCTTGGTCTATATTTCAGTACACATAAATTCAACAAAATCATCACCAAAAATCACCAAATGATGAGCTTTAAAAAAAATAATTAAAATAAAAAAAAACACAAACCGTACCGCCATAGACAAAAGCCTGTACAAGTTGTAAACCAGAACCACAAGAAAAGTTTTGGTCTGTTGGGAACAGAACAAAATCAGATGCCTAGAAAAAGGACAGTTAATTATTTTTATTAAGATAAGTGGGTAAGTAGATCAAGTTTATATTTGGTTTTTGCTAGGCCTTTGACAAAATAGCGCCACCTAATTTCATTTTTTCCCGAGATCTAGGCCAAGCTGTCCCCAAAGTTTAAACAGGATAAAGATACAAAAAAGAAAAAAACACTTGGGACTTGGAAGTATGTGAAAATAGCTTTGCAACTCTGCAGAGACTTTTCCACATAAAAATCTACTAATTAGATATTGTTGCCTTTAGAATTGGTTAATCTTTACTTAACTACTTTAGCTTGGCGAGACAAGTAAAAGCTTATAATATTGATTCATCATTTGTTTGTGAGAATTACCAGATAGTAAGTAGATCATGCAATTTGTGTAAAAACAGAACACAAACACACATATGTGTTGTACCAGTTCAATTTAAAGAGATTCACAAAAATAAAGAATTTAAAAGCACAATTCTGTAAATGAGGGTCAGACTAGTTGACAAAGGCAATATGCCGGCTCCTTTTTCTTGTAAATTAGAGTAATTTACAGATATAAAATAAAAACACAATTCTAAGAGTTTAACCTTGCAAAATTATGTAGCAATTAATTAACAACCACCATTCTCCTTCCAAAAACAACCACCATTCATCACCATTCCAAGATAAGAATTGCACAAACACCGCCCGCAACCCATCATGTACAATTCTCCAATTCAACCCCACCATTTGGAAAAGACATAAGCTAATCAAGTAACTAAATTTGAAAAGGAAAAAAGAAGAAGAAGAAGAAGGGAAAAAAAAAAAAAACCCAATCCAGCCCAATCACGACACTTTCCTCACTCCAAAGATGTTACATAGAAGAATGAGAAAGGTAAAAAGAAATTCCCACACAGCTAATAAACTATCTCACATGCTTCTGGCATTCATTTCTTGGAATCTTCTGTAAGATTCCTGCTTCTCCAATATGAACTTCTCATGGCTTTGAGCAATGAACAAATCTGCTAGCTTATCAATCTCATTCACATCTATCTCATCAGCCATAGAATTGTTCTTACCACGGAGCTTCTCCTCCTCAAGCCATTGGAGGTACCCGGAGAGCTGTGACTCAGGCCCATGATTTTCCTCACATTGCTGAGCATCAGTGGAAATCACTGAATTCCATGTTGAATCATAGTACAAATGGGTGCTTGCTGTTAATCCTTCGTAGACACGTGCCGGCACAGGCAACACGTGCGTGGAAGAGCACCAATTGTAGTGCAGTCGAAATGATCCAAAGAAGATCTTCTTCGTCTTTTTCTTGATCTTGGTTTTTTTAGTAGGGTAGATAAGTTGCATGGGTTGGCTCTCTCTGAGAATCTGGATAAAAATGGATGCTGCTTTGGATTTGGCCTTGTTGAGGTACCGAATTGCGCGGCACACGTGCGAGAAAATGATGGTGTGGATTAGGGTTTTGATCTTCATGATGGAGCTTAAGGTAGGAGATGAAGAAGAAGAAGAAGAGGAGGGTGGTGGTAAGGTAGAGAAAACTTGAAGCGTTGGTTGGAGGGTTTTCACTCCCATTTTGGTATGTGCTAAAAATGTGTGCCTAAGCGGGTCATTGGCTGAAGGGCCCTTGTTTGAAAGGGATTTATAAAGGATTTAGTTCACCAAGTTACCCCTTGACTTGCAGGTTATTTAAAGGTGTGCCATGCAACTTTGTGACCTAGGAGAGATATGGCCTCTCACCCTTTATTGATTTGCAATTTGATAAGACTTGGAATTTGAAAGTTGTCAAAGGTTCCAAACTCTTCCACGCTCCAGTCGCGGTTAGATTGTTTGAACTGGTGGCAGCCATGTAATTTAGTGGTGTATCGGGGGGGAAGACGAGGACAGGTAAAGTGAGGGAGTGGTGACGTTTATTGCTGGCGCCAGGATCCCAAGGAGAGCGGATTTTTAAATTCAGTAAGCAGCTCGAGAACGGTTATTGAGGCTTAAGCTTCGCCGAAATTACAAGCTCAATAATTATTTTATGTGATCTGGCACTTGGCAGTACTGTAATTTCTGGCCTATATATAAACTGCAATCAGTGAGTGATACAGTATAAATACATTCTTGGTGGTTAATTAGAGAGTGTTAAACTTAGTATTTAGTAGACCCGTAGCAGTATAATTCTCACAATAACATAACGAATGTTCAATAATTGTAAGTTATGTATTTTGATATATAATATCAGGTTTAAGAGAGATTATGATCGTTTATGAGTCACAGCGAACTTGTAACTCAAGTGGTTAAAAGTATTTATCATTTCATCCGAGACTCTAAGTTCCCCTTCTCCAATATCGATTGGATTAAAAAAAAAAAATTAGTTTATGAGTAGTTAGGGTAAACGTAGCTGTTTCTCTTTCTTAGGATTTTGTATGCGAAGGCTATAGTGCATTTGGACATTAACTTATTGTGCACAATAGATGTATAGGAGAAAATAGACCCCAATTTCCTCCTATAGCCCTAATTCTTTAGTTACTAGCTAATCATAATAATAAAAAACGAAACTACTACCCTTTATTTGACTAATAGAATTCCACATATAATGTGAACTATGTAGAATCTTATTAAAATTCATATATTCTTATTTAGAATGATTACTAATTATATTACTGATCACATTCACAAAAAATTTAGATTTATGTGAAAATTCACTTATACAAACGAGTTTTACCTTTGTAACTTATGGGCGATATGATTACTAAATACGATGCATGTAACATAGTTTTCACTCGGAATCCTACATATTTTGTCTAAATTTTCAGCAAAATCAATAGGCAAAAATATTCGCAAAGGAAAGGAAAAGCAGCAGAGTTGTCATAATTTCTCCTATATTTTGATTTCTTCTTTGGGTTTTGGTAGTATGAATGATTGTACAGCACAGCATCTAGAATCTTCCATGGTATCGTGATGTGTCATATAATACATCATTGAACTCTGCCCTCCTTCCCAAGTCACACGAAATTTAAAAACCAATCTTAATGTGGTGTTTGTTGTAGGCTTTAGAAAGTAGCATTGACTAACTGCAGAGAAGGGAAAATCAAGTGATTACTAGGATGGTGCTTATCTAAATTCAACTTGATCCTTCCACATTTTTGTTGAGGAAAAGGAAACAATCAAAATAATAATAATAAAGGATTTCTTGTGGGATTTGGATGCTTGTAAAAAAACATTGACTATGTGAGTAGATACAAAAAAGATGATGCATGGCAAGAAAAACTTCGAACATATTCAATTGATGAAGAGCCTTGAGCTTGGCATTTGTCATCTTTGTGCAGATCAGATTTAAATTAGTTCCTGATAGCTTGGTCAACCAATGAGAATTGCTATCTTAATGCTGCTCAATTTCCAGTAACGTGCACAGAAATGATACATCTTTAGTCACTTGCACTTCTTAAATGGGCGTAAAAATGTGACATTTGACTTGCTTTGTTGGTGCTGGAAAAGACAAATTTCTACAGTTTCTTTGAAAGTGCTGGGTATGGACTCTGGTCTTTGTGGATTAGCAGTGACCAATTAAATTTTGGAAAGAAATAATTTATTTATTTCATGCTACTGCAATCCTATGGTGTGCAGTCCATCATGCATGTGATGGTCACATATGGGCGATTAGTTTTTTTCTTTTTTCACAAGTGATATTGAAAATGAGATAATCGAACTTACGAGTTTTAGATGTAGAGATAAACAATTTTAACTATTTGAGTTATAAGCCCGTATTACGGGTGATTTTGTATACTATGGAACCTAACTAACCTTGGTATTTAACAATGTTTTCTCAATTACAATTCATCTTTGAGTTGGATAAGTTAATGTTAGGTCTGTTATCCTCTTGTGGCTGATTGATCCCTAAAATGTCTGTATCCTATAATTTTGTGGGCAGGTAAAAAGTGCATGCCAAACATTATCATGTAACACAATAGCTACTTTTAGATATTTTTCTCTTCCTCATTTTTAGTGTGGATTGTAATATTTTAATAATTCTGGGTTTGCATCAGAAGTTACACTTTGGACTTTTGAAGCAAATGACATTGCCACTCTCATGTACTTTAATTTCTTAATGCAGAAAACACTCTTGGATTAGAACTATCCAATACACTTTGATTTAATAATTTCTATACACTTCCCAAAGCATACAAACTTGTCTCAAATACTGATTACTATATAGCAAGAAAAAAAATAATAATAAATGTACAGAGACATTTCTACATACATATACAGCACATGCATAAAAAAAAGAAAAGAAAAAAACACAAATTCAAGGAACAAAGTATCAAACTTTTTTTTAAAAAAATTTTAAAATTTCTTTTTATCATCTGATATGATATTTGAAAATGGGATTTGGACTTTAAACCTTTTCTTTAGATGAAAGGCATATGATTATCCAATAGTGAAATGCCATGAATTGGGATTATGGGAATACTATGTTCTAAAAGCAGGGCTATCTGAGTTAAACATTCCTCTATCATTTCATGATTAGAAAAACAGATTTTGTCAGGGAATCAAAGAGAAGTGCAGGGTAAGATTGTTGTGTGTTTGGCCTGACAATAGCAGGTGCATTGAGAATCTGAAGAACACATCAACAAAAGAGAAGGAAAAAGAAAAGCAGAAGAAGAAGTGGCTACAGTGAGAGGAGAAATTTTAGGCCCCCAACTAACTTTAGTGTGTACCAAAAGATACATTCAATCACAGAAGATTGGTAAACATCACCCTTTCCCTTCCTTTAATTAATATATTCCCTCAGAATCACTTGTCACCATCAAGAAACTCCTATGCAATTCAACATTTCAACTTTCTATGTTCTTGGCAATTCCTCCTGAGTTTCTCTTTCATTTGGTTTTTCTTATCTGTTTTCAGTACAGAAGACTCTTCTGGACTCTACTTCACCTGGTACAAATTCGTCCAGAGTCAATCTGAAGCTAGGCAGCTCTAGGTCAAGAAATTAAAATTGATTAAGGAAAAACATGTCTCATTTTCTCACTGCTAGTCTATTGCTCCAGAATTCAACTTTCTGATGAGATGCATGAAAGTCCAAACAAAGAAAAAATAAAATAAAATTAGTCACTTGTGTTTTAATAACAGAACTTATTAGCCCCTTCCATCTTCAGCCAATACAATCTAAGTCTTCTTAAAATTTGGCTATCTCCTTTTTTTTTTCTGCAGCAAGTGGCCCAGTGAACATGGTAGCAACTTCAACTTTTGAACCTTTTGATATTCCTACTTCCTTTTTCTCAGAGTTACCTTCTCATTCAAAATCATACAGTACACACTTGTAACCACATATTTATTTAACTCAGAAAAAAAAGTTATTCCTTAATCCTTACATTTCTTTTGGTTTATTGGGTTTTTCTTGCTTTTTCATTCTGGTTAATACATGATTTCCATTGCTTCAAAGGAAAAAAAAATATGATCAACCATCCTTCAAACCCAGTTCCCCAAAAAGCAAATTCAAAAGAATGCACCAGATCAAAACTGTAAATTAGAAATCTTTTCCTATTTTGACTTTCAGACAGAGAAATCAAAACAGTAAAAGCACAATAAGAACAACAAATCAACCAGCTTGTTCTGAGGTCACTCACAGCAAGTACTTGCTTACCAAAACAAGATTTGGGCTAAAGAGGCTGGATCCTTGAATAACTTTTCTTCTGCAAAATGCAAAAACTGGTACCAACACGTAATTGGCTGCATGATGATCAAAAGGCTCATAGATAGTCTCCAATTCAGTGGATTTCGAAATGCAACCGCAGACGGTAAGTATTCGTGTTCATTGTGCCAATGACTTCATCTCCAACAATCATTTGCACATGGGAAAGGCTAAAGAAAAAGCTTGCATGATATAATCAAAATCCCACATCATTTTCAGACATGGATTTGATTGTTTCATGCACATGAGTGTGTTATTAGTGTGTTCAGTTTGCATCAGCAAGTGACCACATTATTTTAGCTAAAAATGTTTCGAATTTCAAGCAATAATTGATCAATCGTCACTGAGCTAGCGAGTTTATCAACTGGTCATTACTGAAGCTTGAAGGAATGTAATTCAAAGCAAAAGATGATGAAAAGTTTTCACTTTGAATCTCAACCATGCCCTCACCAGTTCCAATTGATGATACACTCAACACCCACTATTGGAGTTTGTTCAATCAAATCCAGCTGTGACTCTTACAACAAAGCAGACGTTTCCATGCTTGGCATGCTTAGAAAGGAGCCACGAATTAGCCAAACTCAAAATTTCCCCTCAACGCCAATTTGATAACAATAGAATAGATGTAATCCCCGAACAATTATTTGTGTTTTATATATATATAGACCAATACGAATAACAACATAGGGTTAATATAAATATGAAAGTACAGTAAGGGATTAATCCAAATACAGGAGAGTCCACCATCAACAGCAAGCCCACAAAGTGTATCTAAGAACCAAAAAAAAAAAAAACATGAACCTTTTCCTTACTCTCTAAACTCAAGGCATTTTAGTCAAGACATTAATTTATGTGTGAGTTCAGATCTATCTACTAGTAACCTACAAAGGTTCAACTTCATTTCATAACGTGAGAACTGAATGATTTATATGTTTCATTCAATTAATTACTTCTGTGAAAAGCGATTCTTCAATCTCGGTTCTATATAAGTTAACTTCAAATGTCCTACAACTCCAACAACTCCCACGACCAAGCAACAATGTGGAAGTTGTTGACAATTTTGGTTGTGCTTGCTTTAGCTCTTGTAGCTCCTTCCGAGGAGGCTCGTTATGGGCCTTGTGTCATCGGGGCAAACTCTCCATGCAACAGAAGACAATGGGGCGACCAAGATTCCTCTACCTTGAATAATCCTCCGGCAGCCAGCCCTAATCGGCCAATTCATATTGTTGATTATACGGATAAATATTATTTTGATATTCCAGAGCTAGAACCACCATTCTATTTTTGATTCACAACTTCCAAACTAATGTACCCAATTTAAAAATAAAATAAAATTACATTTTCTTTCTGTTTTCTCCGGTAAAGGTCTTGAATAAGTTTAGTTTATTGTTCATTTGTGAGTGTGCAAAACTGGTAAAAGAAAAAGAAAAAAGATGAATTTGTGGAATGGAAGTTCATGGTAGTGGTGTGAAGGTTTTACTTGTGACTGCATTATGATCATTATAAACTTGAGATTTATAGGAGTGTTATTTATATGATCATTATTCGATTCATTCTATAATTTATGTTAAGAAGTCTTTATGTGTGAATATATATGTTATATATACATATATGATAGTTGTGTGTGTGAGAAATCTCCATTCATGTAGTTTAGACTATCGCTTATACCCAAACAAATAAATAATAATAAACAATGTTAGATGAGCTTGGGCCAAGGATTGTTCACTTGGTTTAGATTTTTCAAACCTTAAGCAGGCTTCGACTGTAGTTCTGTTTCTGGTCCAGGTACCCAGATTGAAGAACTTGGCCCAAAATTGTTTTACTTGTAGCACGAAATGGACTGATTTGGGCCATCCTAATCGACAACTCTAGCTAAGAAGCTTGAATGGACTTGGGCTTCACCAATTTTATTCTTTTTATTTTCAACGGAATATTGGCAAAACATGTTATAGATGGGTCTGATTAGACTGAGGATTGGGTGCCAAAATATTGGATGGGTGGTATTTTTTTTAACGGCATTTCCATGCTTCATGGAAGAATAATTCCTTGAAAAGAAAGGTAGATAATCACCCTTCTATTCTAGGGTTTTTATTATTATTATTTAGTTATAAATGTGAACCGAATACAAGATTTTGAAGAATTCCGAGCATGTACTATCTATCCATGTAAGAAAAGAATAATGGAATAGAAGTACACATATTCATGATGAGAATGTTTGGTTACCAATTTGCCAATTTGCATCCATTGTACCAAACAGATACCTTTCAAGAGAAAATTCAACACACATATACAAATACATATATAAAGCACAAAGACTATCACAATATGCGACTTTCATAACATAAAGTCTCTGCAGTCATTCTCTTCTCAATGTTATTCATGCTCGTCCTTCCCACTTGAACTTAAAGTTATGATAATAGTTGTTAAGAAATCGGACTTCTGATCTTGTTTAAAGAATATGTGTGAAACAGTATATGTGCAATCGCCAAAACTAAACCAATCACACAAAACAATAATTTTGTTAATTAGGTTCAAATTGCTATGAGATTCTCATTATGGAAGAAGAAGGTGAAACAATTATAAGCACTCCAATGCTCTTCCTCACATTCACTTGTAATTAGCATTTACATTCACTTCAAAACCATTACTCTGTGCACTGGTGTCCGAGTTATTGCTCGAGCACGACTTCAAAACCATAACTTTTTGTGCATTCCAAGTTCCAACTAGTCGGACACCACTTTGGTGACCGGTGATTTAGCACAGTACACACCAATTGTTGAATCATTCTCCACAACTCAAAAAAGAAGACACAGAGAGAGAGAGAGAGAGAGAGAGAGAGAGAGAGAGAGAGAGAGAGAGAGAAGATGGCTTATTTTAAAAAGTGCTTCATTGGTCTTCGTGAAGAACGGATGCTGCTTGCCCGTATAAAAGAATGAGGAATATTCCGTCCCAAACTTTTTTTGTTCAATCAAAGTACGTTTATGAAGAAAATGCTTGCTATAGTAGGCAAAATTTGATGTCCTGGTTCGATTGACCATAAATATTAATGTATTATCCAGTCATGACACACGACATAACTTGTGTGCATATGGTTGGTAGAAAGTAATTATCCTAGCAAAGCTGGATCCACCACAGGCTTAGTAGTTTCTTTTGGGAGACTTTCGTTTTTTCACCATTTGAAGTACGGACAATTGTCGAAAACAAAGATATAGGAAGAGTTGTTTTTATTGATGTAACATCTTTTTACAGCTAAGTACTCTTTTGCCGACAATTGACCTTTATTTAGGTCAAGTGCCCTTTTCTGTGGCCAAATTCCGTACGGTTAAATTCCTCCTCAATGGTCCAAGCTGTTAAAAATCCAAATCCTTTCGACTTCATCGAGGTGACCTTCAATGTCACCAACTTATTCCTGCCCTGTCCAAATTGAGTTGAGGAGGGTTAGATACTTTATGTAATGGATGTAGAGACAACATTGTACTGTCATGAGATATTTTATTTTGCGTTGTCATTGTATTATTGCGTGAAAAGAAAAATAGATCCATATATATTATAATATTGTCCAGGTGCATGTTACTATAACTCATGGCAGTTAGTGAGGCCATGGAAAAGGTGTCCCTTCAAGTTTTCAAGAGTCACATTTTGTCCAATGCATATCCAACTAAGATGTAGCAACATTAACAAGGAATTGCATTTTCATTATTTATTCATAAAACACTATGCATCTGTGTCCTTTTAAAGCAAAGTACGTATTATCTTTTTGGTGTACTTATTTTTATACTTATTCTCTTTATTATAGTTTAATGGATATCTAGTTGTAATTGCATATTAATAAATCAAGATGATTCTTAATCCCTTTCTTTGTTTTTGGGGATTAATGGGACGCCAGGAATTGTAAGCCAGCTGCTGCTGCAATAAGAAACTATTCTTGCTTGCTCAATAGAAAGCCTGCACACACACACACACACACAGCTTGTCAAGAAATTTATCTTACCTAATAAGGAATGAGCCAATAATGCAAGCCAAACATTGGAGAATCAGACGCGTGTATGTTTGCACATTTGGATGCATATATATATATATATATATATATATGCAGCATTTAGACAAAGATTTGAGCCAAATGTGGTCGAGGATGGATTCTTTCTTCATTCAAAATATTATAGTATATACATCGTCAAATCATTTTAAACCACCTCACATCTAAAAAATAATAATTCCCAACAAACAAGTTTTGTACATTTCCTTATATTATAAGTATATTATTAATTATATAGTCTAGTCTCACAATTTTTTGTCGTAAGCAAACATGAACTTTGCTCATGGTATTTATTGCTTTTCTTCTTTCACTAAAAATTGCATGAGTAAATTTCAATATGCTCTTCGAGTATAATATGCTTTTCTTTCTTTAATGAATTTTGCATAAGATGTCATGTTAGAATGAGTTTGTTTATGAAAACCTTTTCATACGGGTGATCTTTAAAGAGGGTTTAATTTTTTATATGGGCGCAAAAGAGTAATCTTTTTCCATGTTAATTATCGGTGGAGCCAATCAAGGCCCACAAGTGTCACTTGACTCTTCTCAACATTTTGAAAAACTTATATTTATTTATGTTACCCACTCAAGTTGTTTTATAGCTATATTTACTGTTGACCCTTCTCGCAAATGTACATTGTCTACAATAAACATGAATATGATCTATATTTGTTTGCATGTCTTCATATGTCATTTATATGCGTGTGCCATGTATTTTATTTGCTAGAATTTGGTTATACTTACTAAGATATTAAATTTGTGATATTGAAATTTAATAATTATAATGAATTCTTAAATATATTTTCTTATAAAAACTAAGTTTAATGTAATTATAAATCTATTTA
>NC_047656.1:9956654-10004021 GCF_902201215.1 Prunus dulcis | reverse complement strand
GATTATGAAATTATATTGTGGGTTGAGCCTAAAAGGATGAGTTATGCCATATTAAATTAAATTACATATGATGTGGATATTAAAAAACTCTGCAGTAATTAATAGCATTATGTATATGTACATTCGGCATATATATAAAAGAAGAAAGGGAGACAAAATTGGATGGAAGGGAACAATTATACCAACATTTGATTCCTATATTGAGAGATCCTGCACCTTCAGAAAGTGCTTCCGCTTTCTATAACTTCGAATTCTCTTCTGATTAAGACATGGAACTAGGTTCTAGGTTCTCAACTCTCAAGTGGGTTTGGTCTATTTCTACCTAGTTTACCAAACAAAGTGGAGTCTGGCCCGACATGATTTATATATATACTATATAGGTACTCTAATTAAGTTGAGGGCTAATCTCTGTAAGCAAAGAATTGAATTGTCAATCGCCTTTTTTCCTTTTCTTTTTTTTTTTGGGGACGGGAGGGAGAGAGAGAAATTATGAAAACATTTTTAAGTTTTGACGATCCTCAAAAGTGTTTTTTTTATTATTATCATATTTTATTTCAATATAAATGATATTAAGGGAGGGGAGGCGTATGAGCAAATGCTCTTAACCACTTGAACTACAAACCTTTAGGTCTAGTTTGGTTCACAGAACGGATTTAAGGAGAAATCACTTCTCATGCCATTTCCCAAGGGATAGAAAATGAAGAATCATTTCCTATATTTGGTAATAATTTCCTATGTTTGGTAATCCTGGAAAAGTAACCAAGAAATACTACTTTATTTCCTTTCACATGTTTCGTTTGTGTAGAAATGTAAAACAAAGTTGTTTAATTTTCCAATTATACTCATATGAAATCAAATAAAAAAAGAACGCATTAAATGGTATATTGTAATTCTAAGTTGTTAATGGAGACAATATGATCATGAAAAATGTGCATTTAATGTTGGCTCATTTTCCCAAATTTTCCCATGAGGAGGAAAACAAAATCCAAGGGGGAGGAGGGCTTCACTTTCCCCCCTACTTTCCCATGTGCAAGGCAACGATTTCCCATACCTGGACTTACTAAATATGGAAAAACAATTGATTTCTCATCCCCAAGTCTCCTTTCCCATGAACCAAACGGGGCCTTACTATATATTCAAGAGCAAGACAATAAATAACGGCAATAAACTAAGGGGGTCTAGTCTAGTGGAAAAATGGTCTTGACTTGTAGACCAGTAGTCTCAGGTTCAAACCCTTATGACACTTTGGTAGTGTGTGTAGGAAATGCCCCTCTTCCTTTGAGTTTAGACTATCCCTTGTATATATTCACACACAAAAAAAGCCACAATAACAAAGGAAAAAAAAACCTAGTTCTAAAGGAGAAAAAAAAAAAACTCTCTCCATGTCCCAAAGAAATAGGTCGATTGAGGGGGAGGAGGAAGAAGAAGCGTCAGCCTCTGCTTTCCCTACTCATGTCTCCTATTTTCTTCCATATGGTTGTCTAAGTCATGTTCAGATATGAGTTCCCCATTACTTGTTTTTTGGTAATTCTTCAATTCAATCCTTCTCCCATCACCTTTTTTTCGCCTCTTTAAACTCGTTGATTGTTGATGTTTTAGGTGTCTTTTATGCGTCTTAGTTGTAATGTTAGAATTTACGTATTGAAATTTTCTATTTGAGAAAATAAAAAATCAGCAATACAAAGTTTAAACACTTTTAATGTACGCCCCCGAGTCATGAGTCATAATCAAGACGCTGAAATATATTCAGCCAGGAATCTGGCTTTCCGACTTGTAATAATATCAGTACAATCAACACTAAGACGCATTTGATTCTCTCTAGTATGTGTTTGATCTTGATAATGACGTTACCATTTTTTATTAACAAAATATATTGTAATCACAGCTGGTTTTAATTACTAATATATGTAACAATTAAAATTGGTCATCCTAATCTGGATGCTGAAAGAGGCCAGTCGGAGATTCCTAAGCATTGATCGATAAAGACTGTGATGAAATGCGGCAGTTAATCTTGTTGATACGTTTGGTTTATCTTGTTCGTCTGTTTAAAAATTTAACTGCTAGTCAGAACTTCTTGTATAGGATAGGTCTACCGGTATCGATTGACTAAACACTCTAGTTCGTCAAAATTTGCAATTTCACGTCATCTTTTAACTAGATAGTTTTACCACTCAATCCTGTTATGAGACAGAAACGACCAGATATAACTTTTTTGCTCCCTACACTCAAATGTTAGATTCTCATTCTTCCAAGACATTAGCATCCTTGATTTATAAAATATATGTATATTTGACTACTAGAAGAATCACATCATGGTATCACTATTTTGTAATGAAGTGTCAAATATTATTTGGTAAAATAAAGAACCCTTATAATTAAGCACCTACTTGTAATTTATGCTATAAAAGCATCTCCAATAGTAGTAGCAAATAACACTTTTCAAATTAAAGTTTGTTGACCTACTTGGAAATTTGAAAAGTCTTATTTGCTACTTAAATAATTTTTGTTCCAACATACTCTTCAATTCAATTAATGCAATATCACGGAAAAGAATGAAAAATATGAAAACATGTGAAAAATGTCTATGTATTTATTATATGAAAAGAAAAAATGCATGTTTTTAACATTTTCAAGGTAGTTTTTGTTTTTACAAAGTAAAATTAAATGGTTGAAGAGTCAAAATCAACTTACCGGTCTTGGAAAGAGAGAAAGAGGTTGTAGCTTTGATGACTGAGGTTGAAGAGGCTGTTGGAGAGAGTTTTTCTGATGTGGCTCACCTAATTTAGAATTCTAAAATTTTTAAAGAGGCTGTTGGAGTTGCTCTAAGTGCTACAAAGTGATTTATATATTATGATGAGTACTGTAATAAATACAGTGACAATGTCTAATAAGACTCTTCATGAGAAATTCTAAGGCGTGAACGATACACTTTTACATAATATTACCAATTTAGGTTTTATAATATCAGTGGACGATATGGTTCATATATCATGAACCTGTAGTATAATATTAATTTATAATTACTCATGCTATAACATGAGTGGATTAATAAAGAGTGCTCCCTTTTTAGATTGAGAATATTTAGGTCTAGCAGGAGGGGAAAAGAATTTGAAGTGGGTTAGTGGCTATGCAACAATATCTGGATAAGAGATTACAAAAGTAATTTTGCACAAAGAATAATCGGTGGACATCACTTTGGCTTCTTTTTCGTTTTTTGTTTTGTTTTTTATTGGTGAGCAATAAATTGGCATCATAGTCCAAGCCTGGTTTCTTACGATTAAGGTTGAGTTAGCAAATCTGGATTGTGAGATGACATTTGAAGGATTACGAGTCTCATGAAGATGGAGATTGTTGGAGAAAGTTAACCACAAATATGAGATATTCTCATCATAAAAATTCTAATATATAACAAAAGAAATATATAAATTAATGAATTATATAGGATCAAAATAGATTAAGGATTTAGCCGAACCTTGTGATACTTACCAAATAAAAATAAATTAAGGGTTTAATATTATCCACATCAAGGGATTTGTTACATTAGAATGGATCAAACCCTTAAAAATAGTTAGAATTTATCCATTTCTTTTTTTGTTGAGAAATTCTATGATTGCATTCATAATTCAGCCAAAAAAACCACTAGCCACAAATGGCTAATACAAACTAGCCACAAAAGGGCAATTACAATAACGGAGCGGTCTAATATCAAAATTAAGACAATATGGTGTGTCTCCACTAACGATCAGACAGTATCGAAGAAACTCTGGCATAGGCATCCCAACTAAGATTGTAAACTTACAATAATAAAAAATAGATAAAGCTTGAAAAAACCAAGCCATAACAATACAAATAAAACTCTCACAAAAGGAGAGATGAAGAGCTCTCACAAAGGAGAGATGGAAAACTCTCACAAAAGAAGAGGTGAAAACTACAAAGAGAACCCAAAGAGTCTCTGCAACTTATTCCAAACATAAAGAAATTGCAAAAAGATGGTGGTGGAGATCCGACGCCGAAATGCAGGTGAAGATTCGATTCTGAGCCGCAGCCGCCTATAATGATTGGATAAAAATCATAACAAAACTAAGACAAATAGGGAAAACCCTGTCTCTGAAAATAGGGGAAGAGGTGAAAGGAGAAAGAGAAGAGAGGAGAGGGGGGAAGAATAATGGCTTCCTCCCCCTCAAAGTGAAAAAGGCTCTAAAAATATTTTTTGGGAAAAAAGGGGCTAGAGTTTTTTTAGAAGAAAAGGGACTAGGGTTTATTATTCGATATTTTCTAATTCTAATTTTATTATTCGATATTTTCTAATCCAATTCACACCTCTAGCCTCTAGGCACCGAAAAAGACTGGTGACTGACATTGACTTTTCTTGTAGCTGTTTTGGCTATAATTGGTTCCTTATATTCTTTTTTTTCTCTGGGTCTATAATTGGTTCCTTTTATTCATGCACGATGTTGTAAACACGTTTGGGAATCTTTATTTTAGCAAAATTCCAATGTGCTTCTAGTTTTAGACTAATCTAGCCCGTACATGAACTTTTCTAGTAATTTCAGACACCAACTTTACCTGATGCAATTAATTGGGATCTTTTCATTTTCTTGGTCAGAGGAACATAGGATTATTTACATTTCTTTTGAGATAAAATATGGATTCATTTTGTCAACAGAGTCTAACCTAGTAGAAAAATACCTTAACTTGTAGATCAGTGATTTCATATTCGAATTATCATGACACTTTAGTAGTGTGTGTGTAAGAGAGATAAAAAGCTGATATTCATCATAAATTACTTGACACAATAGGAAAATCCCAATCTCCCCTTGTAATTTAGACAATCGCTTGTATTTAAAAGAATATAGACTCATTTTATTTATTTCCTCTTTTTTTCTGGGGTGGCTAAAAAAGTGACTTTCATTTCATCCGTATCCATAGAAGGAATAACCATAGATCTGTTACTGTTATGTGAATTTATGCCAGTATCTCAAATATAATTATGTAGACATAGATGCCGCCTTAATATTATTCTCCAATTCCAAATCTTAACGATAAAATGGTAACATATTGGGAATCATTAGCTTTGTCTTCTGTAACTCGTTATCCAATTGGATTTTGTGGTTTTTTATATTCTTCTGGTGATTGAGACACAGTAGCATGTTGATTCTAAGCCCTTCCTATTGGGACAGGGTTTATGCACATAATTTTTTTTATTTTTTATTTTTATAATGTGGGCAGTTGTTTTTTTCTCAATGTATTTGTGCTTAGTTATTATCAATAAGCACTGCTCATGCCTATCCTTTTTAGAATAGTTAAAAGGACTGCATAGTATTTCTGTATATATATATATATATATATATATATATTCAAAGCTTGCCAATGAAGTCTTGTGGAATAAATGAGGGTATTTGTTTTCCATAAATCTGCATTCAACATTGCTGTTTCTTTGTCTGAAAGAATGAAATTTGATAGGGTTTCAGATGTTGGGCAAGAGCATTGAGCACAACTTGTACTACTATTTCTACTTGCTCTTCTTGTTGAGGTGTTGTGAATCTTGTGGTTCAGTTTCTTTCTTTTGTAAATGAATGCGCAGAAGATTGATTGCCAAGAAAGAATTATTCAACAGAGCCATGGACTAATCAGTGATTTCAATTTTGAAGTTGGTAGCCAGTCTTCTCAAATTTTTGATCTCCAACAACAGGCTTGGAACATGGGAATTTGGGTTCAGCAGCCAACCGAGGATCAGCCAAACATGTCACAGCTTCAAAGTCATGGGCTTCCTAGGTCACCCTCCAGCATTATGAGTGGCTTCGAATCGCCGGCTTCTGCTTTTTATGCCACCGAGCGCTGTATGGGATTTTCACAGTATCACTCTCAGTTTGGTAATTCACAGTTCCCTTCAGGCCAAACTTACAATGAAAGCTACAGCTCCATGGATTCATCAGAGCAAGCTGATCCAAATTTAGACATCAGAAACACCCTGCAGTCAATTGTGAAATCTCAACCCAGCAGCTATCATCAATACCAGAAATCCTCAGAGAAGCCTAATCAAATCCCTTTGCAAAGCAATAACCTCTTTGAACATCAACAAAATAAGTTGCAGGGAGAGAGTACTGCCTCAGTTAGGAGACCCTCCTTGTCACTTCCTCCTAAAGAAAATCAGGATCAAGCAGTATGTATATTCTATTCTATAATTCATCTTTTATTGCTGTTTTTATGCATTGATTTTTCAATGCCCTACCACTCCATTAAGATATGCATATGGGCTAGTTTCTTGTGCACAGGGTGGTTGTAATTCATTCAGTACTTCTCCGGTTACACAGCTGAGCTTCTTTCCTCAGCAAGGAAAGCAATCTCCAAGAATTTCCTCTGGAAATGTTTCCACTACCTATGGTGATTCTCCTTCAACTAGCCCCGTGCTCTCGAGTAAAACACGAATTCGATGGAATCAAGATCTTCACGAGAAGTTCGTTGAATGTGTAAATCGCCTTGGGGGCGCTGACAGTAAATAACTCAACATGAGCTTTTTTAAATTACTATACAAATAAAAATTTGTGTATGTCGATTTATCTGTTGATTCATATTGTAGAAGCAACACCTAAGGCAATACTGAAGATGATGTGCTTGGATGGATTAACCATCTTTCATGTTAAAAGTCATCTGCAGGTATTCACTACTAAATGCAATTTCTTCAACTTTTTCATTCTTGTTCTTGTTTCTTCCTCTCCTGGAGTCTGATTCATTTTTTCCCCTTTCCGTTTTATTCTTCTTGTAGAAATATCGAATCGCAAAATATCTGCCAGACACTGCAGAAGGTAAATCCTGGCTATTATTCAATTATGTTTAACAATTCTGCCCTTAGCAGCTAAAACTTTTTAGGGTCTCATTACTTTGTTTACAAGCGTTGAAATCATGTATTGGTTCCTTATGGACATGATTTTTCCTTCTTGTTACAAAATACAAGGTTTGGTAAATTTTATCCAGATTGGATTGGCTTGTTTTTATCTCCTAATCTAGTACTGTTCTTCTGTTGCAGGAAAATCTGAGAAAAGAACAACTTTGAATGTCGAACCCCAGCTCGATATGAAAACGTAACCCATCAGTTTACCCTGATTGTTGCTCTGATTCTCAGTTCATCAATATGATTCTATATGAACACTTTTTCCTTTTAGAACTGGAATTCTGTTTGATGTTTTTCTCTTTACTGCTATGTGCACAAGCCTCTTACAACCCAATAATGTCAACTTTTCTGGCAGTGGCTTGCAAATCAAAGAGGCGCTGCAACTGCAACTAGATGTCCAGAGGCGTCTTCATGAACAGTTAGAGGTGCAACTACTAAATTTCTTGTGACCACATATTATTTTACTGAGCATTAGAATCCTTGTTGAGGCCAATGACTCTGTAAACTGGTTTGTAAATGGCAACATTAGCCAAGTCAGTTATAAGAATTATTTATCTGTATATTTTTATTGCTTTACAACTCATAATCAGATTGGTTTTTCGTTTGTTTATGCAAAAAAGATTATTCTCAGAACTTGAAGGACTGTCATGTTGCAGAGGACTAATAGAAAATACTGCAGTCTAATATTTCAATTTCATTTATTTATTTCGATGAACAGATTCAGCGAAATTTACAGGTGCGGATCGAAGAACAAGGGAAGCAGCTCAAGAAGATGTTTGATCTGCAACAAAAAACAAGTAATGACCTGTTTAAGACTCAGAACTTGGACATCACATGCCATGAAGATGCCCCGTCAGATTGTCTAAATGCCATTCAGGTCTCAAGCCCTGAAGATTCTGGGAATAGCAATTTCCCATCCAAGATAAGTTAGTCCAAAAAAGTAAAATTTTCAGGCATTCTCAGACATAAGTGCTCATTTGGTTAAAAAGTCCCAAACCAACAAAGCTCAGTCCCTTAACAGAATCAAGAACACCTCAAATGCTACTATACTAGGTAAGAAAGCAAAGGAGAACAAGAAGATGAGATCAATTAGAAAGGATATGATCCTATAGATATGACATGACTCTTGTTATTTTCATAAAGCTTATTGTGTGGCAGTATTGTAACAATGGCTTAATGTTTCCCTCAAGTTCTCATGCTTTCCATGTAATCATACTTAAATTTTGTACTGTGAAATTTTTTTGCTGGTGTGGAATTCGATTTGTCATACTTCAAGTCTTTAATATGACAAAAAACTCAACAACATTATGCTTCTAATACTGCACACAAGAGTGCGTGGTCACAGCAGATATTGGACTTGCACCTAGGGATCAGGCAGGATTTCAAAATGGAATGAGCAGGATTAATTTTATGTAATTTTTTTTCCTTCCTATGGTAAATAAGAAAACTTACGAAGAATTTTCTTTTTATCTTTCTAATTTTCCAAACATACAGAGGTTGCTCCTGCCTGCCCCGTGGCTTGCTCGCCCCCATTTTCTGTTCTGGTGGCGCTGATGATGTGCTATGTGGTGCCGGCGGGGGTTGTTATTTTTTAGATCTAAGGTTATACATATATACACACAGAGAGCTTCTATTGAGGGATCCATCAAATTAGCTTATTTGAGGGATACCTTTGTAGGGCCCATTCCGTATAGTATTTTACTAATCCAAACCGTCTATTTTGTAGATACTTATTCAAAAATCATCTCTACAAAAAATCACTTGAATTCGATATCATTTGATCACTCAATTGAATTATTAAAATTTTAGTACTTTCTTGAAGCATCGTGTTCATTGATTTTGTATAACACAATTATATATCGAAATGGTTTCCAATTTGTCTAATTTTTTGCAAGGATGATCTATGAGTGTAAACTTAAAAAATAGATGTTTCGATCATTGAAAAAAAAGGTGACCCTCAAATAAAATTATTTGAAGAATCCCTCAATAGAAGTGAGCTATATATATAATACAGATGTAAGGTTTTTTCGTCTAATGTTTTCTAAGCTTTATTTGTTTATTTGGGCCCTCACGTGGTTTGTACCTTTATGTTGGGTTCATGTACTTTATTTGCTGGGGATGGGCTGTATTTATTATGGGTTTTCATGTAATTCTAGAATAACTTTCACCAAAAAAAATTAAAAAATAAAAACAACAAAACAAAAAAATTCTTCACGAAAGCTAAAAAGCTAGAACCGCAGCTTGCATTTCTATACAACTGATTTCACTACAGTACAAGGTTTGGTTATTTTTATCCAGATTTGATCAGCTTGCTTTATCATTAGTTCTAATCTAGTCCTTTTCTTCTGCTGCAGGAAAAAAAGGGAAATCTGAATTTGAAGGACTTCAATTCATATTTCGAATTTCTCTCTCCCCGTAGATTAGATTAATTTAGAGTATAGTTTGTATTGAAAAAATAAAAAAAACACTAATAATTGATCTAGAAATTCTTTTTTTTTTGGTGAAGAAACAAGGCTAACGCCCAACAAAGAAATTAAACAATAGCACGAAGCCTACAGACTCTAAGTAAATCCTCACTAAGAAATGACCTAATACTGTCAGGAGGGTCATGAAAAGTTGACAGACCCACTCAAGATATGAACCCAATTCAGCTAGTTTATCTACTATTATGTTGCATTCACAATATACATGATGAATAGAACAAACCCAATTTTTGTTTATATAGTCTTAAGCACTCTATAATTATGCCGTTTTCACATCATATATATATATATATTATTAAGGGGCATTGGTGTAAATTGGATAAGCACCATATTTAAGTTCTCAACTACTTCCTTGCTTCTAGTTTTTGTGGAACATAAGGCCATTGAAGTTACACCAGCCAGTTTGGAAGTGCTTCTAAAAGGGCTAAAAACGCTTTCTGACAACCCAAAGTGTTTCTGACAGTGTTTGGCATAAAAGTCTAGAAGTGCTTCTTGGTAATAGAAGTGTTTTTTGGAGAAGCACCTGCCATGTGCTTCTCCAAGAATCACTCCCAAGTGCTTTTCTAAGAAGCACTTTGATTTTTTATGAAAATTTCAACATCTTTATAATAAAAGCGATTTTGTTAAAAGTATGTATGAGCAAAAGTGTTTCTTAGAGAAGCAATCCCAAACGAGCCTAGGCCATCGAAGTCACACCTGAAAGAATTTAAAGGATTCAAACAAAGAGTGAATTAACAAAATTAGTAAATGTTCAATGAACTAGAACTAAATTGAGTAAACTTGGATGGCAGGCAGCAAATTTTTTGTTTCTTATGTTATTGACGACATCTCCAATTTTCTCTACTCACCCACATTAAAAAAGAAAAAATTGAATATTTTCAAAAAACAAAATTGATCACGTACGAGGATTTGAAGAAAAATTCAAGAAAAAAAGTATGGCACAAGACAGAAAAAAAAAAAAAAAAAAAAAATTTTGTTTCCCCACAAGATCTCTGTAGGCCGTAGAAACCATTTGTGTGCTACCCTGACCCTACAATGCTCACTAGAAGCAGCACATGTTCTTAACAAAATTAATGAGCTGTACTTTATTTCTGGTAAATCATCGATCCGATTAATCTTGCCAATATTTTGAAAGCAGTGTTTAAAGAGAAGGTTGCTAGTAGATACACTATCAAAACCGATATAAAAATAAAGAAGAGGGATTACAGAACAATTGAAATTGCAAATGCACATATTGGCTTTAGAAATGTTAAGGAGCTAAATGTCACCGCTAGAAATATTTTCCAATTCTTCACAGACACACACACACACACACACACACACACACATATATATATATATATATATATTATGTGTATTGGTAAATAAGAACTTATTTTTCTAGGCTTTTTAATTTATTCAAGCAAAATTATTTATAGAACATAAAAATTACAGTGCTTATTATTATACTAAAAATGTGATTCTAGAAATGGTTTAAAGCTTTAAGCATATGCAAATGGCAATGGATCCAGCCTCATCGTTGATCTCCTTGTTGGTGAGAATGACATCTTGCGGTGTCTCAATGAGGTCAACATGTACATATTGAAAACACTAATCCAAAGGAATTATTTAAACCTTTCATTCTTGTTACAATCTAGGACATCTCTTACACTTTGAGAACTTACCAACTACAAGGTCTGTTAATTATATTAGCTTGTTTCATCCTTGGTTGAGATCTAAGAAAAGAACAACTTTGATGTTGAATCCCGGATCGATATGGAAACGTAAGCTATCGGTTTACCCTGATTGTTATTCTGGTTCTCAGTTCATCAATATATGATTCTAAATGAACAACTTTTCATTTTAGATTTGACATTCAGTTTGATATTCTTCTTTCTTTTCCTTTTGATGTGAACTTTTCTGGCAGTGGCTTGCATATCAAGGAGGCGCTCCAACTGCAGCTAGATGCCCAGAGACGTCTTCATGAACAGTTGGAGGTAAGGCAGGTTTTGGTCACAGCAGATTTTGGACTTCCACCTAAGGGTCAGGCAGGATTTCAAAATGGATGAGCAGGATTAATTTTATGTACTGTTTCTTTTCTTTTTTCTTCCTATGGTAGATAAAAAAAACTTCAGAAGAATTTTCTTTTTATCTTTCAAATTTTCCAAACATACAAAGGTTGCTCCTGCCTGACCCGGTGGCTTGCTCACCCCCATTTTCTGTTCAAATTTTTAGTACAATCTTGTTATCAGTTGCTCCTCCTTGGTGGTGGTGGTGGTGAATCTACAATGGTGGCGCTGATGATGTGCTATGTGATGCCGGTGGGTGTTGCTATTTTCTAGATCTAAGGTTATATATATACACATAGAGTTTCTATTGAGGGATCTCTCAAATTAGTTTATTTGAGAGACGCCTTTGTAGAGCCCATTCCGTATTGTATTTCACTCATCCAAACCATCTATTTTGTAGATACTCATTCAAAGATCATTTCTACAAAAATTCACTTGAATTCGATATCATTTGATCACTCAATTGAATTATTGAAATTTTAGTATTTTCTTGAAGCATTGTGTTCATTGATTTTGCAGGACATAATTGGATATCGAAACGGTTTCCAATTTATCTTCTTTTTTTTTTTGCAAGGATGATATATGAATGTTAACTTAAAAAATAGAATTTTAGATCATTGAAAAAAAAAAATCGTTGAGAAATCTAAAGATATCCCTCAATAAAAGTGGGCTATATATATATAACACGGATCTAAGGTTTTTTTTTTTGTCTAATGTTTTCTAAGCTTTATTTGTTTATTTGGGCCTTCACGTGATTTGTATCTTTATGTTTGGGTTCATGTACTTTATTTGCTGGTGATGGGCTGTATTTATTATGCGCTTTTCATCTTTTGTAATTCTTCTCACTCTTGGTGAATAGAGTAACTTTCACCCAAAATAAAATAAAATAAAATCTTCATGAAAGCTAAAAGGGTAGAACTGCAGCTTGCATTTCTATACAACTGAACTGATTTCACTACACTACAAGGTTTGGTTAATTTTATCCAGATTTGATCAGCTTGCTTTATCATTAGTTCTAATCTAGTCCTTTTCTTCTGTTGCAGGAAAAAAAATAAGAGAAATCTGAACTTGAAGCACTTTCATCAGAGCCGGCCTTGGGCCAGGGCCACCAGGGTACAGCCCGGGGCCCACAACTGAGGGGGGCCCAAATTTTTTTTTTAAAGCTTACGTATATATTTGTATTAAAAAAAAATAAAACAAAAGGAGTTGCTGCCTGTACCTGTCAGTGAAAAGGGAAGGCAATCAATCCAATCAGTCTTTATACTCAATCTCTAAAAGAAACGTATTGACTAAGGAAGTTCATTATTAATTAATTATAAAATATAATATAAAACAAATCAACAAATATGGGGAATCAAAACAGACTCTTATTAGCCACAAAAAGAAGGAAAAACCCTTCGACTTTCTCAGTTCAACATTCTCAGTTCATAACACAAGCAAAGCAACGCAAGCAATTTTTTTTTTCGGGTGATTCTCCTCTTCTCCAACAGAGTTGGAAAATAAACCATCCACCAGTTAGACCAGTGCCTTTCTTTGAAGGTATTTTTATTTTTTTTTAAAAGATACATATAGAATCTTTTTGTACTCGACTCTTGTAGTTGTTTTGTGTAGAATTGTGGTTTAATAGGATAAATAAAATCATTTGGTAATAATGATCAAGTGTTGAAAAATTGTTGTTTGTGCTTTGTGATAATTTTTTGCAGTATTGTGGAAGCCTCGATAACTTTTAATGCTTAACAATTGCTCTTGGTGAATTGAAGAGTAGGTTTGAACAATTGCATTGTTTTGAATCTATTTTTGGGTTCTTATTTGATGCTGCAAAGTTGACTTCGTTTGATGATAATGAATTGAAAAGTTTTTGTGTGAATCTTGAAAATGCTTTAAAACATGGTGATGTTTCTGATGTTGATGCAAGAGACTTATTTTCAGAATTACAGGTGTTGCAAGTGATGTTACCAAAAGAAGCATATGAAACAGATAAACCATGGACATCCATTAAAATTCTTGAGTTTGTAAAGAGTGTGGATATGTTTCCTAATGTAATGGTTGCTTATAGGGTATTATTGACTCTACCTGTGACTGTGGCATTTGCTGAAAGAAGTTTTTCTAAATTAAAATTATTGAAATCTTATTTGCGGACCACCATGACTCAAGATAGGCTAAATGGATTAGCGATATTATGCATTGAAAAGGATATGTTAGAAAACATTAAATATGATAGTATAATTGATGATTTTGCATCTAAAAGTGCAACAAGAAGACATTTTAAATGATGTTTTGTGGTTTAGATTTCATTGCTATTTTTATTTTGTAGGTACATGTGATGATTCTTTGCTTCGATTAATTGTAGAGGATGAAAAGAAGATTGATCAAATCAAGAAATGCTTATGGAGATTCGGGAGGAAGCATGTAGACTCAAATATGTAGTTTTCGTTTTTTGATGCAATGTTTACAATCCGGGGTACTCTTTTTCCCTCGTTTGGGGTTTTGTCCCATTGAGTTTTCCCTAAACAAGGTTTTAATGAGGCCCCAAAGTGTTCTTCCTTATCTTTTGTAAATTCTTATGATTTTAATAAAATTAATTAGTTGATATTTTTTATTTTTGTTTAATTTGTATAAAGGGGCACACTTGAGAAAATTTGCCCTGGGCCTTAGAAAACCTAGAACCGGCTCTGACTTTCATTCATATTGGAGAGCACTAATAAAAAATACATTATCATATACTACAAATCTTTCATTAATTTGCTTCTACTACTTCCACAAGATCGTCTCAAAATAAAATTAGAAAAATAGAACAAAATTAGGCTAATTAATACTGATTATTGGCATATAAGTTCTCAATGCTTTCTAGTTTTTGTGCTTGAAGTTACACTTTTGGAAGTGCTTCTAAGGGCTAAGCTTTCTGACTCCCAAGTGCTTCTAGGTTCATGAAGAAGCACTTTCATGAAGCACTTTTTTATGAAAATTTCAACATCTTTATAATAAAAACGATTTTGTTAGAAGTATGTATGAGTAAAAGTGCTTCTTAGAGAAGCAATCCCAAACGAGCCTAGGCTATCAAAGTCACACCTGAAAGAATTTAAAGGATTCAAACAAAGAGTGAATTAACTAAATTAGTAAATGTTCAATGAACTAGAATTAAATTGAGAAAACTTCAATGGCAGGCAGCAATTTTTTTTATTTCTTATGTTACTGACTACATTTCCAATTTTCTCTACTCACCCACCTTAAAAAAGAAAAAATTGAATGCTTTCAAAAAAAACAAAATTGATCACATACGAGGATTTGAAGAAAAATTCAACAAAAAAAGTATGGCACAAGGCAGGAAAAAAAAAAATTTGTTTCCCCACAAGATCTCTGTAGGCCGTAGAAACCATATGGGTGCTACCCTGACCCTACAATGCTCGCTAGAAGCAGCACATGTTCTTAACAAAATAAATGAGCTGTATTTTATTTCTGGTAAATCATCGATCCGATTAATCTTGCTAACATTTTGAAGGCAGTGTTTCATAGAAAATAAGGCTTTGAGTGATACACTATCACAACGGATATAAAAATAAAGAAGAGGGATTACACAACAATTGAAATTGCAAATGCACATATTGGCTTTAGAAATGTTAAGGAGCTAAAAATGACAGCCCTAGTATATATAGAATCATTAACCAACATTTTGAATGTTGCAAATGCACATAACTTTGAATGTTGAATCTCCAGATCGATACGGAAACGTAAGCTATCGTTTTACCCAAATTGTTATTCTGGTTCTCAGTTCATCAATAATGATTCTAAATGAACAACTTTTTCTTTTTAGATTTGACATTGAGTTTGATATTCTTTTTTTCACTTCCTTCTAATGTGAACTTTTCTGGCAGTGGCATGCCAATCACGGAGGCGCTCCAACTGCAACTAGATGCCCAGAGACGTCTTCATGAACAGTTGGAGGTACATACAAGAGATACATTGCACGACTTTTATATATTCGAAATTCTTGTTACCACCTTTTTATTTTAACTCTGCATTAATTAGAGTTGTTTTTTAGGTCAAGATTTCTGTTTATGAATGACAAACATAAACCAAATCAGTCTAGCAATTGTCAGGGCCAATAGAAATCAGAAAAAATAAATCTATGAACTTAATGCACTTCCATATTACAGAATTTCATAAAAACAAGGAAATTCATTTTCACTTGTGCTTTACAGATTCAGAGGAATTTACAGTGTCGAATCGAAGAACAAAGGAAGCAACTTGAGAAGATGTTTGATCTGCAACAAAAAACAAGTAATAACTTGTTGAAAACTCAGAACTTGGACATTCCATGCAATGAAGATGGCCCATCAAATAGTCTTTGTGATACTCAAGTTTCAGCTTCTGAAGGCTCTGGAAACACTCAACTTTCCATTCAAGATAAGTCAGCCCAAGAAAGCAAATTGTTCAATGCTCATTCTCGCACATAAGTCCTCATAGGGTTCTAAATCCCAGCAAAGTTCCCGTCACAGAACCTTACAAGCTACTGCATCATGCCAAGGCTACGATCCTATAGATATAGAAAGACTCTTGTTATTGCAACAATGGCTTATTTTTACCATAATGTTTTCATGTATTCGAACTTGCAATTTTGTACTGTAAAATGTCTTTATTATGCAACTGCTCCACACACCCGCCTTAAAAAATTTATTAAAAAAAAACTGAATTTTTTTCAATGAACAAGACTGTTCATGAGGATTTGAAAAAAGAAACACCAAGAAAAAAAATATGACACAAGGCCCAAAAAAAAAGCGTTTACCCCAGAATTCCCAAAGAAAAAATGGGTCAAAGTACTACCATAGGCCATATAAACCATATGGGTGCTACCCTGACCATACATGGCTCACTAGAAGCACATGTTCTTAACAAAGTTAAGGAGTTTGTATCTTATTTATGGTAAATCATCGAGCCAATTATCTTCTCTCTAACATTTTGAAGGTGGTGATATAAGGCTTTGGGTAGTACACTATCACAATGGATATAAAAGTGAAGAAGTGTGTTTCCATAACAATTGAAATTGCTGGTGTACCATTTATGTCCTGCGTGTGAGAGCCAAATGACGAGTAATTTTTGGGACAAACACGTGAAATTACTAACTTTTATTGACAAATGTCAGTATTATATTGAAAATGACGCATTAATTTACAGCAATTATTAGTGTAATATTTTCTTATTTTTCAGAGACATATATATTAGGTGTACTGGTAATTAGGGGTGGGTATGGGTTAGGTTGGGTCTGTTTTGGTCCCAACTTGTAACTCAATTCGATATATAGTGGTTTAAGATTTCTTAGACCAAAACCAGCTCATTATTAGGCCAATTCAACCCAACCCAACTTTTTTGTGATTGAATTGGGCGGTTTAGTTGGGTTAACTCAAAATTAAGCCCACTGTTAAGTTTTGGTTTAAACCTGTAACTCAATCCGTATAAAGTGATTTATAATTTTATGAACCCATGAATCACTTATTATTAGGCCAACCCAACCCTCATATGATCGAATTAGAAGGTACGGTTGTGTTTGATCCGAAATTGTGCCCACCCCTATTGGCAATAACGGATTCACACTCCAGCCAAGTGCTGATTTTAAAGACTAAGCTTAATTGTACTCCCAATCTAGATAAATCAAATATTAGCCCATTTCTCTATGCAGAAATAAGCTAATCTCTCTGTAAATTAAATATACTCTCAACCATTGGATTGAATTTGGAGCCCGTGTGATGCAACTTTTGAGAGCTATCAATCAATGAACCCGACTCAAGCATGACTTTGACAACTTCTTGGGTAGGTAGCTGTCACATTTTCCTCAATCACTCACACACTCTCTCTCTTTTCTTTTTCTTCTTTCTTTCTTTCCTTCTCTTATTCTCTCTCTGTTTCTTTTTTTTTCCCCGCATTTCTCTTTTATTTTTATTTAATGTGTTTCTATCGTTTTCTACATTTATCTCTTTGTCTAGGTGTTTAAGAACCACACCATCGTTCCAACAACCGATATAATAGATCTTGGGGGAAAAAAAATTAGCCCACCTCAATAAAAATTCTTGAGTCCGTTATTACTTATTGGTAACCACTTGGTTATTTTATAAGGACTTACTTTAATTTTCTAGGCTTTTCAATGTATTAAAGCAAAATTATTTCTAGAACATAAAATTACGTTGGTTAATACGATTCTTGAATTCATGTACCGTGAGTATTCTTATAGCATGGGATGGGAGAGATGGAAGGTAGATATATTAGGTTAAATTGTTCTCCATTTCCTATTATGTTTTCCTCACCTGCCTTTTAGTAATAAACAAAAAGTCAATATATTTTTCTATATATTCAGTTGGCCATGACAGTGAATTTGCCGTCTTACACCAAGTTCGAATCCCTTTTCCAGTAATATTAAAACATAATTTTGTTCTTCGAAACAAGCAATGTGAGCAGAGAATCGAACTGGACTTTAGGTGCTGGAATTCTAAAAACAAAGCAAAATCCGAACTGGATTTAAGGGTCGGTTTGGATTGGGCTGGTTCGGCCCATATTAGAATTCCCATCACATACATAGAACAAAATTTAGGAAGAAGCACATGCCCTAACGAGGAGAACAAAACAGAACAAACCGCACGCACTGCTCTGTTGTCGCGACAGAGAGAGAGAGAGAGAGAGAGAGAGAGAGAAGAGAACAGTAAGCAAATGGAAGACGTAAAGAAGAGAAAGATAGAAGAGGCTTCGGGCAACGGTGAAGAAATCTCAACATATTCAGAGGACCACTTGCGCTCCTTGCTTGACCCCCTTGCTAAACCCCAGCTCGTCGATTTCCTCGCTAAACTGTGCGTTAAACATTTTATTTGTGATTTTTTTGAATTGGGTTTTCAATAATTTCTATGTGTTTTCTAAATTTGATCCTTTTGTCTTGATATTTCAATAATGGGTCATTGAATTTGAATATCGAGCTCCATTTTGCATGTGAGAATGCTTTGTATGGTGTACAAGGGGTCCCTAAGAGAATTGTGTGGCTGTGTGATTGACTCTGTGCATGTGGTGTTTGGTTGCATGTTGAGGGGCATATAGAGGTTCCCAATATCCTTCAATTGCAGAAGAAATTAAGGGTGTTGCTAGTGCAGATCCTGTTCATCGAAAGCTTTTTGTTCGTGGGTTGGCTTGGAATACCTCATCAGATACCTTGCGTGCTGTGAGTGCATTGCTCGTTGTGCTTTGCATGTCATGCTTGTCTCACAACTGCATATCATATTGACTTAAAGAAACCCAATTTGTCAAAAGAATGTATATATACGTATATATGATATGACCATGAAGCCTTGTTGTATTTTGCTGAACATTCATTGAAGGGTCTTTTCTGTTTTTGTTGTTCAGGCATTTAGTGAGCATGGAGAAATTGAGGAAGGGGCTGTCATCTATGACAAAGCAAGTGGGAAATCACGCGGCTATGGTTTTATTACTTACAAGTAT
The DNA here is from genome assembly GCF_902201215.1 of Prunus dulcis. Classification (NCBI taxonomy): domain Eukaryota; kingdom Viridiplantae; phylum Streptophyta; class Magnoliopsida; order Rosales; family Rosaceae; genus Prunus; species Prunus dulcis. The sequence goes on along the minus strand of NC_047656.1, from coordinate 9,985,125 downwards.
ATGGAGTCAACTCAGCATGCGCTCAGAGCACCTAGCAAGTTGATTGATGTAAGCATTTACCATATTGCGAGTCTAATTTCATTCGTTCGTTCAATTTGTCCATCTGTGAATGATCAACATACCCATTAAAAATAGAATTTGGTTTTTTGCTTTCTCTAGGTTTTACCATGTAGATAAAGTAGGATCGTGTTCATTTGAGTAAGGACGTGTTGACTGTGTATTCTCATGTTGTGTACAGTAGGATTTCCAACCAAGCTACCCTAATAGTGAACTAGAAACATAAGGGTAACTTGGTTGGAAAGCCTATTATTCCATTTTTGTCCTGAAACTCAGAGTTGTTTTCATTTGAGCTGTGGAGCATAATCTTATGAGGAAAAGGAAATGAAATTTAATGGTATTATCTGAATTATGTATTTTGATTGCAAAAGGTTATATGTGTGAGGTTGGCTATCTGTCAAATATTAGTAGTTTTTTTCTATTTGAAAGAGCAACAATGTAAACTGTTAAAGAGAAAAAGAACTGAAGTAAAGTTATTTTGTAGTTGCAACACAAACCCCTTTTAATTGTTACTTTTCGGCCTTTATTAGAGGATATTGGCTTATGATGGTTTTTATGGTTAACATGATTAAGGAAACTACTAGAACTTTTAAATTATTTTGGCCTATAAGGTTAGTTAACTAAATGCTAGTTGACAAAATTCTTTATAGGGTAAATACATATATGTTCTTAAGAAAATTGAATGGGAAGTCAACTTTAGTTATAGAGGCAATATTATAACTAATAACAAATGAGAGATGGCTAGGAGATATTTTTAAGGGGAGAGATTCCTATAAAATAAAAGCATTGTAGTTTCAATAAAGAAAAGGTAGTGTTACCTAATTCACTCCCCTCACCCCCCCGAACTACGAACTGGTTTGATCGTTCCCAATTGCGGTGTGTTCACGGCCCAAATCATAGAAACTAACATTCTAGATGATTGTAAGGTGTAATAGATTTGCTGATATGTAGGTGGTAAGTCCGAACCCATGAATAAAAGGAAATGTAGTCATTTAAGTCAACCTCTTGATATATTCATTTAGTTGCATCATTAATTGCATCATTAATTCAATGAATGATATTTTTGAATAATTTTAATATAAAGTTTCTGTTAGCATGGGAGAGAGATTAAGTACTAATACTACATCAGAATTCAATGAATAATCAAGGGAAAGGTGCATAATTAATTCAATGAATGCTATTTTTAAACTTATAATATAAAGTATCTATTATGTAAATATAAAATTTAGAATAATTCACAACGACCCAAATTACATCACTGACTATGCCTACCCCAACGAATTCATACCAAAGAACTAGACTAGTGAACCATGTACCCTTTTCCTTTCCATGTACTGTATTGTTCCCTGTACCAGGTAACATTGTATCACACACACACACACACACACATATATATATATATATATATATATTCATTTATATTCTCCCCCTCGTAATTCAGTCTTTAACATGTAATTTTCTTTTAAACATTAATAAATTTTTTTGCCTGGGCAGCCTACTAGGCCTAGCTGAGCCAATTAATAGCTCTGACTCCTTTTGTGAACCATGACAGGGTTTTATTTTCACTTCTATATTCTTAAAGTTACTTTTTTTTTTTTTAAAATTTTCCTCAGGGTCGCCTGGCTGTTTGTAATCTAGCGTGTGAGGGGTTAAGTGGGACAAGTGCTACCCTTGATCTTACCCAGAGGAAACTCTACATTGGGGGCTTGTCACCAAATGTCACAAGTGAGATGCTGCTCCACTTTTTTGGCAGGCATGGTGATATAGAAGAGGGTTCAGTTGCATATGACAAAGATACAAATGAGTCACGGTATAATTAAACTTTCCTCATACATTATGTCGAAAAACTTATATTCTCTATCTGTATCCTTTCCACAATATGTTTGCTGCCAACTGTGCAATGATTGTGTTTTTCTTTCCTTTGTAGTGGGTTTGGCTTTGTTACATACAGGACAGTGGAGGCTGCAAAGAAGGCCATAGACGATCCGCAAAAGACCCTTGGGGTTAGTGAATGATAAGCCTTATGTCAATTGGTAGCATTTAATTTAGCTTCCTAAATGCATGATCCTTTGATAATAATCCTGAGTGCGTTTATGCCCAAAATAGTTTTCTGTTGTTAGGCGCGCAAATATTTGTATGATTTTAGAAACAAATTGAATTTATTTTCCTGGAATTTAATTTCAAATACTATATGAGAATGATTTTCAATGTTTTTGTCCATGTTTGCTGAGACGTATTTTTACCTCATTATCCTTAGGGATCATTGTTCATGTTGCTTCAATTATAGCAAATGATCACTAAATGAAATTGGGCAATGGGACTGTGAATGGGATATGACTGGGAAGAGGTTGCTTAAATGAAATTGTCAGTGCATGCTTTAAAAATTGATTAATTATCTGCTAGATAATGTTCGCTTCTAGCTTTTATGTCTTTTTGAATTTGCAAATTTTATGTAACTTTTTTTTTTTCTTAACGTGGTGGTTTGCCTTGGATAGTGCTAGTTGTGTTGTTGTAATTTTCTTGAGGTGGTGACGACATGGTGTATGGTTGGGGTTCCAGCACCCTGAAATGCCTTCTGAGTTGTCTGAACTCAAGTTGAGGAACGAACTGCTGTATATCCCTTGTAGTTTGACTGTTTCTTTATTATTTCTAAAATAATTCTAGCAGAATAGAGCATGTGAAGAAAATAGGGAGGAAAGGGATTCGGATACGAGCAGATTTTTATGACTTTATGGGCTTATTTGTCTAAGAATTTTAGGGATATTTCCTTTTGTTAATTCATCTTGCTTGGGCAATTATTATGAATTAATTGTGATATTTTTCCTATAAAAAAAGAAGAAGAAAGAATCCTGATTTTTCAGATTCATTTGTTTTTCTTGAGGTAACATAGCTTAGTGCAGCTTCTATGTATCTGCCGTTGTGGTTAGATCCGTAGTCTCTTTCAAACAAATTCCTATTAGCACATGGAAGCAATTGTCTAAAGTTTATGTTTGGTTGCAGGGGAGGAATATCATTGTGAAGCTGGCTGATTCCCACAAGGGCAGAACAGTACAAGCACAGCTACCCCCAGCAATGGTTCCGATGGCCTTACCTCTAGCGGCTGGATATCCCCAGCCTGGAAAAGCACATGCAGGTGCAACCCCTGTTGGCTACGGTTATCCTCAAACTGTAGCAGCATACCCTGATTCTTCTTACCCAAGTCCTCCCACAGCTCCATACCAGGCACAATCACAAATTCCCTATCCATATTACATTGGCAAACAATGACTGATGACAGTTTTCAGGATGTGGTAATATTCAAGTTCCCTTGCCTTCTTTCATTTTTACCATGATTTTATTACGATTACGGCCAATTCTGATTATATTTCTCTGTCTACTTGACGTGTTTGGTTTTGCAGGCCTCTAATGTGTGCTGGGAGTCGTAGATGGCATAGAAGCTATGTTTCTGTGAGGGAGATGTCTTACTAGAAATTTTGCTTCTTGTTGTAATATTAGGCCAGAATAGTTGAAAATCTTTAATTTGTCAGTAGGTATAGTTTACTTTTTACCAAGGTTATAATTGGAATAATGTTTTCCATATGGGGATGGGGAAACGTAGTTAAATGAGATACTATGCTATAGTTTAAAATGTATCTGTCAATCCATATGTGCAAACTTTCTTATTCAGGCCGAATTTGTTGACACTGTTTTGAGAAGAGATGAACTATACATTTCCATGAGAACACAAATGGGAGAACTTCAAACAAGTGTCACTACCTTACAATATGAAAATTAGTAAATGCTCAACCAATGTTGGATGCTGAATTTACTTAAAGTCATTCATTTGAATACAGAAAAAAACTATTTTTGTAAACGAAAAATGTACAAAATGTCAATTATGCTGCTGTTTTTGTAGAGTTAAATGTTAAAATTAATTTAGAGTTCTTAAAAAAGTTTAAAGCTAATTTAGTAATTTAATTCTACTTTCATAATCAATTGCATATAAAGTAACACACTTTTTTTCATGATATAAACCCAGTCAGAATATAAATTTAGAAATAACACTTTTTATACTTATTTTCTTGTCCCTACTCTTTTAATTTGGACACTGGCTCAAGGAAAATACTTTCCTTATTCCTTTGTAAGTATAAGCTTCTACATTCTTATCATGTCTTCCTTATTTTTTTTTTTGTAAATAGAAGCTCTTGCATTCCTACCAATGACAATATGGCATGTGAGCATAATTTTTTATTTTTTATAATAAATTTTTAATGAATTATTTTTGAGGAAGTGTCAAACTGTGGTTTTTAGACGAGCTCGCTCAATATCTGCTCGTATTCTTTCTTTTTTGTTTGGCTCCTACATCTGAATTGGATGGACGAGTGGCTTTCAAACATCATTCCCAGCGCCGGCGATATGCAATATGATAAGAGAACCAATCGGGGAATTTCATTTTGAGTGAAGCTGAATTGCTTCGCAGATCAATGCCAAGAATTTAATCAGCCTCTCAATCAGCAGCAATGCGGCAAACTCTGCAGCTGAAGCTCTAAATCTTTCTGTGTAGCGGGAGGTAGCGAGCTCATCTGCCCGCATATTTTCATCTTTATCCCATTGTCCCAAGGTACTATGTTTCATCCCAAAAGACTTCAACTTTCATTTATATTCAGCTGAATCTTGGCCCAAGATTATCACTAGGCTTGAATTCTCATCAAACTGGTTATGACCCATTTGCACAAATTAAGAACAGCATCTGTTCTCAAATGGGTTTCTTCAAATTTTGATGAAAACCACCTTAGATCAGCAAGAACCCCAATTCAGCCAATTGGATCTTTCCCCAATGGCCAAGCCTTTAGGTTTTACAAAACTAAAAGGTCTCCTGTAACTGAAAGTTGTGAAAACGTGGATAGAACTTCTACTGGTAATGGCAAAATTTCTGGTCGAATTTCTCGTGCTGTTAAAAAAGAAGCACAAGCTGCATTATTGGATTATTTGTATTGTACTAGAAGCTTACAGTTTCTGGATGCAGAGAATATGAGTAAAAACTCTCCACATTTTCTCAAGAAGCTTATAAAAAGTGCGGATAATGAAAAGAAAATTGGGCAGACGATTGCCCGGTTCTTGCGCTACCACCCTATTAATGAATTTGAACCTTTCTTTGAGAGCTTGGGTTTGAAACCTCCCGAGTATGTTCCTCTTCTTCCTAAAAAATTGATATTTTTGATCGATGACAATTTGCTGCTTCATAATTATGGTGTTTTATGTCATTACGGGATTGCACGTAATAAGATAGGAAAGATTTATACGGAAGCCACTGAAGTCTTTCAATACAATGTTGGGGTTTTGTTATCAAAGCTTCAAGCTTATGAAGAACTAGGTCTCAGCCAATCAGCTTTGATTAAGTTTGTTGTTGCTAGTCCTTATCTTTTAATTGGGGATGCAAATGCTTCATTTTTAAATTTATTGGGAAAACTTAAGAGTCTTGGATTCGAAATCAGTTGGATTGAGAGTAACTTATCGGAAAAAAATTCTTATAATTGGAGCCGGATGCTTGAAGTTCTAAGTTTTCTTAGTAAGATGGGTTGCAGCGACAGACGGCTGGGTGAATTAATTGGCCAGCACCCAGATATTTTATTTGAGGCTTCAGGGGAAAGGACATTTTCAATAATTGGGTTCTTGCTGAAGTTTGGATTCAGAATGAGCCAGGTATCTTCACTGTTTCTGCAGTTTCCCCGAATTGAAGTTATGAAATTTGGTTTGAATTTGAGGAAATGTTTCTTTTTCCTGAATGAGATCGGAATGGAGGTTGCAGGGATTGGGAAGATCATCCGTTCTCACCCCCTGCTACTGGGTTCGTGTGCTTTGAAGAAAACTAACACCTTACTTCTTCACTTGAAAATTGGGAAGAAGAGCTTGTGTAGATACATCCAGGAGAACCCGCAAGAATTGAAGCACTGGGTTTTGGGCAGAAGACTTAGGCCATTAGACTGGGGAAACAACCTTATATCAAAGACAGAGAAGGCTAAATTCTTGTTAGACATAGGATTTGTGGAGAACTCAAACAAAATGAAAGAAGCTCTAAACGAATTTCAAGGCAACGGATGTGAGCTTCAGGAAAGATTTGATTGTATTGTGGAAGCTGGTTTCGATCCTGAGGAAGTCTGCCAAATGGTTAAAGTATCACCTCAAATTCTTAGCCAGTCAAAGGATGTTATTGAAATGAAGATTAATTTTCTTGTAAATCATTTGTGTTATCCCTTATCAACTTTACTCATCTTCCCAAAATATCTTACCTATGGAACTAAAAGGGTCCAGCATAGGGTTCTTATGTACAATTGGCTCAAAGATCATGGAACAGATCCTACGTATGCCTTGAGCACTGTTGTTTCTTGCTCAGATATATATTTTCTGAGGAAGTTTGTTAATCATCATCCTAGTGGTCCTCAAGTTTGGGAGGATTTGAAGAGAAAAATTTATTCAAAGCAATAAAATGTTCATTGATTCTCCTGAAGGTTCAGCAGTGTTTATTATCACCAAGTTGATGCTAGCATGTTATTTTTTTCTTATTGAAGCTCTTGGGATTGAATTGCTAAAAGAAATTGAGAAGGAATCTGAAAACTGATAGAATGATAGAGTGATTTTATTTATGGAGGTCTGCATAAAACTAACAATCCAATCTACTTAAAACCAAAACAATTCAAAAAAGTCTTGACTAAATTTGAGTGACAAATCAACAAAAGAAGACTGAAGCATGGATGAAGGTGATAATCATGATTAGGATCTTTTGTTTATAACGATAATCAACTCTAGGTTAGATATTAATATTGTGTTTAAAGTGATTGGTTTCTTACTAGAAATTTTATAATGACACTTTCAGAATATAGTTTTCTATGTTAGTGAAGGTTGCATATGCATTTGATTATTTGAAATGGTATATTTTATTTCTAATTTACTGATCTCTCCTAAACTATAACATGTATCTCACATTCATCCTTAAATTTGAAAATGACCCACTTATACAATGATTAGTGTGTTTAAGGGCAACCATACAATATTGCTAAAGTTCAAAAACTTGGAAGGCTTATATACACATTCAATCTTTCCTTGCCCGGAATGATGAATTGGCAACCTAATAGTTGTGTGTGAAGCTGGAGGAGTTGTTTTTTTGTTGATGCCATAGCTCGAAGCCGTTTTACATCGTGCCATCATTCGTGTTACAAATCAAGCGCTGTAGAAGAATTGTACTTGGTGTGTTGTTGCTATGTTTATCATTATCTTGGTTTAGGTTGCCTCTACCTCATCTGGCTAATGAGAAAAACTCCACCACTGCTCCTCTTCTAAACTTGATCCAGAATGACTGAAAATACAAAACTGAACTGTACACTCAGTTTTGTTCCTTCTTGTTTGCTCTCTCTCTCTCTCTCTCTCTCTCTCTCTCATATTTGGTTGGAATGTAGAATCATGGAATGGCTATGTAAATTTATCTGACAGAAAGTAATCAAACCAAAATTTAGAAAGAAAAAAAATGTTGAAATGAGGTGCTTTTCTTTATTGAAATGAAAATGTAAACAGATTTACATGGAATTAGAATTGGAAGGTTTTGCATCACTGCTATATGCATAACAAGTCCATGTATGCAAAAGACATTTTATATTTTCCGAGTTGATAAAAAAGTCGTAAGGAAATGGGTAGTGCTACACTACAAAACATTTTACTGCATGCCATGGCTATTTAGATGAGTGGCTAAGCATTTTCACTCACAATCTTCTCGTGTATATGTTACACGAGCATTATAAAATAGTTCACTGAAAACTTGTTTGGATGTAAATATAAACAAATCGCGAAGAAAATTTGCACTACTCTTCGTTCTTTCTTTCCCTTTATCCTGTGCACTCATTATTTATCTTTAATTTTTATTTTTATTTTTTATAAAAGCGATATTAGAGAAAAGGAAATTAAAACACATGATGTTAAGTAAGTATATGGCTAATATTGCCCTTAACTACTTAAGCTGTAAATTCCTTGCCATTACTTTTTAGTGATATTTGTAGAAATGTCATTTAAACTTATACCTTAGTTTCAATTTGTCACTTTAAAATTTTTTAAAAGAGAAATGTCACCTGAAATTTTCAAAATCTATAATTTGTCATCTGACTTTAATATCATTCAATTTTTCATCCATGATTAAGGGTATTTTAGTCTTTTCATTTTTAAGAGTGGTTTAAAAATAGAAAAATCATTATACAAAATTGTATATATTTTAAAATAAACCATTAAAAATCAAGATTCTTTCCTACCAAACATTAAAAATTGAAAATTGCATTTTTTCCCACCCCCCTGTCGTCTCTCTCTATTCTCCCTTCCTCCCCAACCACAACTCCCCTCTCCTCTGCAACCCCACCCCCACCCTCTCCCTCTAGTTGACTCCGAATAAAACTATGTTACTGCAACCCACCCCCACCCTCTTCCTCATGTTTAATTATGAGCCAGAGTTACCTGAGTACATGAATATATGCAATGGGTGTGTGTAAACACTCTAAAACAGTACAGAATGCTGGTACCAATTTACTTCAAAATTAGAGGGCCGCTACTGTCAACCAAAGGTCCATATGAACGAAAGAAAATGGCTTTACCTTCCCCAATCAAACCTTCTGTGTTTTAAGTGGATTTGACTTGGCCAAACACCACTGAGAAAAAGCAGATTTCAACCGCAAAGAAAGTTGAACCACCCCCTGAAGAAGAGCCAAATGAAAGTGCTGTAAACATGCCCTCTAATTTTGAAGTAGTGTCTTTTTCTTATGTTTTTTATTGTTGTCAATTTTCCACTTTTTCTTCAATTTTTTAAAATGATTTAATTGAAAATTAGATGAAATGTTAAGGATTTAGACCGTAGAGAGGAAATTAAAGAAAAATAAAAGTTAATATCCTTAATTTTCTTTTTAAAAAAAAGGATGAAAGATTAATTGAAAGCGAGGTACAAATTCAAGGAGCAAAACATAATTAACTCTTGAGATAAAAGTTTCTTGTTATTGTCTTTTAAAATAGCAAAGGACCCACTATTGTAGTGGTTTGGAGTATTTACTCCCTTACTCCCTCACGTAAGGTTCTGGATTCGAGTCTTAGCATCTATGTTGTGTGTGTATTTATATGCTATCGCTCCTTTTAATAAGAAAAATCTTCAAAAAATAAATAAAAATAAAAATAAAAATAATATATATAAAAGAAAAACAACTAAGAGTAGGACATTTTTTGAGTGTCAATTCTCATTCTAATATGCAAGGCTTATATTTCAAGTGATTAAAAATATTTATTCTGCTGCAGAGGTAGTTCATCCCTCCCCAACTTGTATTACTCCCCCAAAAAAAAAATTCTAATATAACCTCCTCCTCCGGGCAGGCCAATTTTGAATGGTGTCCCTTATTTCTAAAACCCCTAAATTGCGAAGTCGGAGACTGAGACTTCTGAGCAAAAGAAAAAAAGATTCGGAGACAGAACCGTTCGGCAACAAAAATATCGTAAGGCAGACCCTCAACCAGAAGGCAGCAGCAGTATGAGATAAATTTACAGAGGAAGCTCCGAGTCTTGTTCAGTAGAGAGGCGTTGCCGCATATCCATCAAAATCTCTGAGGTAATATTTTCTCCGTAGACTTCATGTTCATTTCTATTCAGCAGAGAATACCTTTTGGTTTCTAACTTCTAATAATTACTAGGCTTGGAATCTCATCGAAATGCTCATGACCCGTTTGCAAAAACTCACAACAGCATCTGTTTTGAAATGGGTTTCTTCTAGTTTTGCTGAAAACCACCTTAGATTATCAAGAACCCCACTTAAGCCAATTTTCCCCAATGCCCAAACCCTTAGGCTTTACAGTTCAAGAAGAGGTCTTGAAACTGAAAATTCTGTAAACTTGGAGAACACTCTGACGTCTAATGGAGAAAATGCTGCTCGAATTTCTCGAGTTATTATAAAAGAAGCACAGGCTGCGTTGTTGGATTATTTGCATTGTACTAGAGGCTTGCAGTTCATGGATGCAGAAAATATGAGTAAAAACTCGCCACATTTTCTTGAGAAGCTGTTGAGAAGGGTGGATAATGAAAATGAAGATGAAGTTGGGTGGTCAATTGCCCGGTACTTGAGGTATCACCCTATTAATGAGTTTGAACCTTTCTTTGAGAGCTTGGGCTTAAAACCTTCTGAGTATGTTCCTTATCTTCCTCGTAGTTTGATGTTCTTGACTGATGATGGTTTGTTGCTTCATAATTATACTGTTTTGTGTCGTTATGGGATTGCACGCAATAAGATAGGAAAGATTTATAAAGAAGCAATAGAAGTCTTTCAATATGATTTTGAGGTTTTGCCATCAAAACTTCAGGCTTATGAAGAACTAGGTATCAGCCAATCTGCTTTGATTAAGTTTATTGTTGCTAGTCCTTATCTTTTAATTGGGGATGTGAATGCTGCATTTGTTGAGGTATTGGAAATATTGAAGAGTTCTGGATTTGAAACCTGTTGGATTGAGGAGAATTTGTTGGAAGAACATTCTTATAATTGGAGCCGGATGCTTGAAGTTCTACATTGGTTGAGTGAGAAGGGTTGCAGTGATGAGCAGTTGGGTGTACTAATTGGTCAGCACCCAGATATTTTATTTGAGGGATCAGGGAGAACAACATTTTCACTAATTGGATTCTTATTGAAATTTGGATTCACTATGAGCCAGATATATTCAATGTTTCTGCAGTTTCCAAAAATTCAAGTTATGAAATTTGTTTTGAATTTGAGGAATTGCTTTTTAGTCTTTAATAAGATTGAGATGGAGGTTGCAGAGATCGGGAAGATTATCCGTTCTCACCCCCTGTTACTGGGTTCAATTGCTATAAAAAAAACCAACACCTTACTTACTGGATTGAACGTCGGAAAGAAGCGCCTGTCTAGGTACATACAGGAGAACCCAGAAGAATTGAAGAATTTGGTTTTGGGTAGAAGAGTTGAGCCACTTCCAGCAGCCGAAGAGGACCAAATATCAAAGGCACAGAAGCTTGAGTTCTTGTTAGACAAAGGTTTTGTAGAGAACTCAAACAAAATGAAAGCAGCACTAAAGGTATTTCGAGGCAAAGGAACCGAGCTTAAAGAAAGATTTGATTGCATTGTGAATGTTGGTTTGGATCGCAAGGCTGTCTGTAAAATGATTGAAGTATCCCCGCAAATACTTAACCTGAAAAAGGGTGTGATAGAAAAGAAGATTGATTTTCTTGTAAATCATTTGGGTTACCCCGTATCATCTCTGGCGTCCTTTCCATCATATCTTTCCTATAGAACTGAAAGGGTCAAGTTTAGGGTATTCATGTACAATTGGCTCGAAGGTCAAGGAGTGGTAGGCCCTAGGCCTGCCTTGAGCACTATTGTTGCAATGTCAGATGCTAAATTTTTGAAGGTATATGTAAATCATCATCCTACTGGTCCTCAAGTTTGGAAGGATTTCAAGAGTAAATTTTATTCCTAGTATTAAAATATTATGTTCTTCTCCTGGTAAGGTTCTGCATTGCTGGGTGATCCCAAGTTGGTACCAATATACTTGGTCCTTTTTCTTTTACATGCTGAGATTTTTATTGAGCATTAACAGTTTTCAGGTGATATGGCACATAAGAACAAGCACAGGCAAAATAGAATTAAGACCAGGTTGTTTGAAGTGTGTGTTGTGTATATATTTAGTATTGACCATCCGTTAAGCATAATGTTAAATGTTAAAGTTGCGTCCAACAGAAACAATGGGTAAAGTTAGAGGATTTTATGTATTTAGATACAAGTTCTAAAATGTCGTATGCTCTGTTCTCAAGAACCCCCTCAAGTGTGATCCCAGTGAAACAAAAATATGTGTTTCAATAATATCGTGACATGGAGCACGTTTGGTCAAACTAGGCCTCGCAGATAAATTATCATTGGGGTACAATGTTAAAGCTGGAGAAGCTGACCCAAAAGCAATTGGCAATAAGTGTATATGCTGGGGATTTTGTATATGTGGTGTTAAGAATGCTTGATACATGCTGGGGATTCAATGATTCCAGCATGTTTGCATTTTGCAGTGATGAAATGATTTAGTAATATCATCACTATTATAATCCAATTCTTCTCTTCGTTTTTCACATACTGACATTTGAGTTTTCATTTATGTGCAGATTTTTCTTAGTTTTGTTAATTTTGGTGCATCTCCACTTTGCATATAGCAAATTGTACTTTCACATACTCAGTAAAACTGTTTTAACCTCACAAACCTGAAATCCTGTACTCCCTTTTTGACATCTATTATCAGAGTTTGATTTTCTGATTTGAACTTTCAGTGTTATAAAAGACTGCAGTGATTTTACCAAGGGCGTTCAAATTTGATGTTGCTGCATCAGGAAAATCGTTGGTGCAATGAGCGTTAGTTAAATTTCAGATATTATATGTTAAAGTTTCATCTTTCTTTTGTAGTAATTTTGAAATCCTTGGCCATGATTTGCCAAAGAAAAATTCTGCCAAAGAAAAATTCTTCTCAGGAAACTGATAGAAAACAGATGAAAGGGTGAAACCACATATTTGGCTCATGCTTTGATTTCCTGGGTAGAATGAGATCGTGGTGGTTTCTACATAAACGCTAAGGTCCCGTTTGGTTCATGGAATGAATTTGAGGGGAAATCATTTCCCATATCATTCCCCAAGGAATGGGAATAGAAGATTTCTTTCCCACGTTTGGTAATGCTAGGAAAGTAATTGGGAAATATCACTTTATTTCCTTTCCCATGTTTGTTTTGAGTAGGAATGGAAAACAAAGTTTGTATAAATTTTCAATTATACCCATATTAAATCAAATAAAAAAAGAATGCATTTAATTATATATTGTAATTCTAAATTGTTATTGGGGATAAAATGGTCATAAAAAATATGTATTTAATGTTAGCTCATTTTCCCAAACTTTCCCATGAGGAGGGAAAACAAAACTCAAGTTAGGATGATGGCTTCACTTTTCCCCTTACTTTCCCCCTTACTTTCCTATGAGTAGGGCAACGATTTCTCATACCTAGACTTACCAAACATGGGAAAGCAATTGATTTCCCATTCTCAAGTCTCTTTTCTCATGAACCAAACGGGACCTAACAACTCGTCTTATCTGGCGGCATCTCACCCCGCCTTCAGGGACTTTAATGTCTAAAGATTATGAGCACTCCACGGCAATGGGGCTGTTGCAGTTTGTTTGCCTTTTTCAGAGGCTCATTTCTTTGCTGTTTTCCTTCGACTTCACAAGGGGCACTTGGTGAGGCAATGCGCTCACCCCTTTTATCCAAGATCAAATCATTCTCACCGTAGATTCGTGTAATTTAGATTATTATTTGTATTTAAAAAATTTTTGATTTAAAAAGAAAAAAAGAAAAACCATGTAACAGAGTGTATGCAAAGCATTCACCATGACACGTTCCTAAAACATCCTATTACCCCTACATCCGTGGATTTAGGTTCGGTTTCATCTCCCCCAATATTACTTGTATAAAAAAATGAAGACCCTAATATATATCCCTTCATGATTAATTTATCTTCTATTTTCTACTAATTTATCTTAACTTCACAAACTGGACAGGGCGTGAAAGGAATTGACCTGCCTTTTTTGACTGGGCCTACAAAATATACCCACAACTAACCTGGACCTAACTTCCTAAAATTATGATTTGGCCCAAAATAAAATGATAGAAAGAACGGAAATGGAGTAGGCCGAGATTAACCAAACAAATGTCCTTCTACTGGGCACGTTAAGTGATAAAACCCTATTGACCTAAACAAGAAAAAAAAGCAAAAAATCTTAAACCCTTCTGGCGATGAGAGTTCTGCAACCAAAACCCCCTGGAAAGGCAACCACTCAACAAGCATCAGTACCAAAAGCTCCTGCTGCTGAATCTCTAAATCTTTCTTGAGGAGTGAGCTCATGCCTAAGTGTTGCTCAAAATTGCAAGGTAATATTTCATCGAAAGACTTCATATTCATTTCTTTTAAGCTGAATCTGGAGATTTTTGGATTCTCTTCAAACTGGTCATGACCCATTTGCAGAAACTCAGAGTGGCATCTATTCTCAAATGGGTTTCTTTAAATTTTTATGAGAACCACCTTAGATCATCAGCAACCCCATTTCAGCCAATTGGGTCTTTCTCCAATGCCGAAAGCCCTAGACTTTACAGAACAAAAAGGGCTTCTGAAGATAAAGATTCAGAAATTTTGGATAAGTCCTCGACTGGTGATGAAAAAAATGCTGGTCGAATATCTAGTTCCATTAAAAAAGAAGCGCAAGCTGCATTGCTGGATTATTTGCATGGTACAAGAGGGTTACAGTTCATGGATGCAGAGAATATGAGTAAAAACTCGCCGCATTTTCTGGACAAACTTTTGAAACGGGTTGATAGTGAAAAAGAGATTCTCATGAAAAAGAATAATAAAAAAGAAATTGGGCGAGAAATTTCCCGGTTCTTGAGGTACCACCCTATTAACGAATTTGAGCCTTTCTTTGAAAGCTTGGGTTTGAAACCTTCTGAGTATTTTCCTCTTCTTCCACGTAGTTTGATGTTTTTGTCTGATGATAAGTTGTTGATTCACAATTATACTGTTCTATGTCATTATGGGATTGCACGCAATAAGATAGGAAAGATTTACAAGGAAGCGACAGAAGTCTTTCAATATGATTTTGAGGTTTTGCTATCAAAACTTAAAGCTTATGAAAAACTCGGTCTTAGCCAACCTACTTTGATTAAGTTTCTTGTTGCTAGTCCTTATCTTTTAATTGGGGATGTAAATGTGGAATTTGTTAAGGCATTAGAAAACTTGAAGAGTATTGGATTTGAAACCAATTGGATTGAGGGGAATTTATCGGCAGATAGTTCTTATAATTGGAGCCAGATGCTTGAAGTACTAAGGTTGTTTAGTGAGATGGGTTGCAGCAATGAGCATTTGGGTGAATTGATTGGCCAGCACCCATATATTTTATTTGAGGGTTCAGGGGAAAGGACAATTTCACTAATTGGATTGTTACTGAAATTTGGATCCACAAAGAGCCAGTTATGTTCAATGTTTCTACAATTTCCACAGATTCCAGTTGTGAAATTCATTTCAAATTTGAGACAGTGCATTTTGTTCCTGAATGAGATTGAGATGAAGGTTTCAGAGAGTGGGAAGATTGTCCATTCCCATCCCCTGCTACTGGGCTCGATTTCTTTGAAAAAAGCTAACAGCTTACTCAATATCTTGAACACTGGGAAGACACGATTGTGTAGATACATCCAGGAGAACCCACAAGAGTTGAAGAATTGGGTTTTGGGCAAAAGAGTTGATCCATTTCCAGGCTCAGGAGAAAACCGTATATCAAAGACACAAAGGACTAAGTTCTTGTTAGATATAGGATTTGTAGACAACTCAAACAAAATGAAAAAAGCCCTTCGAGGAAAGGGAGGGGAGCTTCAAGAAAGATTTGACTGCATTGTGAAAGCTGGTTTGAGTCAGGAGGATGTCTGTGAAATGATTAAAGTAAGCCCTCAAATTCTTAACCAGACGAAGGATGTCATTGAATTGAAGATTGATTTTCTTGTAAATCAATTGGGTTATCCCCTGTCATCCTTGTTGACCTTCCCAAGATATCTTTCCCATAAAATTGAAAGGGTCCAGCATAGGATATTCATGTACAATTGGCTCAAAGATCACGGAACAGCTGATCCTGGGCTTTCCTTGAACACTATTATTTCTTGCTCAGATACATATTTTATAAAATATTATGTAAATCGTCATCCTAGTGGTCCTCAAGTTTGGCAGGATCTGGAGAACGAAATTTATTCCAAATCCAAGTACTAAAGTATTCATTGCTTTTACTGTTTTGTTTTGTTTTGTTTTTTTTCTTTCTGCATTGCTGGTTTTCTTAAGTTGATACTAAAATAATTTTTCCATGTTTATTTTACATGCTGAGAATTTTCTTTTGAGCATGTACAGGCAAGATGACATATATGAATATATACAAGCAAAGTTTATTTAGCACCAGGTTATTGTACCTTGTGAGTGTGTGTTCGTGTATGCATGCATTTCCCGTTTTGAGCAATTGACTGTCCATGTTCTATATAGATGCTAAATCAGTCTCTGTTTTGCTTTTTTATATTTTTTTTTCTGAGAGAAATAAGTCTTCTGTTTATAATGGTGAAAGTCATTTATTGATTTTTTTTTCAATAATATAATGCAGTTTTCTTTTTTGTTTCACTCTTTTTGTTCCAATGAGCAAGATCTTATTAGTTATGACTGACCGAGTATATCGCCACTTTACCACAGCCGATTGCACTTCCGCATACAATAGTTGTTCAGCTTAAAATAGCTTATCATCATGAGATGACCCTGAAAACTTATGTCATCAGTTTGACTTCTGTTACCATAGGTCAACAGTTATCTGGTTTTAGTCTTATAAAAGTTGCAGTGCTTTACCTGAGTTATTGTTATTTCATGTTGCTGCATAAGGAGAATGCTTGGGGTAATAAGAAATAGCATGCATGGTTTGAATGAAATTTGACCTATTATCTGTCAAAGTACTTCCCATATTTTGTTTTACAGATTTGAAACTCTTGGCCACGAGTTGCCAAAAACAGATGAAAAGGTAGAGCAATGATCTGCAATGGTGGCTCATGCTTGCTGTAGTCTCTGCATGAAAGCATGAATGAAGGAAATGGCCTATGCTGAGAGAAAACTGTTAGCTTGGTTGAGAGTTTATACTTTCACCTTTTTCATTCGTTTCTAAATTTTATTGAATGCCCGGAAGTAATTGTTATTGAGATGGTGTACATGATTTTCGAACTGGCTGTGCCGGTAGTTGGATTATTGCTCAATGGAGTTTGTTGAAGCCTTGAAGCATTCTAAAGCATGTTCATTAACAGATTCACTGTTCTGTTCTTAAGGTCGAGAAGCTTATGTTATGTGCTATCTCTATTTTGTTCCATT
This sequence comes from Prunus dulcis, assembly GCF_902201215.1. NCBI lineage: Eukaryota > Viridiplantae > Streptophyta > Magnoliopsida > Rosales > Rosaceae > Prunus > Prunus dulcis. The sequence goes on along the minus strand of NC_047656.1, from coordinate 9,968,108 downwards.
TCTTATTGGATTAAAGAACAATTTGCGCTAGCCGTCACTCTGATTTAGATGTTCTACTCCACCCAACTTGATGCTTTAGTTCCATTTCTTCTTCTTACAAAATTTCGTAGTTTTTGGTTACCTGAAAAGGAAAATATAGCTTCCAAGCCTAGCAGCAACCGGCATACACCACGGAGATGATCATGGCCTTTTAGAAATGTTATTGACGCTACCAGAAACGCTTCCGCTCATACCTTTAGCTAGAAGATAACTCAAGTATTTCTACCCGTGGGTGAGGTTGCTTCATCCATATCGTTAAGCCCTTCTTAGTGTTAAAATGAGGTGCCTTGTTTTCTCGAGTTTACTACTCCTCAAAGTCATTAGCTTAATATATATATATATATATATATATATTTTAAGTAAAACACATTTTTGGTCACTGTGTATACAATACAAAGTAAATAATGGTTTTTTTCCCAGGCAAAAAAAAAAAAATATAATAATAATAATAAAAAATCTCTTACGAGTTTTGAAAGTTTAAATTGTTAGTGGGGAGCACATCCGCTCTAACCGACTTAGCTATCAAATACCAAACATCAAATTTAAATTTAATGGCCGTTGTGGCAATTTGATATTTACACTTTTTTGGGCAATTTGACATTTACACAGGTTTACGCTCCACCTGATATGTCAAATAAATAATTATTGTAACAGTCAAATCATTCAAGATAAAAAAGAAAAAAAGAAAAAAAGAAATGAAAGTAACAGCCGACTGTCTTTAAAAAATAATAAAATATTCATTTGACATCTTGCTTTTGGGATGTCAAAAGTAACGGTTGAACCTCCAACCTTCATTCCACATGAGCTTTGACAATTCGGTTGTAGTGATGTGAGATGTTATTTCTAGCCGTTAAATGTCTATGTGACACATTTTGACGTATCGGTTATAAATGCTCTTAAGCCTATGTCTGTTGATCCCATTGACCAAATTCAATGACAAATATAAAATTGAAAGTGCAAAATGAACAAGAATGACCATCCTTGACGAAAAAAAGGCTATAACTCGTTGTGTGATATTTTTTTATTTAGAATGCTGTTATTTTCACCCCTTATCTTATTTCTCTACATATCTTATCTTCAAAATTTTAAAGACAAATTTACCTTATAAAATGACTTCTAAGGACTTAAGGAAAAAAACTACGACTAATAATGTTATGACATCTGGAGCAAAATGTCATTAATAAATATTTTTATTAACTTTATGAATAAATCTTCAACTGCTCCCACTCTCTCTCCTCCCAATTAATTGGCAAACCCTTTACCCTTCTTCTTCTTCTTCCCCTTCGACCCTCTCTTCACTATATTATTCGCCCATTGTTGAAGAAACATTTAGCAGCTGGCTATAAATTAATGGAGCAGATTGGTAATAGCAATCTTTTTATTCAAATTTGTATTATGATGTGAGTCGAAACTCGAAATCAAAGATTAAAAATAAAATAAAATAAAATAATTTTTTTTGGAAAAACCTAGAAAGTAGCAGAGTGCTTTTATTTTTTGTTGTTGGACTAAGGAAAATAAAAACCCAACAAATGATTTCCCCCTATAAGGTTGATGCAAGCTATGCTTGTACTCAAAGAGAAAAAAGTAAAGGAATTTAGAGGCGGATTTTCAGTTAAAAGGATACATATGGGTTGGTTCCTGAAAATTTCTCGATCAACAATATGTCCCCGGTGAAGCGCCGTCTTTGGAGATCAAACCAGAAATGGGGAAAGAGGAATCGAAAAAGAGACGGTTGATGGGGATGAGAGAGATTAAATGAGGGGAAGGTGAAGAGTTTAGGAATAGCGTTAATCAAAATATGAATTAAAATTTAAAAGGTATTTTAAGAATAATAGTTGGGTAAAAAATGAGGTTTTGTTTTTTTAAATTTATACGGTGGGTGCGGAAATAAAAAAGGATGGTGAAAATAACAGTTTTTGAAAAAAAAAATGATAATTTTGTAAACCTCGTTGTGTGAATTTTTATTTATTTTTTATTTAAAAAAAAGGATATACACGTTGGATTCAACTGGATTCCATCGTGACCTAAGCATTAATGCTATTTGACGAGAAAAAAAAAACATTAATGCTAGGTATATAATACTGATCATTATTTAACACATACTTGCATTTTCGCAACATATGACCCTCGGACTGTGGAGAGCAGGACAAAAACAAAAAAAAACAAAAACAAAAAACAAAAAACTCACATACTACTTTCTCACCAGTTTCTTCTCCTCGCTTCCTCTATTCAATTTCTTTCTCTCTGCCTCCTCTCTTTAGCTCACCTCTCAAAAGCTCAGTATTGCTTTTGATTAATCTGTTCAGGCTCCAATAATATTTGTGCTAACGTTTCTCTTTGATGACATGATTCTCTGATCTGGGTCTTCTTTACTTGTTATTCAGATCCTAGTTTTTAATTTCTTTTGGCTTCTGCTACTTCACTGTTGGAAAAGCCAGTAATAGAAAGCAGCCTATTTGGTTCTTGGGTTTTTGTTAGTTTCTTGATTGGTCTAATCAGATTGCGAGAAATGGGTTTTGCCAATAAGATGCAGAAAGTGGATTTTTGCTTTCAGGTCAGCTTCATTCTTCTTTGCTTCGCTCTTCTCTATGTTGCATATGTACTTTGTCACGCTTTGGTTTTCTAATATGAGTGCTTCTGTTTTTTGTTCTGTGAAGATTAATGGTAGACAAAGAAAATAAATTGCTTTTGTCAATCCTGGATTTCTCTCTGTTTGGGACCTGAAAAATCAAAGTGAGTTACTTCAACGAGACTAATTATCGTGTTTGGGTTGAGTTAGTGCTTCATATTCTCGAAACATCTTAGGTCGTAAGTTTCAAATTGAACATATTTTATGTAATCTGTCTTGCAAAGTTTTAGCAGCCAAACTTGAAATTACTGATTTGGATTGTTGAGAGTGAAGCCAGAATGGTGTTTGATCCAAAAGTGATTGCCATTTCTTGTTTATCTGCAAATTTTAATAATACCTTGTTCAGGTTGAATGTAGTTTTCAAAGGGTATAGCTGGTTTGTGATACTTTATTACCGTTTTCTAGTGTTTCCATTTATTTTCCTTTCAAACTCTCTGGACTGGCTTGATTAATGCTTCATTTAGTTAAGTCAGAGCCACTAGATAATAGAATCTGTTGGGAGCATCAAAGATGCATTTTTGTTTTTGGGTATTTGAAATGATAGGGGTGAAGGGTTCGAGCCTGCATTTTTCTTTCTTCTCAATTGAATTTCTCATAAACCAAAGATAGTGTAAGGAATTAAAGAGGCAGTCATGATTGACTTTAACTTTCTGATTTTGTTTGTACTATGTAGTACCTTTTTGAGGTAAGGCTTAGGATTTTCCTGTTCTTTAAAGGTCTCAGTTTTAGCTCAAATATATATATAAACTGGTTTCATTAATAATTGTTTCATTGGAGGCTGATACGGATTTGCTTTAATCCTCTTCTGCTTGTGGATACCTTAATACTGGTATTCTGCATTATAAACTTTGCATGCTGATTAGCGGAGTTTAGTCTGTTACTCATTTTGAGTTTTGCTTATAAAATTATTTGTTTGTATTTGCAGAAATTTTTCTAGTTTGGAATTTTCTTCACCAGGTTTATTTACTATGGGTAGAGGTAGAGGTAAAGGGAAGAAACAAAGCATTATTGCTGTTCGTGAGGATCCTGGAAGTGGTGAAGAGGAGAGGATTCCACCAAACAGGAGAAGAGGAAGGCCACATAAACCATTGAAGGAAGATATTGGAGAAGGAGAAGAAGCTCAGAAGACAGAAGATGTTGAGGAAGCAAAAATTTATGTTTCTAGCAAAGACATGAAAAACCAATCTGCCATAGAGAATGGAAGGAAAAGGAAGAGGTCTGCTCAGGTCAAAGAAAATATAAAATCTGTCAAAGAGGACAAAAATGTTGAAACAAAATCAAGTCTTGATGACTCGACAAAGTCCGTTGGATTCCGACAAAATGGGAGTAGGCGGAAAAACAAGCCTCACCGAGCTGCTGAAGCTGGTGTTCAGTGCAAATGAGTTCAGTTTTGCTGTTGTGATAGTTGCGCACCTTCTTTGCCGTCAATGGATAAATCAGAAGCATGGAGAAGGGCTTTGTTGGTTCACCTATCATTCCTTATATTGCCTTCATTATATGTTTTACATTTCTTCTTTCTTTTGCGAATGGATGATTTTGATTGTGAGGTTTTGAAATATTCGCTTGTGTCATGCTATTTGCTTCTGTTACTAGCCACAGACATTTTCGTTAGCCCTACAAAATTTTCTCCGACAGCATTCATTTTACTTGAACTTAGATGAGGCTGCCTTCATTTCTCTTTCCTGAAAAGGAAAATAGATTTGGGGATATTCATTTCTCTTTCCTGAAAAGGAAAATAGCTAGGGAGGGAGTATTTATGCTTTCAAATTATCCAAATTCCACCAGCAGAATACACTGGTGCTTCAATTCAGGCAGCTAACAAAATGAAACTGAAGGCTTTTATACCTGGAAATAGACCATACACCTGAAGTCTTGAATAAAGATAATGGCCTTCACAATGGATTACAAGTGTTCACTGGATTTTGTTGGGCTTTACTTGAACATGTGAGCTAAAGATATGGCCCTTGTTGTTGGTTTCCATGGTATAATCTTGAATTCTCTAACAGCAAATGGATTAGATCAGAGACTAATTACTTCTTATGAACATGTGAACAGATGTGTTTGGTGTTGGCTCTTCTAGCAGATGATAATTGAGGAGACTCAAATACTCAACAAGGGAAAACCAGGTGAGTTCAACGGTGATGGATTTCATTTTTAGTTTACAATACTAACTCTTTAAGTTATTAAGTTGCCAGTGCTAGAGTCATGGATTTCATTTACATGGCTGAATGATTAAAATATATAGGTAAGCGTGATTGATAGTCATTCTCCTGATGTTCTGACAAATATGGAAAACAAACATTTTCAAAACAGAAATCTATATGCATCCCCTTTTTGGTTCCTATTGTGGAATAGATTGGGTTAGGTGCCTGAATGAAATTGGTCTCTACATTCCCTTGGAAATAATGATGATGTTGATCAAATACTCTGCACATGCAGAGGGGATCTAAACACGATATCATGTGTGCACCTGTTTTGGTAATCCAAATAAAGCTGAAGCTTAGGTAACAAATTGGCATCTGAGCAATTTCACTTTTGTCGAGTGTATTCAGGATCCTATGTTATGTTCAGTTGTGTCGAGTGTATTTAGGATCCTATGTTATGTGCAGTTTAGGTTTGATCTTACACAAGCCAATTGAACATACGTTTGCCTCCAATCTATACGAAACAAAGTTATTCCTTACTTGGACTATCACATTGAGAACTTAGAAGCATTTTGTCACTTCGACTAAACTTTTGAAATACCATGCAGTGGTTATTGTGAAGAATCCTTTAGATGGTTTAGTGCAACCGGAACACTACTATTATCCCACAAGAAGGGTATACTTTGTGGCTGTTGAAGTGCTTAGAAGGACAAACAATGAAATGCCCTTCGGGTAGGAGTCTAGTGAAAACCAGTGTCTTGGATTACAAACATGTTAAATACTAAAGTTTAGCACTGTTGTATAATTTCCTTTTGTATGTGTAGTTTTTGCAGCTAGTATAATTGAATGGCATATGGTAGCACACGTTAAAAGCGCCACATTGTGTGCCATATAGCTTGCAGATCAGAATACAGGGTGAAATAATGAGTTTCGCTTTTGACAGCCTTCTTTTCTGAGAGTGTTTCTTCGTCCAATCCGTTTTAGAATTCATGGGTCATATTTTTTTCTTCATTCAAGGTCACCAAAATCTATGGTACAAATGAGCGACGCCGCAGAAGATGTCGGGAACTTATATCTGAGCCTTGCTAGAGATGATACATCTCAGTTATACAGAGTTTGTGGGATTTGACATCAGTTTCTTTTAGTAATATATTCTTATGCAATATAGAACTGAAATTTTAGGAGACATGTCGCAGCCCAAAGCTTTTGTTTAGTCTTTGTCTAGTTGCTAACCATAACTTTGGCATTCACCAGTGACTTGGCTTTCATCAGTTGATGCTGATGGCTTGAGGCGAAGAGGTGGTGACCAAGATTGTGCATACAAGAAGATATACATGTTTAACATTTTTTTTTTCTAGTATAATTTTATGGTCCGCAAAATCAACTACAAATCTGCCAAACATGCTTCCATCAACGAGGTTCACTTAAAAAATTATCGTAATTTCTTTATCAGTCCATTTAACTTGAAATAATGTAGAATCAAACTAGAGACATTAACTTCACCTAACAAAACATTAGAGTCGTTTGAATCCAATTAATAGCCTCAAATGACATCCGAAGTTAACTTGCGAAACCTGCCGGCACATATTTCTTCTCTAACATATGTTACTTCGAAATTTACCATAAATAAATCATGTATCCATGACAATTGATAGTTTATGATAAGACAAGACACGTATATGATATATCCAAAAGCCTTCAACTATTTGAGTTACATGATTTGAAGTCACATAACTTGGAACTCCTGAATTTCTCAAAGTCTGACTTGGGGATTAGAGCCTCTTTGGCAAACGCCACACCGGTTTCTAAGAAACTTAGTCGTTTCGTTTTATTTTTGGTCATAGAGGACATTTTTGCAGCTCCCTTGCGTTCCTTCTGTTTTTATTTTTTGGGTTCAAACCTTCTCCTTTTTATTAATGAGTTGGCGAAAATGTCCTCAATACCTCTTTTACCCAATTTTCCATTATTTTGTTGAAATTATGAGAAACGAGATCAGAGGTTTTTGTGTTGCAAGTGTGTAGAATCGTTCATGTGAGACCACCATTAGTTACATGCATGTACTTCTGACCTGAGTCAAACTTTAGACAGAGATGGCCGAGATTATGCACACACCAAACAAACTTAAAATAGATTCAAATAGGCATTGTTTGCCAAAAAAAAAAAAAATTATAAAAAAAAGACATTGTTTGTAAGTGTAGCTTGGGCCAAGCACTGGGTCCTCACACGCTAAGCAAAAAACCAAGGGACCGTCCTTCTACTCTTCCTGGAACATCAATGGATGCTCGTCACTGAATATATATATATATATATATATATATATATATATATCACAAGAGTGTTTCCGTAGGTTACAAGAGTGTTTCCGTAGGTTACCTAAATTAAGGATGAATCAGGAATTGCAAAAGACTTATAGCTCAAGTGATTAAGAGCAGTTATCCTTGTAACCGACATCATGTGTTAGAATCCACCCTCCACAGTATTTTTTGTGTAAAATATATTTAAAAAATAGGAAAGGATGAACTGCGAATTCTGCATGGATCAGCAAATCAATGGCTGTGAAGAGAGAGAAATGTAGAAGTAGCTGTTATAGCAACAAGAAAGAGAGACATGCAGAAAGGAAGGAAGCTCACTCTCTCAATAAAACATGCCTGATGCTTTCTTGCTTTTGTAGGTAATGGGATTTTGAATTTTTATAGTAATTATGTTCAAATTGCTGTGTCTTCATCTTCTTCTACAAAGAAGCTCACACACACGCTGCTTATGACAACAAAGATTCTTGAACTCAACCACAAGTGAGTTTATCCTTTTCTTTTTCTTTAAAAAAGAAAAAGGTATATTTTTTAAAAAAGAATATGTGTATTTAACAGGGGATGTTTTCTTTGGTTCTGTCTGTTTACTCTGTTAATTCTGTTTAGTGTGAAGATATTCATATTATTCATATCCACATACATATTTGATTAAAAAAAACAAAAAAAAAAACAAACAAACGAAAAGATTAAGGCAATAGTCTATGAACTTGTACTTGAGTTTCACTTTCGTTCCTTAATTTAATTATTGAGGTGTTGGTGTGGATCTTGGCGTGGCTAGGGGAGGAGATATGTAGGGTAGTAGGAGGATGATGTAGGGCTGTGGATCTTCCTGTTTTATGCTTCTATTTCAACTTTTCGAGAACTAATTATTTTTCTGTTTTATACAAGCGATATTAAGAGAGAGAGATTTGAACACAAAAGCTCGAATGTAGGAGTAACCGTTGTTAAGCTATAAGCTGTTTGCACAACTAACCATTTCTTAGACACAAAAATCTTTCTTAGACACAAAAATCTTTCTTCTACCAGTTCTTACTGCTGAAAATATTCATTTGACTAAAATAAAACATTGAAGCTTATTGATCTCACTTGACTGATTAAAATTTCAGAAAGCTTTCGTGATTACTTCTGTATCTTGTTTGGTTAAATTTTTTTTCTTTGAGAACATTACCATTGGGTTTAGCTAATTTAATTATCTCCAAAAGCCATATGTGATGCAATCATATCCCTAAAGAATATAATAATGAAGAGAAGGGTTGGTAATGATCTTTTATATAAACTCCAATATCTTCTAGGCTTTTATACATACGTAGTTGTGTAACTTTTAGTTTGCATATTACCTTGCTTGAGATTTAATCCAATGGAAAATGCAAGACAAATCGATTTTCTTGAAGCATGTCACAGTCTTGCACAGAACCTCAAAGAGAGCCTCAAGCTTTTGCATATTCGAACTTATCGAACCAGTTTCGCTTTCGTTGATCTTATGCAAAGCCAATTGAACATAGTTGTGCCCTAGATCTTATACAGAACATAGTTTCTTCTTACCACACCTCTGGAAGGTTGAATTTCGTCATTTCTGCCCACACCTCTGGAAAGAGGAGTGTAGCTCTCCAAGTATGAAGATGGAGCTGAAATAGAGAACCCAACTATTTTCAAGAGTTTTGTAGGAAGTTTGCGATATTTAACATGCACATGACCATATCGGTAACTAACAAGAGTTTAAAACTTGAAGACTGCAAGTACAAAATATGAAACGAGAATCAATTAATTTGAAAAATCAGACATTAAAATTTTCACATAATATAACATTTTATGTGGAAATTTATTTTACACTTGGAACATTCAAACACCAATCCTTCGCAAGGTTGACTACAATTCTTACAAGGAAGAATCCGCTCTCTCTTATCGGAAGGAATTTCACTCTTTCTCTTGTCAACAAGGGTGACAAGGTGTGGGTGAGTCGGATGCTTGTAACTATCTCCTAACTTGACTTGCGGATACCTCCCGAGAATGCAATGAGGATGACAATCGAAGTCACAATCCGAGCAGGAGTAGAACCAGAGTCCGGGATCTCGTTTGCCTTCGCATATTTCACAATAATATTCATCTAACTCGTTTTCAACACTGTTATAGGTGAGCTTGAGAGGATGATTGTCGTACTTGTGCCTTGCTGTAGGAGGTAATTTAACACATGAAAAACAGAGATGGAAGTCGCATCTCCTACAACTGAACCAATACAAAATTTTAGAAGTGCCACAACCCCTACATTTATAAGTGCTTTCATTGTTTTTGTTAAACTGGAGGGTGTGAACATGAGCCTCATGTTTAAGAGACTTCTGCTTCCATAGAATAGCGCACTGAAAGTCAATGCCGAAAATTGAATTAATCTCATAAAGGTATACGAAGCCTTGGCCAAACGTATAACAAAGAAGACACTTGAACACCCCACCAATCGAATGAGTCCTTGGATGGAGTTCCAAGTCCGACTGGCCAATGATAGTTGCCAAATGCATCTTTTTAGGTGACTGTGCACAAGCTGTATGTAGAAAGAAAGAGGACGACGACTCTTGTTTTGTACAGCTATAAAAGGCATCAACTTTGGTGATGGGTCGCATGCAGCCATTACAAGTGATTATTCTATCATCTTCATCATCACCATTATCTTGATGATCAATATTGATGAGGGCTAAGACATGTGGATGGCTGAAGTGATTGATTTGCAACTCAATTTGGTTGCTGATTATTCTATCATCATCAGCAGCAGCAGCACTATCTTCAACTGCCTCATAACGTCGTGTTGCGCAGTCATTGTGGGCGACATAACTGCAACATTCATGTTCACAATAATAAACTGCGCGGCTTTTGTCCATGTTTCCATAACAGAGGTCACAGAAATTTTGGATTTTTGGGAAAGTATCTTCAAACCACCAGGTGAGCTTTAGGCGGTGTTGGTGCTGGGCCGTTTTGATGTGGGTTGGTAACCTAGAACAACATCCATGGACCAGGAGCTGGCAGATGCTGCAGAGGTACATGGCGGTGCCATATTTATTGTAAATAAATCTAGTACTGTAAATTCTAGTACTAACACTTTCTTTGCCGCAGGCTTCACAAGGTAATTGCGCTGGCTTCCTATTAAGGGTGAATTTGTGGTCATGAAAGTCAAGAATGTTGCGCCAATTGGAAGCACATTGGAGGTCAATGTTGAACTCACATTGGGGAAACAACTGTAACTGAACCTCGAGATGCAATCTTGATGACATGCACTGCAACTCTTTTCCCTGTCGCTTGTGTCAAGAGTAAGTGGGTGCTTGCGGTGGATCGGGTGGTGGATCTCACCCAGTAGCTCGGCGCATGATTTATGGAGATCGAAGCTACTTCTACGCTGTTCGTAACAAATGTTGCAAGTGTAGCTAGGCCCAAGCACTGCCATCGCAGAGAATAAGTTGACCATCATTCTTCCTCTGCACTTCCATCATGGGATGCTCGTGATTCAAATGTTGATTCTGATCAATCCCTCTCCCTGTCATCAACACATTTAAACTTGTTATTATAAATTTTGACAGACATTGACCTGACCAGAATATATATTACTATTGTTATTCAGTATCTCTACCTGGATTAATCGGACTCAGAGCCATGCCTCCACGCCTCCGCACCTTCGGCCCGACTGCTAGCCGCACCACCAAATTATAATTCTTAATAAAGCCACCAAATTCTCTGACAAAAAAAAGCAACCAAATTTTGAGATAAACTCCGAATAGCTTTTTGATTTATTTTATCATTAATAAAAAAAATATATGCATTACTGATTGTTATTATTTAAATATGGTCAAATAGCATTACTGATTGTTATTATTTAACCTTACAAATTCAAATATCTACTGCCAGCTGAAGGGTGCCAATGTATTCTCTAAGATCGATTTGAGATATGGGTATCATTAATTACGAATTAGAGAAGAGGATATGCCTAAGATAGCTTTCCGAACGAGGTATGGGCGCTATGAGTTCCTGGTAATGCCATTTGGGTTAACCAATGCGCCAACTGCGTTTATGGATCTCATGAACAGGGTGTTCCGACGTTACTTGGATCGCTTTGTGATTGTATTCATAGACGACATTCTGGTGTATTCTAAGAGTTAGAAGGCACACATGAAGCATTTGGAAATTGTGCTGAAGACTCTGAGGAGGAGGCAGTTGTATGCGAAATTCAGCAAGTGTCAGTTCTGGTTGGACAGAGTTAGTTTCTTGGGGCATGTGATCTCTGCAGAGGGTATTTATGTAGATCCCCAGAAGATTGAGGCAGTAGTGAACTGGCTACGACCAACCAGTGTTACTG
>NC_047656.1:9813703-9956554 GCF_902201215.1 Prunus dulcis | reverse complement strand
AAAAAAATATGCATTACTGATTGTTATTATTTAAATATGGTCAAATAGCATTACTGATTGTTATTATTTAACCTTACAAATTCAAATATCTACTGCCAGCTGAAGGGTGCCAATGTATTCTCTAAGATCGATTTGAGATATGGGTATCATCAATTACGAATTAGAGAAGAGGATATGTCTAAGATAGCTTTTCGAACGAGGTATGGGCACTATGAGTTCCTAGTGATGCCATTTGGGTTAACCAATGCGCCAACTGCGTTTATGGATCTCATGAACAGGGTGTTCCGACGTTACTTGGATCGCTTTGTGATTGTATTCATAGACGACATTCTGGTGTATTCTAAGAGTTAGAAGGCACACATGAAGCATTTGGAAATTGTGCTGAAGACTCTGAGGAGGAGGCAGTTGTATGCGAAATTCAGCAAGTGTCAGTTCTGGTTGGACAGAGTTAGTTTCTTGGGGCATGTGATCTCTGCAGAGGGTATTTATGTAGATCCCCAGAAGATTGAGGCAGTAGTGAACTGGCTACGACCAACCAGTGTTACTGAGGTACGGAGTTTCCTTGAGTTAGCCGGGTATTATCGTCGCTTCGTGGAAGGTTTGTCTGTAATAGCGGCGCCTCTCACTCGTTTGACAAGAAAAGGAGTTAAGTTTGAATGGTCAGACGAGTGTGAGAAGAGCTTTAATGAACTCAAGACCAGGTTAACCATCGCTCCGGTTTTGACACTTCCAGATGATAGTGGGAATTTCGTTATCTACAGTGATGCATCCAACAAGGACTTGGTTGTGTTAGATGCTGGTTGGGTAGGATTCCAGAAATTCCAAGCGTAGATCGTTCGATTTTCCAATCTAGGTTTCAGCCGATTTTGAAAGTGTGATTCCGGCCACTTTTTGGGGTAGGTCCAAGAACAAAAGTGGTTCCAAAATGGTTGTTTTACCTAAGTTAGGAGTTTAGGGCTGCGGTTTGGAAATCCTACCTAACCAGCAGCTAGAGCATGGAAAATAGCTAGAAAATCATACCTCACTCGTCCGATTTGGTGGCCGGATGAAAGAGAACGAAAGCTTGGAAGTTCTGTCAACTCCGGCGTGATCTCGAGTGTTTTCCAGCAAAAAACAGCGGTTCCAAGGGTAGGGACCGGTCGGGAAAGGAAGAGGAAGCGGCGGTGGTTCAATTGGGTCCGGTCCCGTCGGTCGGAGTGGAGTGTGGCGGTGGTTATGGAGGTTTGAAGGTGACGGGTTAGAGAAAAAAAAACAAGGGGGTCGCTGTGGTTTGAGGAAGAAGAGTGAGGGAAGAGAGAGAGAGTCAGATTTTTTTTTAAAAAAATCCTGATTTCAAAATTACCGTCTTGCCCTTCTAAGTATTTTGACCGTATTTTCTTCGTTACAACTCCGATTCGAGTCCACTCCGACTCGTTTCATCGCGCTCTATGCAACGATGCAAGTAGAATAGTCAAATTATTTCTCTGTCAAAAAGTCAACTTTTCCTTTACTAGAATATTCTAAGGGCAAAAGTGTCATTTCCTCTTAATAGTTTAATAGTTAAATATTGATTAAGGTTTGGGTTATTACAATCTACCTCCCTTATATAAATTTCGTCCTTGAAATTTATGTACTTGTCACTCGAAGAGGTAAGGGTACTGTTCCGCATTTGGTCCTCGGGTTCCCATATGCCCTCTTCCACATTATGACTTCTCCACAAGACCTTCACGAGTGGGATCTTCCTCGAATGCAATACTTGCATCTTCCAATCCAAAATCTGGACCGGTTGCTGTACATAAGTCAAATCTTCTTGTAATTCTATTGGTTGTTCTTCCAAAACATGAGAAGGATCAGAAATGTACTTTCGGAGCATCGAGACATGGAATACATCGTGCTACCGGGAAAGATCTGAAGGCAAAGCAAGCCTGTAAGCTACTGTGCCCACACGCTCTACGATCTCATATGGCCCAATATAGCGAGGACTTAGTTTTCCTCGCCTCCCAAATCTCATTACGCCCTTCCAAAGCTATAACTTCAGAAATACCTAATCACCAACCTCAAACTGGAGGTTTTTCCTTCTATTGTCTCCATAGCTCTTTTGTCGGTCCTGGGCTGCCTTGAGTTGTTCTTTAATTATTTTCACATGTTCCTTCGTCCGTTCAACATCATCTGACACTTCCAATCTGTGCTCACCTACTTCATCCCAATAAAAAGGAGTTCTACATTGATTCCTATATAAGGCATCAAATGGAGACATCTTAATACTCGTCTGGTAGCTGTTATTATAGATATGACGATGTCCACGGACATCCAGTTTGCCTTCAGTTTTATCAGCGCGTTTGACATCTGCCTCACGAGTTTCGTGGACGCCGGGACCGTGGGAGCCAGGAATGCGGATCAGGCTGACTACGGTCCCCTGAATTCTGCCAATTTGAGGCTCGGGTTGACTTAGTGTCACCGAGACCTGCCAGGGGAATTGACGGATTATCAGGACTTGACAGAATTAAAGGGGTACACCTAGGTGGTGGTTTTAAACTGATTTCAGTGCTTTTATGAGTTTAAAGATGATTATGAGTATGATTGATTTATATTTATATATAACTGGGTGCATTGATTTCAGTATGTATATGATTAAAAGAATGAATTAGTTTTGTATAACTGTTTTTACAGTAGTATGTGTCAAAAACCTCCATAACTGCGGCCACTAGATGACCCAGAGCTGCAACTGCCTCTCTTGGATGACCCCTGACTGGGACCACCCATATCAAACTGTCTCCTCCGAGGTTCACCCCTCGCTCTGACCATCATCTGGCTGCTCTCTATCAGCTAAGTAGACATCACCAAATCCCTAAAATTAGTCAACCGCTGGCTAATCACAATATCTCTAATAGAGGCATTCAACCCTCTAGTAAACAACTGACATTTCTTATTCTCATCCTCGACTAGTGGAATACAGTACTTAGACAGTTCATTGAATTTTTTCTCATACTCAAGTACGGTCTTTGTCCCCTATTCCAGCTGCAGAAATTCCTCCATTTTCAAATTCTGGTAGGCATGTGGGTAGTACTAACTGTCAAATGCAGCTCGAAATAAGTGTCATGTGATGGCTGACGGATCCCAATATCTCCTTTTAACTGACTCCCACCAATGTCTAGCATTCCTTAAAAAAAAAAAAGTGGCCAGAGTTATCCTACGGTTATGTGGAACGGCCATCACCTCCATGATCCTCTCCATCCTCTCTATCCACTCTTCAGCCACTGCTGTGTCTCCATCACCATCAAAATCTGTGGCCCCAATCCTCTTAGCTTGATCAGCATATCCCAAGGAGAGATCTCTAGACTGCCCAGTCCTGGATAGAGCCTGGTTCAACAACTCCAAAGTTTGTTGAAAATTAGGATCTCCCGGCATAGTGGGTATGAGAGGTGCGGCCCTTGATGGGCCTCCAACAAAAGACTGCTCTACCGGTTCTGGTACCGGTGCAGGAATGAGAAATTCTTCTTGCTCGGGAGGGGGATTCTGTCCCCTAACTCGGGACGACTGTTTTATCATATTTTTAAGAGATTTTAGATTTTCTTAAGCCACCTTAGGTACCCAGTTATAGAAACATGTTGCCTTCGGATATGACGATGTCCACGGACATCCAGGTTGCCTTCAGTTTTGTCAGCGCGCTTGACATTTGCCTCACGAGTTTCGGGGAAGCCGGGACCGTGGGATCTAGGAATGCGGATCAAGCTGACTACGGTCCCCTAAATCCTGCCAATTTGCGGCTTGGGTTGACTTTGGGTCATCTGGTGCTATTTTTCTTAAAACTTTGTTTTTGGGTCCACTCACCTTTTAAATGTTTTGCGCCCCCAGGCCGTAGACGTGCATCTGAAAGCCACCACAGGGCAGTTTCCGCTTCCTGCATCTCTTCAGCTTCGTGTAGGGTCCTTGACCCTCCAAATTTTCTTCTTGTAAATTAACATGTATAGATGCTCTGATATTGCCCCTGGGCTCGAACTTTACTATTGATTGTATATATATTTACGCATGCTGAAAGTTGGGTTATGTTTATGCTTGTTTTGACATGTGTAATTTTGGGATTGAACAAGTTACAGGGGAGACTCTGCCGAATTTTCGGTAGAAGTCAAGGCTAAAATGAAATTAAGTTTGTAACCAGAAGGGCAACCAAGTCATTTGTGCTCGGCACCTGCCAGGTGTCGATCACAAACAGAGTTTGGCTCGGATTCCAACGGGAAATTTGGGTCGGGTCCTGTCAATACAAATGGCCTCTTTCAGAGGGTCGTGGACAACCATGGAAGAGGTTTTGTTGTGTGAGTGTAGAGTCCAAGGTGGTCATTGCCCAATCATGGGCAATGAGATGAAGTTCTCCCATATATGGAGAAAAATTCATGCCGAATTTTGTGAAAGATCGGGTTCTAAAATGGCACTGGCAAGTAGGTGAAATTTTTTGAATAAAGATTTGGGGAAATGGAGAGAGGCATTGACAAAAGTGAGGGACAACGTTCAAAGGGCAATGAGGTAAATTATTTGTAATTGCCATTATATTAAATTTAATGTCATATTTTTTTGATATTTTCTTATATTTCCATTTTTTATATTTTATAGATTATGCAAGCATAAATGTGGTTCGGTGCCATTAGCCAAGGTAAAAAATCTTTCAACAATCACCAATGTTGGGAGGTTGTGAAAAATTGTTCGAGATTCAAAATTATTCCCACGGGTTCGATCATTGTGCAGAGTGTTTCCATATTGATGGGGATCAGAGTTCGCACATAGGTCACCAGCAACACACACGAACACCAAAATCTAGAGATAGTGCAAACTCACATATACCGTAGCAAATCCATGCCACAAATAAACTATTTTATTAATCATCAACAAAAACTCCCCCTACATGACAGGACCCGACCCAATTTCCACTTTGGAATTCGAGCCAAGTCCTGTGCGTGTCCGACACCTGGCGAATGTCGGGCACAAATGACCTTTTTACCCTTCTTATTTCAATATCGCTTTAAAATTTCCTTAGACTTCTGCCGAAAATTCGGCAGAGTCTCCCCTGTATTTTGACTAATCCCAAAGTTTTCCACTTGTTAAACAAGTTAATAATTCTTCACCAACTGCCAGAATAGTCAATCAACCAATTTCAACTCTAAGCACTACATTTCCATCTGGATATCGGAGCGTTCTTTGAGTCCCTCAGGGTTGTGAGGATTTCTACAATACCATACCTGGTTTGAGACATGGAAGCTAAGAATGGCCCGGTGGTGGATCCCGCGTACTTCTATGGCCTGGGGGCGAAAAACAGGTTGGAAATGTGAGTGGACAAAAATAATGTTCTTCAAACAATTTTCATAACATAATATCCCCCATTGTAAAAAGAAAATTTAGCTAAATAAAATTGAATACGTACTTTCTGCATCAGGCATATTCAACTCAAGGCATTCTATATCAGTCATATTCAAGCTCGAAAGTTTCATACAAAACCACTGAAATCAAATCTTTCATAAAAGTGCTGAAATCAAACGTGTATAAAAACTCTGTACTCAAACCTTGCATAACTGAACAAATATAAAGGTATCTATGCCTGAAAAATCAGAAAAGCTGATATAAAATAATTGAAAATCATAATTAAATAAAAGAAACTCAAAATCCTTCGAAAATACCACCAGTTTGTACCCCTGTCATATCAGTCAATTCCCTGGCAGGTCTCGGGCGTCACACAGGCTACCCGAGCTGCAAACTGGCGAAATCAGGGGGCTATGATCAGCTTGTCCCGCCGACAGATTCCTCGATGACACCAAGTCAGCTCGAGTTGCTCTGGCAGGATGCAGGGGCCCGTAGTCAGGCTGATCCGCAATCCTGGCAGGTTTCGGGGACACAGAGTCAGCCGAGCCGCAATCCTGTCAGGTCTCGGGACACCAAGTCTGCCGAGCCGCAAATCCTGGCACTCACGGTCCGAGCGTCCCCGAAACTCGTGAGGCAAAGTCGAGTGCACTGACATAAACTGAAATCGGACTGGACGTCCGTAGACATCTGTCCAACTGTGGGTAATCACCAAAGAAAATGGGTACGAGGTGGGTTTAAAATAAATTCCTTTAGAAAAATCTGATTAATAACTGAAATCTCAAATTGTGCTGCTATTTCAACTGATTCCAACCTCAAACTCTGTTTCTATAACTGGTAAATAAGCAGCACAGATTTATAGAACTGTTACTGTACTGATCATGTTCCGAACCGTAATAAAACTTACTTAATATCAAATAAAGAAACTTATTCAAATAAATTCATCTCTAAAAACTTATTTATATAAAATCAATATAAACTCATTTATAAAACTTATTTACATAAAAGCACATCAAATCATTCATGAAATCTGATTTATGAAAGAAAATCCACTCACAGATGGTCCAAGCTACTGCGACCCTTCGAAGGTCTCCTTTGCAATTCTGTCGGGTTCCTGGTGCCTGATTATCCATAAAGATTAAATTAATAAACTGCTGAATAAAACGAATTCCAATTAAACACCCTGCCCCCGGTTCCTAAAATACGTACTTTTCGATTCAAAATACTCATATGCCCACACTAGCCTTTTCGGATAGTTGGACCAGTTTTGGGAGGTCCGATACTCAGCTAAGCGATAACTATCAGATCGGCCGACCTGGGACCCGTGGGGTCCACGGTCTCCGATAGCCAATCTGGACTTCCCTGAAGGTTTCTCATAGAACGGGAACCATGTTCTGCGAATTTGGTCCGAATCGGACAGTCGGATTGACCAAAATCGCGTTATCGCTTAAAACCCTAACCCTAGCCCCAGGGTTCGCGATTCCGGAGTATCCGTGACTCCGATTCGCGATCCGTTGAATCCTACGCGATCCTGAAATCACGTAGGCCGACATATCCAAAATTCAGCGCGATCCAACGATTACACGACACTGCACCCACGGATCGCGTGATATGGAAAATCCGTTCGGGGCTCAAACGGACTCCGAATCGAGATCTGTGAAATCCCACGCGCTCGTGACGGCACAAGGACCTCAAAACTGGCCAGAGCCGTGCCACCACCCTGGGCCACGGGCCTCCACACGCGCGGGACAGATCGGTTGTCCAAAGCGATTTCGGGTGGCCGAAAAATCTCCGAACCAATACTCCAAACTCCTAACCTAGGTAAAACACCCCATTTGGAGTCACTTTTGTTCTTGGACCACCCCCAAAAAGTGACCGGATACAGTAGTTTCGAAGGGCCGAAGTTCGGCCGAATTGTCAAGTTCAAAATCGAACCCTTTAGAGCTAAAATTGATCAAACCCCATACACCCATCAGCTAGAGCACGAAAAATAGCTGAGAAACCATACCTTACTCGATCGATTTGGTGGAGAAACGAAGGAGAATTTCGAGCTGGAAGTTTGGGTAGCTTCGGACGAACCTCCGTCGGAAAACACGATTTTCCGGCCAGCTCAGGGCGGCCCCCGGGTTGAGGTCGGTTGGAGAAGGTAGGGGACTCGATGGCGGTTCCAACGCCACCGGTCCCGTGGCCATTGGAGCTTGGAGGCGGCGCCAGCACCCTCTGGAAGTCGGCGGCCCGTTTCGCGCGGAGTCTGGGTTTATATAGATGCAACTTCAAAATATTTACGATTATGCCACTGAGACTCTTTTGACCATAACTTTTTCGTTACAACACGATTCGGCCCCACTCCGTGTCTACGGACTCCTTTCGCCGTGCTCTACGCAATGGCGCAAGCGGAATTCCCAAATTCTTTCTCAATCAAAAAGTCAAAATTTCCCCTATTAAATAATACAAGGGCAAACTTGTCTTTTCGCTAAAAGATATTTTCCTTACTTTTTAGATATTTTCTTTCTTTTTAGATATTTTGTTTTGGGTTCTTACACTACAACTATTACATTAGCCTTATTTATAGGCTTTACAAGACTTGGGCACCAAGGCTACTTGTTCCAAAAGTAAACTAATTAATTATAAAATCACACACAAATAATAAAAGATATCCTAAAACTAAAATAAAAAATAAAAACAATATCCCATAAAATAACTAATTAAATAGTAAATACCTATCTTGATCCACCTTCTATACTCATGCATCACATGCGTCACATGCGTACCTTATTATAATCGAGGATGAACTGCGAATTCTGACCTGTTGATTGTGGAGTTGGCAGGATTTGGAGTAAAAGAGCAAGATGAGTCAACAGTCAAAAGGCAAAGGTAACCTTGAAAAAGAAAAAAATATTTGGGTTCTCTCCTTTTCCTTTTCATGACATCCCTGATGCTTTCTTGCTTTTATAGGTAATGGGATTTTGAATAATTTTTTTGAGTAATTTTGTTCAAATTGTTGTGTCTTCGTCTTCTTCCAGAAAGAAGCTCACACTTACGCAAGCCCCTGAGAGAAAGAATATTGGATTTTAAAAAACATCAAGGACTAATTAACACTAAAGAGGATGGCTCTGATTGCTGCTTATGACTTCAAAGATTCTTGAACTCAACCACAAGTAGTTCTTTGCTAGTTCATCCTTTTCTTTTTCTTTTTTAAAGAAAAAAGTATTTCTTTTTTTAAAGAATTTGTGTATTTAATAGGGGATGTTTTCTTTGGTCCTATCTGTTTCCTCTGTGCATGGCTGTTTAACAATACAAAACCCCTTCTTTAACATGATCAATGAAACTTAAATCAAATATGCAGGCACATAAATGTCAAAAACAGAAATGAAGAATTAGTATGCATATATGATTACTTATTTTCTTCTGTTAATTTTTCAGATATTAAGATGCAGGTAATAAACCACATTGAAAAGTCAAGAGACCTAAGAGCAACTCCACCGCTGCCTATCTACCTGGGTAGGAGGGGGCCCAAAGGCCAGAATCCAACTCCACTACGCCAAGTCCAGCACGGGCAAGGGATGGGTCCCACGAGCCCAAGCAAGCCCACGGGCAAGGGAAGCTCGCCCTTGCCCTTGCGTTACCCCAATGGTTAAAAAAAATTTGATTTCCGCTCGTTGACGTCAGCCCTGACACTCTCCAATGGGAAGAAGCCATGTGGCGCTTCCCGGACGCTTGGATCAAATTTTTTTGAGAAATTTGACATATTGAAATTTTTTGTAACAAAAAAACCCAAAAATTCTGAATTTTTTTCTATAAATACCTACCAATATTATTCACTTTCCACACCAAAATCTTCATATAAATTCATCTCCTTCCAATATTTTTCACTTTCCACAACAAATTTTCTACTACAAGATTTCATTTGTGTAAAAATACAAATGACCTCTTCCATCAAAGCCGGAGGGTCGTGGACAAACGTTTGAAGCGGTCAAAATCTTAGCGACGAGGTAAAAAAAAAAATTAATTGCCATTTTATTCAATG
The DNA here is from genome assembly GCF_902201215.1 of Prunus dulcis. Taxonomy (NCBI): domain Eukaryota; kingdom Viridiplantae; phylum Streptophyta; class Magnoliopsida; order Rosales; family Rosaceae; genus Prunus; species Prunus dulcis. The sequence continues at coordinate 9,947,202 of NC_047656.1, read as the reverse complement.
TAATGTAATTTTTTTTTTCCTTGCATTTCAAATTTTATTTTCTTAATAAATTATTCAAGGCAAAACAAAAAAGAGATAAACCATTACACATGGCTCCTCAAGTGAACAATGCATGCAGTCAATTCCAGTGGTGTATTCCGTGTAGGAAATAATGGCACTATTACGTCCTCCGAAGGAAAATACTCCCCCACGTCGTGATCCGGTGGAACAGCTGTTGGGGTCTTTTTCCGTCAGAAGGCTCGTCCGAGCTTGTTGATTCTTGAATCACCATAGAGTGGTGAATTAAGCCTTCATTACCCCTTTGTTTGAGTTAGCGAGAACTAGGCCCAAAGCATCCTGAGGGAGAAGCAAGTCTGAAGGGAGTACTCTGTTCTTCTTCCAGCGGCTGCGTGTTTTGTGCTGATGTTTTCGGCAGCTAGATGAAGAGTTGGAGATGGTATATTGATGTTGCACAGGCTTGGCATGAGAGTTTGCTTTGGTAAATCAAGATACTACTAGGTTTGGCATGAGAGGCTTGTGGCATGGGAGCTAATAGAAAATGAGCATAAGGAAAGGATTAAGGCTTGAGATTTTGGGTGTTTTCAGCAGCTAGACGAATAGCTCATGATGTCTGCGTTTTCTACCAAAAAGGTAATGACTATGGTTTCAACTTAGCTTGAGAGGATGGGTGTTTTAGATTTGGGATGGAGCTTTTTAGAGAGAAAGAGAGAGAAAGAAAGAAAGAAAGAAAGAAAGAAAGATAGATAGATAGATAGATAGATAGGATGGGTGGCTTGAGTAGATTTCCAACAGCATGATGATTGCTTGGTCATGCTCTGGATTGTTGCAGATGACTTCCTGATGTTGAACCGAGATTGTGTGAGCTTGGCATGAGAGCTTGGAGTGTGGGAGCTAAAGACCCACAAGTTTAGCAAATGAGAATGCTTGTGCTTGGCTTGGTGTTGAATATGCTTCAGGTTGGGTGTTGATAATTTGTTGTTTATGGCTATGGCTATGGGGATTTAAGAGTTTCAAAATAAGTAGGATGGAAGGAAAAGCTTGAGGTTTGAAGGCTATGGTATTTATAGCTTGGAAGAAAGGAAAAGCTCGAAATTATGCTTGGTAAAGCTTTATGGATTTAAGAGTTTCAAGAGAATGAGGATGAGAAGAAAAGCTTTAAGCTTGAAGGCTGTAGAAAAATTGATCGATGGCTGCTGTGTTGCTTGCACCAGCCGAATGAGGGGGCTTGATAGCTGAAGAAAAATTAATGGCTGCTGGAATGCTTGTAGCAGCTGAAAAAAGGTGAGTTCTCATGGTTGTTGAGAGGGTTGCAACAACCAAGAGGGGTTGGTTTTGGCTGGGCAATGCCTCCCAATTTATAGAAGGTGAAGGAGTTTTTTGGTTTCCAATATGTAAAAGGAAGTGTTGGAGCTAGTCTATTTCCAACGGGTAAAAGGGAGCATTGGGACTTTCTTATTTCTAGTTGGTAAAATTAGGCATTGGAAAATGACTATTTTCTATGTGTAAAAGGAAGTGTTGGAATTTGCTTGTTTCCAGCGGGTAATAGGGAGCATTGGGGCATTCTTATTTCCAGCAGGTAAGGCTGCGCATTGGAAAATGACTATTTCCTATAGGTAAAAAGAAGTGCTTGAAAAATATCTCATTTGCTCACCCACATTGGAGAACTCCAAGTAATGGACTTGGACTTTGGTGCTCCCAAGTAGATAGCCCAAAGTCTCCATTATCCAAGAGCTTCTGTGGGCCTTATGGACCTCCGTAACCTTCCACACCATAATCCCTCGTGCAAGCCCTGTAAACCACATGACTTGGGTTCATGTGAGCTTGGCTGGTGATCAACATATGAAAAATGTATTATTGGCTTGGCATGACATGCACACTATTTCTATATTTATTTAATGAATTAATTCTCAAAATACAGTTTAGATTAACGCAAGAACAACATTATACGTTATATTGGGCTTTAAATGTCTTTGGAATTCCCGTGACTTTTTTAGGCCTCAACAACTGCCTCTGCCAATGATTGAGTTGTCCTTGTACTCAATTGTGTCGGACTATAAGGACTCAGAGTATTTCAATTGTATGATGAGTGAGTAGATATTTCAATTGTATGATGAGTGAGTAGATATTTCAATTGTATGATGAGTGAGATGTGAATTTTATAATAAATATGGACACGTGGCAACCGAAAATTTTATCTGAAATTTTATATGTAAATTTTATAATAAAAATGGACATGTGGCAACTATAAATCTTATCCGAAAATTTAATCCTAAAATTTAATTTAAAAATTTTATCTGAAATTTGATATGAGAATTTTATAATAAATAGTGACACGTGGCAACCGAAAATTTTATCAAAATTAATCGTTTAAGTATTAAAAATAAAAAATAAAGTTAAAGTGAATTGTAATTGCCCTTGCCATTACCCATAGGGGTGGAAACAAAATTGCAAGGGCTGCCACTATTCACTTGAATAGTGACAGCCCTTGTCTTGCCATTGCTCATAGGGGTAGAAGTGCTCTAATATGAGATTATAAAGAGTTGCGCTACTCTCTCATTGCCCATTGGTTTTAGGGTGTAAAAGCTCAGGCCCCAAGCATGGACTTAAAAGGTTTTGGAGTGTAACCTCAACTTCCTTCAATGTAATTGTTCATGCAAACTTAATACACAATAATTTAATGTAATATTTCTTGCATACACCAAACATAACACAAAATATGTGCCATAGGTAAATTTTCTAGGTCGTCATCATCTCATATAGCTAACGGATTCACAGTTTTATGGGTAACAAATAATTCATATCCATGTTTGAAAATGTTAGGTTATAATGTCAAACGTATAACACCAGAATGAAAATCAAAGACACCTTCTACTAGAGAATATGTTGAAGATTCTTTTGCTTACGTTACATCAGCTGAGATGGTTACATCAGCATCGAAGACACTTTATGTTGAAGAATCTGTTGAAGAATCTTTTGCTGCTGAAGAATCTGTTGACAGAGGCGGATCCACAGAGGAGCAAGGGTGGTCAATTGACCCCTGCAACCTCTGAAATCCTCCATTAGAGCCGCCCAAATTGACCCTCGCAAGGTGCTCGATGAAATGCCCCAATGGGGCAAACTGTTGTGCTGCTGTGCAGCTGTGGAGAGCTTGTGCGCAGCGCGCATCGTTTTTTTTTTGTTTGGTCGACGTCAAAACGACGTCGTTTCATTTAAGTGGTTTTTTTTTTTTTTGCGCCCTCGACGTCGAAACGACGTCGTTGCACTTAAGGTTTTTTTTTTTCTAACCTAAATTCCAACCCCAACTAAAACAACCAACCTCCAATCCAATTCAATGGTGGCTTTCCCTCCCCCCTCACAAATCAGTCGGTGAAGGCAGTAAAGTGGCGTCGGCGGTGGGCATTGGTAGCAAAAAATTGAATAAGTGCCTCCAAAATTCAATTTGATTTCAAAGGTGGATCTATCCCTCAAATTTGAGAGTATGTTATCCTATTTTCTTTATGCTTTAATTAATTAGTAAAGATTCTTATATGTTAGTGTTTTTTTTTTTGATTAGTTGTTGTTTTTTGTTGTTGAGATTTTATTTTACTTTGTTAGTTTGAATAAACTAGGGCTTTTATGTTAGTTTGAATAAATTAGAGGTTTTGGTTTTGGTTAGTTAGTTTGAATAAATTAGGGTTTTATTTTTATGTTAGATTATATGATTATCTTGGTTAGTTTCAATTAATTAGGGATTTTGATTTTGGTTAGTTAGTTTGAAAGTATGTTATCCTATTTTCTTTATGCTTTAATTAATTAGTAAAGATTCTTATATGTTAGTGTTTTTCTTGATTAGTTGTTGTTGTTGTTTGTTGTTGAGATTTTATTTTAGTTTGTTAGTTTGAATTAACTAGGGCTTTTATGTTAGTTTGAATAAATTAGAGGTTTTGGGTAGTTAGTTTGAATAAATTATCGTTTTATTTTTATGTTAGATTATATGATTATCTTGGTTAGTTTCAATTAATTAGGGGTTTTGATTTTGGTTAGTTAGTTTGAATAAATTAGGATTTTACTTTTATGTAAGATTATATCTCTTGGTTAGTTTGAATAAATTAAGGGCTTCTAGTTTTGGTTAGTTTGTTTGAATAAATTAGTGTTTTATGTTAGATAATAATTGGTAAATTTGATTAGTTGTTGGATTTTATTTTGGTTAGTTTGCATAAGTTATGGCTTTTTAATATTGTTGATGTTTGATTGGTTATTTCTACCAATACAGTTATGGAACGATACTTTAAGAGAAGGTTCGCATCAACTACTTCTAGTTCGGATAATGTGGGTAGTTCGAGTTCGAGAGATGTGGATATTTCTAGAGATGTGGATAGTTCGAAAGAAAGTGAGTTGCAAGATATCTTAGCTAATCTTATTGCAGACCCTGGACTTCGACCTCAAATGTTGGATTATGATCCTAACATTAGAGACGAAGTTCGAAGAGCATATCTACAAAAGGGTCCATGTCAGCCCAAGGATCACACATTTCCACAAACTGATCTTTCAGGGTATGATCGACGCTTTAATGTCAAGTGGTTTGATGAGTTTGACTGGTTGGAGTACAGTATTAGTAAAGATGCTGCATTTTGCCTTTATTGTTATCTCTTCAAATCCAATTTCAGAATTGGTCAAGGGTGTAGCGACGCCTTCACAGAGATGGGTTTTAGGAATTGGAAGAAGAAAGATAAAATTAGGCAACATGTTGGACCTGTTGGAAGTGTTCATAATCAATCTAGACAGTATTGTGTGGATCTTATGAATCAAAAGCAACACATCCGAACAGTTTTGATAAAGCAATCAGAGCAAACTCGTATTGATTATCGTATTTGCTTGACAGCTTCTCTTGATTGTGTGAGATTTTTATTGAGGCAAGGTCTTCCTTTTCGTGGGCATGATGAGAGTGACACTTCAAGCAACAAGGGGAATTATTTAGAGCTCTTACAGTTTCTTGCTGATCATGATGAGAAAGTGAAGGCCGTTGTGTTAGAAAATGCTCCCGGGAATCTCAAGTTAATAGCTCCAACAATTCAAAAAGATCTTGTGAATGCTTGTGCCACTGAAACTATTAAGAAAATCATCAAGGATATGGATGGTGCATTCTTCTCTTTATTAGTTGATGAATCACGTGATGTGTCAGTAAAAGAACAGATGGCGGTGGTGTTTCGTTATGTGGACAAAAGTGGGGATGTAATTGAGAGGTTTGTGGGCATTCAACATGTTAGGGATACTACATCAAACTCACTCAAGGAGGCTATTGACATATTGTTTGCAAGAGAGGAATTGAGCATTTCCATGCTAAGAGGACAAGGATATGATGGAGCTAGTAATATGAAGGGTGAGTTCAATGGTCTTAAAACACAGATTTTGAGAGAAAATCCTTGTGCCTATTATATTCATTGTTTTGCACATCAACTTCAATTAGCTCTTGTGGCCGTGACAAAGGGAAATGCTGATATTGCCACTTTCTTCACATCTTGCAATAGCTTGGTTAATATTGTTGGAGCATCGTGCAAGCGTCGTGACATTCTTAGAGATCAACTACAAAAGGATGTTACGGAAGCTCTAGAAAAAGATACTTTTCCAACAGGACGAGGCTTAAATCAAGAAACTTGTCTCAAGCGTCCCGGTGATACACGTTGGAACTCACATTATGGTACATTACTTAGTATCATTTCCATGTTTAAATCTGTGGTGAAAGTGCTCAAATTTATTATTGAGGATGGCTCCACTGATAATCTAGGTGAAGCAAATAGGTCATTGAGAGAAATACAATCTTTTGAGTTTGTATTTCACCTATTTTTCATGAGATCTATATTGGGAGCCACAAATGACTTGTCACAAGCATTACAGAGGAAAGACCAAGATATTGAGAATGCAATGACTTTAGTCAAAGTTTGCAAGGACCAACTACAACACATGAGAGAGAATGCATTTGAAGCCTTGCTTGATCAAGTATCTTCCTTTTGTGCCAAACATGATATCTTGGTTCCAAACATGGATGATGCATATGTAGCTCAATGGAGATCACATCGGAGAGCTCCTATAATAACACACCTCCATCATTATCGTGTGGACATCTTTATTCAAATCATTGAGTGGCAACTTGCGGAATTAAATTGTCGCTTTAGTGAGGTAAATACTGAGTTACTTCTTTGTTTGACATGTTTGAGTCCAGATGATTCATTCATAGCTTTTGACAAACAAAAGCTACTTCGTTTTGCTGAATTTTATCCTCAAGATTTTAATTCCCGAGATCTCTTGGCACTTGAAGATCAACTTGAGATTTATATTACTCATATGCGTACGATGACTGATTTTTCTCAATTGAAAGGGATTGGTAGCCTTGCAAGAAAAATGGTGGAGAAAGGGTTGCATAGAACATATAATTATGTTTATTTGCTTATCAGATTAGCCTTAACTTTACCGGTTGCAATTGCTTCTGTGGAGAGAGCATTTTCTGCTATGAATATTGTGAAAGGTCCACTTCGCAACCGAATGGGAGATCAATGGTTGAGTGATAGTTTACTTGTTTATATTGAGAAAGATGTGTTTGCTTGTATTGATAATGAAACTATAATGCTACGTTTTCAGAATATGAAAACTCGTCGTGGACAATTGTAATGTGGTTTTTTTCTATGAATTATGAATTCTAATATTATCGTTTCATTTTTATGAGTATATTTTGTATAAATTTTTTTCATCTTTAGACATTGACCCCTGGAAGGAAATATCATGGATCCGCCACTGTCTGTTGAAGAATATTTTGATGTTGTTACATCAGTTGAGATGATTACACTGTCAGTTTTGTCTTCTTGAGTGGATTTACAGTAACCGTTTCGGTGCATATTGACATTGCACTCAGAACATTCCCAGACCAATCCTTCACATGGTTTACCACATGCTTAAAAAGGAAGAATGTGCTCTCTCTTATCAAAGGGAATGGAACTCTTTCTCTTCTCAACAAGAGTAACAGGGTGTGGGTGAGTGTCATGCTTATATGCTTCCCCTAACTTAACTTGCGAATGCCAGTTTAGCACGCAGTGAGGATGACAATCAAAGTCACAATCTGAGCAGGAGTAGAACCAATATTTGGGATTTCGTGGTCCTTGGAATATTTCACAGTAATGTTCATCAAGCTTGTCTTTAACATTACCATAGGTGAGCTTCAGTCGGTGATCATCGTATATGTACCTGGCTGTGGGAGGTAATTTTACACATGGATTACAAAGATTGAAGTTGCATGTAAATCTAGTACAACTGAACCAAGCAATGTGCCCAGAAGTACCACAACCCATACACGTTCCACCCTGTTTTATATTCCCAAAGAATACTGCAGTGAAGGTCAAGGTAGAAGCCTTCCTCCTTGATAAAGTAGATGTTACATCCGTCAATATATTATCACAATGGTATCCGAAGCCCTGGCTAAACCCATTGCACATGTAGCACCTAAACACGCCGTCAATAGAAGAAGCCCTCGGAATGAGTGTGAGCTGGTGCCAGTGAAGTAGGAGATGCCTCTTTTGAGGTAATTGAGCGCAAATTATGTGGAGAAGGAAACGGCATGACGATATCGATTCTTCTTTTCCTGCATAGCTATGAAAGGCATTTGTAGCAGTGATTGGTCGCTTGCAGCCATTACGAGTATTTATTACATCATCATGGTGATCATTATCTTTATGTACCTCATGATGATAACTGATGAGTGCTAAGCTATGTTGATTACTAAAAATGGCCGATCTGCGCATCTGGTTCTGGATTTGTTTGGATGTTGTTGTTGTTGTGCTACGGCTCATTGTCGTGGGTGGACTTGGAGGTGGTGGTGTCAAGGATTTTAGCATATTTTAAGGCACATGTATTGTGGGCAACAAAACTGCAACATTCATGACAATAATAAACAGTGAACTTTATGCCATCCAAATTTTTAAAGCGAAGATCACAGAAATGTTGGTTTTTTGGGTAAATGTCCTCAAAGCTCCAAGTGAGCTCGAGGCGGTATTGGTGCAGTGGTATTTTGACCTGGCGAGGTAACCAAGTGCATTCCTTATGGACCACAAGATCGCAGATGCTACAGAGGTAGAAGATTTTGCCAGATTGGCCACATGCATGCATTGCAGAAGGATTTAATGTGTTTCTTAAGGACGGTGAATTTGTGGAATTCACAGTGGTTTTGTGTTACATTGGGAACAAGCGTAGGTGAAGCCGCTGCAGCATTTGTCACAGGCTTTACAGAAGATGCCATCTGTGGCTGGGAAGAGAATAAGTGGGTGTTTGCGGTGGATTAGGTGGTTTATCTCAGGAGGTAGTTCATCTGCACAAGATTTATGGAGAACGAAGGCAGGGCGACATTGGTTGCAAGTGTAGCTTGGGCCAAGCATTGGGTCCTCACACGCGGAGCAAAAAACCAAGGGACAATCCTTCTCCTTCTGCTCTTCCTTGAACATCAGCGGATGCTCATGACAGACATGTTCAATTTGCTGCTCAGCCATCTCCCTCTGTATCACTAAGCAGCTGGTCTTAGGTTTTTCCGGTCACTTAGCAATCACAAAATAAAGCCAAACGAAATATTATGTATCAGCACGGATTGGCAAATCAATGGCTCCGAAGAGAGAGATGTAGAAATGGCTGTTACAGTAACAAGAAACAGAGGAAGCAATCTCGCTCTCTCAATATAGATCCCTGATGCTTTCTTGCTTTTGAAGGTAATGGGATTTTGAAGAAAAAGAAAAAAAAAGTTTCTATAATTTTGTCTAAATCATTGTGTCTTCCTCTTCTTTTAGAAAGAAGCTCATCACAGGCACAAGAACCAAAGAGAATGATTGCAATTTAAAGAAGATCAAGGAGTGAAGAGGATGGCATTAGAGCAAGTCCAGCAGATGAAGTGGACTCGGGCTGGGGGGGGTTTGGGCGAAAAAATCACGTCCAGCAGGCCAGAGTCAGCCCGGGCGAGCGTGGGCCCCAGCAAAACGGGCAGGCCCGAAGTCGATTTTCGAGACCCAGCTCAGATGGCGTCACCGATTGCACGCGTGCATTGCGGTAACAAACAGTAACCGCAACCGTGGCAACCAGCCAATTTTTCTGCCAAAAAAAAATGAAAAAAAATCGAATTTTTTTTTTAAAAATACACAAAAATTACAGAATTTTTTGTGTATAAATACCAACCAATACTCTTCACTTTTAACACCAAATCCTCATATATTTTCTTCTCCTTCTACTATTCTTCACTTTCTCCTCAATATTTATTCACTTTCTATTCAATATTTTTTCACTTTGAAGTTTTAATTTTTTTCTAGCATATTATGGGTTCTTCTAATGAAAATGGAGGGGCATGGAGCATGATAGAAGATGTTAGCTTGTGTGAGGCTTGGGTCCAAGTTAGTCATTGTCCCGTAACGGGCAATGAGATTAAATTTTCTCATATGTGGAAAAAAATTCATCAAGCATTTTGTGAAAGGGCAATTGGTTCTACACGTACAGAAATGGCATTATCCAGTAGGTGGAAAGTTCTTAATAAAGAGTTGGGGAAATGGAGAAATGCTTTAGCAAAAGCGATCGACAACCAACGAAGCGGAGAAAATCTTAGCAATGAGGTAAATTATTTGTCATTTTTCTTCTATTAATTTCTATGTCATATTAATTTTTATTTTAATGTTTCTTGCAATTTATATATTTAGTTAATATGTCTCTATTTTTTGTTAATACATGTTGCATTGTTTTTATTGTTTCTTTAATTTCCATTAGTTTTTTTTGTACATGTTGCATTGCCAATATTTGAAAAATTCTCTTGCATTTCCATTTCATTTTTTTTTTATAGATTATACAAGCACAAATGTGGTTTGGTGCTACCGGCCAAGGGAAAAAAAGTTTTAACCATACCCATTGTTGGGAGGTGGTGAAGACTTGTAAGAGATTCCAAATTATTCCAACCGGTCCGACGGTAGTCTTGAACGAGACTCCACTTCATGAGACTCCGGCATCGGATTCACCTATGGATTCCCCGATGAGTCAAGACTCACCCATTGAAAATATTCCAAGGCCTATTGGGAGGAAGGCGGCGAAGGCGAAGAGAGGGAGTAATTCTAGCAAGAATGCATCTCAATTTTTGGAGGAACTTTCAAAGCACCAAGCCATGAGAATTGAAATGGACTTGAAACAACAAGAGCACGATATGGCAGTTCAAGTAGAATATGCAAAAGAAAGGGAGTATGTACGCAAAGAAAGGGAGTATGTACGCAAACAAAACATTGAAAAAAAAGATCGGGAAACCATGGCTATGGATACAAGCCATATGTCTCCTGAAACAAAACAATTTTGGAAGCTAGAACGAAGGGATGTTATGAGACGAAGACTTTTTCGTGACGATGGACCTAGCAACATGGATTGGTTAAATGATGGAAACCATTAAAATAGTTTTTTTGCCTTTAATGTCTTAGTTTACTTGCCTTTGATTTCATTGTATTTTTTTTTTTTTGTTTAATTCATGTACCTTTGATTTCATTGTATTTTTTGTTTTGTTTAATTCATGTATTTTATTTTATTATTAGTTGTATCGCTTTTCTTTTATTCAATAAAGAAAATATTCAACAAAATTCCTTTTTATTCAAAACATTCCATACATAAAAAAACAAACCACAACCAAAGCATAAAAAATTAAACAAACCACAACCAAAGCATAAAAAATAAAACAAACCACAACCAAAGCATAAAAAATAAACAACCACAACCAAAGCATAATAAAATAAAAACAACTTCTTCACTTCACTTTATTCACCTTCATTTCCTTCATGACCTTTCACCGCCCATAAATGCTCCATCAAGTCAACTTGACGGTGTTCATGAATATAGGATGATTGCATCTCCGTGTAGCGATCAATCATACGGGGCATGAAACTACTGTCTCTAACCAACGGTTCATGCTGCACTTCTTCTCCATTTGGCCCCACTGGTTTTTCATAAATTCGTGTTAGGGCCGTGTCCATGGGATTTGGTTCATACACGTCATCAGCATCGTAATCATATTCATCTTCCACAATCATGTTATGGAGGATGATACAAGTCATCATTATACTCCTAAGCACCTCCTCGTCAAATAGACGTGCCGCGCCCCTGATAATAGCCCACCTAGCTTGAAGGATACCAAAGCACCTCTCAACATCTTTTCTGTACCCCTCTTGATAGCGAGCAAAAAATTTTTGCTTATGGGATCGGGGATGTGGAATTGTTTTCACAAATGTTGTCCACCTCGGGTATATGCCATCAGCTAGATAATACCCGGTCTGGTAGATGGTATTGTTAATTTCATATGTGATATTTGGGGCTTCACCTCTCAAAACATCATTGAACACCGGGGATTGACCTAGGACATTCAAATCGTTTTGAGATCCGGCAACTCCGAAGAAGGCGTGCCAAACCCATGTATCAAAACCAATAACTGCTTCCAGGATGATACTTTTCTGCCCTTTTCTATTTCCATAGTCCCCTTGCCAAGCAGTTGGACAATTTTTCCACTGCCAGTGCATGCAGTCAATGCTACCAATCATGCCAGGGAATCCTCGAGACTCAGCTTTTTGGAGAAGCCTTTGCAGGTCCCTGGGCGTAGGTCTGCGGAGGTAGTCTCTGGTGTACAGAGTTTCCACTGCATCACAAAATCGCACCAAGCTCTCCAAAACAGTGGACTTCCCCATCCGAGCAATCTCATCCACCTGATCAGCAGATGACCCATACGCCAACATTCGTATCACAGCTGTGAACTTCTGCTCTGGAAGAAGTCCCAAATTTCCAGCACAATTTCTCTTTTGAACAAAATATTCATCATAATTGCAAATATCATGCATGATTTTTTTGAACAAATGAGGCTGCATTCTATATCTCCCTCGAAAATGAACATCAGAGTACAGAGATTGTGGGATAAAATAATCTTCCATAAGATTCTTACCCCGGGAATGTCTATGTCTGTCCACATTTGGCCGACGGCCTTCTCGTGAACCACGGCGAGCCTGTTTTCTTCCTCCAGCAAAGCAACTGCTATGCCAAGTTGCTCATCTAGTTCTCTCTGCGCCCTTTTGCTTGCAGCTCGTCTACGCATTCTTTCTCTAGTTTCTCTCTCTTGCCTCTCCAAAACCTCTTCCATGTCTGCCATTGAGAATGGAGAATGAAAGCTAAAATTTGAGAAATGGAAATGTAGAGAAGAATTGGTGTGGGAGGTATGAGCTGAACCTCTGATTTTATAGAAAAATGTACACAGATAGATATGACACGTGGCGCAATCTTAGAGGGTGAAAATCTTATCTGAAATTTGAAATTCAAATGAAATTTCAAATTTCAAATTTATTTGAAATTTGAATTCCGAAATGTATCTGAAATTTGACATTTTGAATTTATCTGAAATTTGAATTTTGAAATGTATCTGAAATTTGAAATTTATCTGAAATTTTAAACCGAAAATCTTATCCGATATGAATAGTATTGACACGTAGGAACCCAAAAATCTTATCCAAAAATATTATCCAAATTAATTATTTAAGTAAACAAAATTGTGAAAAAAAACAAAAAAATGAATAGTAATTGCCATGGCAAGCCCCTAACTGCTGGAAACACATTTTGCTGGAGGAGACTAGGGCAGCAACTATTCACGTGAATAGTGCCTGCCCTAGGGCTAATCTTGCCATGGCAAGAGTCAACTGGTGGAAGTGCTCTTACAGCTTCTGGCTCCGAAAATTCTTGAACTCAACAGCAAGTCGTTCTTTGCTATACTTTATCCTTTATTAAAAAAATTTATTTATTTAAAAAATAAAAAAAAAAGGTTCCTTTTTAAAGAATGTCACCTGCGCAAGTTCGGGTCATAAATTGCATAGGGCTTCCGAGCCCCTCGGTGCTACACTTAATACATGTTCGATTTTATTATATCAAGGCTCCAATAATGTGACTATTTTATTCTTTTTGGAAAAAATAAAAGTAATATTCTTGTACTTTTTACACCCATACACTCACAGTAATATATTTAGATGATCAATTTGTTTATTTTTCCTTTTTCTTTTTTGGAGAAAGAAAAAAAAAATCATTCATAAAGCATAAAAATGAAACGTCTTCATCAAGAGAAGGGGCAGCCAACATAGGCTCATCAAATCCATATTATATAATTTGCGCAACTTAACGCAAACTACGCAAGAGAATGAGCTACTCTATTCCATTGGAGGTGTTCCCAAGGACAGTTAAAACTAAAAGAACGAAAACGCCGACTTCACTTCTTCCACGAGTGCATCATCCGCTTCATAATTAACTTTTGTCACCTCAAGAAAGAGCCTCTGTTAACCTCCTTGGCATCCATGTCCAAGATTACATCATAAAATCCTAGAGCCAAAGCAAACTACATACCTTCCATTGCATACTTGCATACTTATCTTTGGTGAATCAATTATATAAATGCAATAATTCATTGGCTGAGAAGCATCTAATCAGGATTTTAAGGATGGTATATGATATAATTAAGGGTGAGCAGAAATGTTTGCAAAAGTCTGCTAAATTAAAGACAGAAAAAAAAAATGTTCCAAAAAGAATAACTCTATGGATGCTATGATGCACATCACTTGTGATTTTTCAGTTGTTTAGTATGTTATATCTTATGGAACATCCAAACATCAATCCTTCTCAAGGTTTACCACACAACTGACTCTCTCTCTCTCTCTCTCTCTCACACACAAAGATTTAACAACGCAGGCCCCAAGAGAAGTTAAGAAAGAGAGAAAACCATATGGACCGGTTGTGGCTGATAGTTGGTGTGCTGATAGAGGCAGTGATTACTTCTAGGACCCTCAAAGATTCTTGAACTCAACCGCAACTTTTTTTTGGCTACTTTTTTTGTTTTTGAAAAAAGTGAAAGTTCCTATTTTATTTACCTTCACCTAACAAAACAATTTCCTTCTCGGTGAATGTTCTCTCTCTTATCAAAAGGAATGATACTCTTTCTCTTATCAACAAGAGTGCCAAGGTGTTCATGAGCGTCATGCTTGTTGCTGCCTAACTTAACTTGCGGATACCTCCCCAAAATGCAATGAGGATGGCATTCAAAGTCATCATCCGCACCGGCCCTCGCTTGGAGGAGAGTTCAATTAGAGGGGGTGTTCATGAGCGTCATGTGAAAGAGAGTCGGAAAGAGACATGCATTGGAGGTCTAGGTATGAGTCACATTTGTTACAATAGTAACAGAAGCCTTGGCTCAAGCACTCGCACATATGACAAACACTCTGTCAAATGAATTAGCTTCTTTTGAGAAGAGTGGTGTAGGTGAAGCGGGTGAATCGTTNGTACTAGGTAATTCAGCACATGTTTTGTGGACAAAGAAAGGGCATTGTTGTTGGCGGACACAACGATAAAAGGCCTTGCTACTGATGGTGGTGATGGGTCCCATGCAAGCGTCACATGTAATTGTACTTAAAGCATCTCCTAAACCCTCGTTATGGAGGACGAAGAGATGTTGATCGAGGATAGAGTGCTTCAGCAGTTTCTCAACTTCTTTTTTTATAGTATTTTATCAGCTCCGCCATGGCCGACCACAGACCCTGAGTTGATATTTTCCTTGATTTCATGTGCTCGAGCATCTGGTTCAACAGCTCTTTCAGATCCTGCTCCTTTAACAGATGTTTGTAGTATTCATCTTCATTAAAATCAGCATCAATATCATCAACATGAACATCAACAAGAAAATGACAATCAAACGCCTTATTTATTTTCTCCCTGGTACATATAGTGTGGGCAATGTAATTGCAACTATCACAATGATCTTTGTTCAGTTTTGAACTGATTGTTTGTATTGAGTTTCTGTTTGATTGGTTGGTTGGTTGGGTGTCCGTTCTTCAGTCCAGGTATGATGGATAATCCTGGATATTTTCTGATTTTGGACTAATCCCTCATCAATGCTCAAGTGGTAAAAAGATTTGCCAGCCGTAATTTTCAAAAGCAAGTCTGACTTTACTTTCCAGCTTTCATGGTCATCAAATTTATTTGGAGTCTAGTTACCAACGATGAGGAGTCATTATGACATACCTTAACAGCTAAGAAACTATAAACTTTGGACTAAAACTAATTCAAATAATTTGATCCTTGGATTAAATCACCATTGGTGGTAACTTATTTCTCAATTATCAAAATAATGTGAATTTATTTAATTTAATCCCCTTTTGTTGAATAGTATGGGTCATTCATCATTTTTGGAAGACAAAGCTCAATTCCCATTTTGGAAAGTGAACCCAACGCTTATTTCGGGCCGGCGCGCAAATTTCAGACCCAAATGAAGAGATCTTGTAATTTTTTATTGAGAGAGAGAGAGGGGGGAAGGGGCGGCAGGCAGGGTGAGTAGAGTAGGGGGGTTGGATTGGGATGGGAGGTGGTTATGGCATCTTTTTTCTTTTGTCTTTCTAAAATTATATTCTAAACGTAAATAATGAATTTTAAATCCAGCTTATAAAAAGTCTCTTTTTTTTTTTTTTAAAAGGATTTTTTCTATTGAGATGGGCAATAATATATTAAATTCACACATACTACACGAATGCTAAGACTCGAACCTAATAACTCTTTGTAAATTAGATTAATTTAGAGTAGTTTAGATATCACTTTTAGCAACAACAAGAAATTATGATTGTGACTTTGTAAAAAAAAATTATTGAGAGAGGCATCACTAAACTAATAGTTAGTCAGTTATGTTGTGTTTTAAAGAAGAATGCTATTTGTCCGAACTTTTTCTCTAAACTCTTTCCCAACCCAATATGACCTATGTGGTAGGAAGACAAAAAGAATAAGTAAATAAATAAATAAAAACTTTCCTAAACCGAGGATATATTTTAGCAATCTTTCTTCCTCACGCATCATGTTGCACATCAAATCATTGGATTAAAAGAACAACAATATTATAATACCCACTTTGTGAGAAATGCCTCATAAGTTGTGAAAAAAAAAAATGAGATAAGTAGTTATAACAAGTAAACCAACCAACCCCCTTTCTTCTGATATCCCAATGAGGAAGCATGCTTCACCTGCTGACTGCTCAACTGCTATTAACATATTTGACCTAACAGGACATTCACCTGCCACACCATTAACAATTAATCCCCTTTATGAAATCAATCAAATATTTATTCCTGCTTTTAGGTGAAAGAGGGCAGGCAGGCAGCTAAAAAAGAAGTGGGTCATTTGCTGATGAGTGATTCTGATAGCTTTATTTGCCCTTTTCTTCCTCTCTTTTTTGTAATGGTAAGGTAAGAGAAGGCTGGCTTGTTGGAGAATGCTACTGAGAATAATGGCTTCAAGTCCAACCAAACCAAACTAACAAAAACTGCAAACCCAAGCTACCAACCTTGAAATGGAACCCTTATTGAATGCCATCAAGTTTCCACTTTTCCAAACACAGCTCTTATTTCAAATAATTTCAATGGAAAATAATTCAGAGACCTCAAGGTTCAGAAATTCAGAGTAAGATTCTTGCCAATATATTTGCGAAGCAGTACCTGCATGCATGTGTCTCTCTAGGGTTCAGAAATTTAGGGTATGAAAAAATAATAATAAAGAAAATGCCAAATGCCTCACATGCCAACACCCCTAAAAATGTGACATCCTATTGTACCAAAAATTAAAAAAAAAATTAAAAAAAACTGTCACTTCCTTCTCCAGCTCTGAAGTATTCAAATTCCAATAAGTAGCAAGTCTGAAATGGAACAAACAACTCAGAGCCGAGCGCAGATTGACTAGTTTCAAATCAATATAGACAATTTTCCCCTTCTTTTAACATTGGTTTTCTTATTGGAAGTACAATCCTTCCTTGGTAGCAGTAAATTAACGGGGCACTCAAGGCTGAGGAGATTGACTACTTCAAACGAGAGACAGGTGTGCCCTTCTTTAAGGTAACTTGTACCTTTGTTTTGTCATTGGAATAATATTTGAGCTTTTCAACATACATCTATAATTCATGGTGAATTATTAAATCTCAAAGTTGAATTATTAGATATGTCCTGTTGTGTGAGGAAACAGTGATGAGATGGGGTAAAGGAGGGCCTTGCGTGTCCTTATATCCATCATCCCTCGCTCTCACCTTTTAGCATAAAAATTTGTGTGAAACGGGAATAACAAATTCACAATATTCTTTTGTTATATTTGGTCAATTACAAGTTATCACGTAGAAAAGTTATCACGGATAGCATACTGTGATTGATTGAGGATAGCAAAACAATATTATTCCTATTTTACACTGTGTTTCCCCACCTTATAGGGTTTATTTTACATTAAATTTCAATGATCCAACATGTTTACTTTTCAAGTCTTTATTCATAGATCATGGTGAAATAAATAGACAAACACAATATTTACACAAGTATTTCCCCACCTTATAGGCAAGGGCAGAGCTGTACTAAGGCCTGGGATGGCTCTGGCCCCTCCAATTTATTTAAGCCCTTTGAATGTATATATTGGATGTGGTAACAAATGCAAAGAAAAATTGCTATACTTAAGCCTATGGTCACCTCACCACAAATCAATACTTATCAAAATTGTATTTTAATATGAATATAATAGTAAAATCATACTACATTTATAAAAGAAAACCACTCATTTCAATTTAGTGCTTTTGTACGCAATAATTTACTCATTAGGCTAAAAAAAATATACAACTAATTACTTTTTGTGTTTAACATTTTGGCCCCCTCAAATATAAAATCCTAGCTCCGTACCTGCTTATAGGGTTTATTTTACATTAAATTTCAATGATCCAACCCGTTTACTTTTTAAGTTTTTATTCATAAATCATAGTGAAAATAAATAGACAAACACAATATTTTCAAGAAACATTAAAATGACTACCTTTCTGATTTTGGTGATTTTTTGCTCCTAAAAAGTTGTCTCTCAAAGAAATTTACTCGAGTAATCCACCAATGGAAACTCCACACCACACATATATATATATATATATATATATATATCTTGTAAATAATGTATTGGGATATTCCTGATATTATTTATAATAAAAAAGGAAAAAAGTGCATAGTCCAAACATGAAAACCAGGTTTTGATAAAGTAGTGGATAATCTACATCACTGCCCCCACATGGATGGATGAACTGAAACAGCATGAAATATTCACGCATACGTAGCTCCTTGAAGAAGGAAAAAGTGTTTATAACAGGAAGTACAGGCAGCTGTGGCATATATGTTAGGGGAGGCAATTCTCCTCAGAGCCCTTTTCTTCCAACTTGGATAACATAATATTCTATAATTAGAAAATTCAACCTAACTAAACTACATGCTTAATTTTATTTTTGCTAAGCCTCCCAATTGCAGTACATGGTTTGGTTTTTCCTAATCAAAATAGTCGTCTAATTTTTGTACACATTATCTTGCAATATTTATGCGCGATTGATTACGCTTTCTAGTTTTCTGTATTGCAAGAATCTCCTTTGAAGTTGTGTTCTTTCTGTTTTATATCATGAATTTTTGCCCAATATATCAATGAATTTTACTGCTTTACAAAATAATATCATGAGTTTTTGCCCACTATTTATAGACTAGGGTGTCTGCTGTGCATCTTTTATTTTCTTTAATTAACCAACTAATAACTTGCCCGAATCAATCAACTACTTACCCTATTGTACTTGTACCTAATGCTAAGTTAGAAAAATAAAACTCTTCTTGACTTGTGATTAAATTAATAGTAAAGTTTAAAAGAGAATATATTTTTAGAGTACATTAGTGAACCACGTTGAAATCTACTAATTACATCATTTGTACTAATGATTATTGTGATTTTTAGTGGTATAGTCTACAAACATATGGTCCCCTGATGGATTAAAGTTCTCTTTTGGGAGTTGGTATTGACAAAATGAGGGGAAGTGAAAGCATAAGAGAACTATTTTCTTAGTTATAGTGGGGGTAAAATCTACTAAATCATAATGTAAAACACATTAATCAAGAAAGCAGGGGCAATTTAGACATTTTGACATGTTCTAAACACAAAATTATGTGCCCCATGCATCATGCATATGGGCACCCCCATCCATAATCCATAATATCTCATCAAAAAGAAAAGCTTATAAAATCTTTTTCTTTTTTCTTTTTATAGAGAGAGAAATCATATGTAGAACTCGGAATATAAATAAATGATTTTAATCACTTGAACTACACACCATTCCGAATCATATGAAATCTTTGAGAAAGGAGAAGAAAGTTTTGTTAAAAACGACAGGTGAGAGTTATAATTGTCAAGCCCGTAAAAGGAGCTTCTTGTAAAGCTGAGTGCTTCTGAGAGAGAGAACTCCATTAAAGTACACACTACCCATTCATCCATCTCTCTCCGTTCTGCGTTTGGCTCCATTATTTTTGTACCTCTCTCTCTCTCAGACAAATTACACAAACAAAATCTCTCTCTTTCTCTCTCCGAGAGGCTCAGAGCTGGCATGGGCCATTGTCAGGTCCCTGCTTTTCACTATCCCTCCACATTCACCACCTTTATCACTCTCTCACTACCGCTTCTTTAGAAAGAGAAACTGACCTCTCTCTCTCTCTCTCTCTCTCTCTCTCTCTCTCTCTCTCTCTCTCTCTCTCTCTCTCTCTCATACATATATATATTGAGGCACATTCATGACCCCAAAAAATACTATGAATGCACTGTAGAGGTCAACCATGGAAATGAGCTCGAGCTCTATGACCGAGTCAGGGAGCTCATCTTCCTCTTCCCCACCAAACTCCTCCACTGAGTCACTCAACGGCTTAAAATTTGGCCAGAAAATCTACTTTGAGGATGCGAGTCTCGGAGCTTCATACAAATCCGGGTCTGCCGGGTCTTCTTCTTCTTCTGGGGCTACCCCGCCAAAGAAGCAAAGGGCCGGGCATTTGGCTCATCCGGGTCAGCCACCCAGGTGCCAGGTTGAAGGCTGCCAGGTGACACCAAGCTCACAAAACATACAATACACCTTACTCTACTATATTACAGCTAGCCTTAAGGATATTAATTCTCCTAGAAAAAATCATGCCAGAAAATGGCTAAACTAGTTTTCTAACAGTTTTTCATTCTAGAGCAATCTATTATTTGCAGTGTATATAAATTGTATCAATCATCAAATTTTTTATTTTTTATTTTTTTATACAAACGATAATTTACTCTAAATTAATCTAATCTTGAGAAGGGATTCAAACTTGGGTGCCGGCTCACTGTCCTGGTCAACTGACCTAACACACTCTATGTTCAATCATCATTATTGAATGAAACAGTGCAGTAATTTCAGTGTTCTTACCCAAAACATAAACATTTGTGAGCAGGTAGATCTGAGTGATGCCAAAGCTTACTATTCCAGGCACAAAGTGTGTGGCTTGCACTCTAAGACCCCTAAGGTCATTGTTGCTGGTCTTGAACAGAGGTTTTGCCAACAATGTAGCAGGTCAGCAAGCACTTGACTTTTTTCTAATAAAGTTTTTAGATTTCATTGTTGGGTATTTTTTTCAATTTCATTGTTCGACTTTCAAGTTTATAAATTTTCTGGTAAACTAACATCTTTGGTGCTTGGTGGGGTTGTAGCTTATGCTTCTTGTGGTTGTTGATTTTTGTTTGTAATCTAGCTGTGCTACTTTCCAATTTGTCAAATTCTATTTGTGAGTGAGTATTGTGTTATGTATCTTGTTCTTGGTGATTGTTCTTCTGAGTGTTAGCTGCTTTGGACCTTGATGAAGGCTTTTCAGCTTTACTTGTTTTCTTAAATGATGCATTTGGAAGTGTTGCATTGCATTTCAATGCTTCAATTGCAAGGCTCGTATGCTAAAGTTATGGTGAGATTATTTTCATGAGCTGCATTGAGGCTTGAGAACGTGCAACACAGTTCTCACACTGTAAATTGTGACTCGTGAATCGCTTGCAGCAATAGTGAATAGACTAACAACTTGGGTTGAAACAGATAACCAAGGTTGTTTCATTTAACTCAAATTTCTTAAGGTTGTAGAAGTTCTTGTGATCAATTTTATAACCTGTGCGAACCATGTCATTCTGAACAGATTTCATTTGCGAGTATAAGATTTGAATTTAGCAGTAAATGTATTTACCTGTGGTACTTAGGATTATCTAGTCTCTATGATGGTTCTGATATTTTGGTATAAAATTAAAATTGTGATATGTTTTTCGGCATTGGCAATCTATTATTGGATTCATGTGATGGTAGGTCTACTTTCAAAAATGAATCTTGCGTGCCCATGCTGCATACCAAGTGTGCAACATTCTTCTAAATTACAGCAGGAAGTGCGAGCTATACCGGCATGACATAAAATTTTGAGATTTGCTTCAACAATTCTCGGTCGAGTGACAGAAAATTTGTGCATTGTATCGTCTCTTTAATAGTTTGTTCTTTGCGATCTTAACATGACCCTTTCAAACTAGCAGCATATGAGTAGGGTATTAAGTTCATGATACTTCCTATGTACTTTATTTTGTTCATCAATATTTGTTTATTGTATTTGAGTTTGGAGGTTGAAAAATGGTTGTGTTTTTGTATTATGAGTATTGTTAAAGGTCTTGGTCTTTCTGCTGAGGGCTTTTCTTTTTTGAACTAGAACATCTAGCATCCAGTGAATTTCAGGTCACATCAGTTGTGTCACAAGCACAACCTATGTATGCTCTTTATGGAAGAATCTAGATCCTCGGCTTAGCCAAACTAAACACTAATTAAATGTCTGCTTTTGCTTTTGTTAGGGTACAAATTTCTTCAAGTCTTTAGTTCAGACCCTAAATTAATGGTAAATAATTTTCTTACCTCTCCCAGATTTCATCAGCTTCCTGAATTTGACCAAGGAAAACGTAGTTGCCGTAGACGCCTGGCTGGTCATAATGAGCGCCGGAGAAAGCCACAACCTGGATCCGTATCTACGCGTTTTGGCCGACTTTCTTCGTCTCTCTTTGGTTAGACATACCTCATCATAGTTGAATTTCCCTTTAAAATACATTTTTGCGCTCTCTTATGTTTTTTCAGTTTCCTCTTATGGTACGTATAAAACGTCAATAAAATGTTTTTTGCTTGAAATGATAGAAAACAGCAACAAAGTTGGAAGCTTTCTGATGGACTTCACTGCATACCCAAGGCCTGCTGACAGGGATGCAAGGGCGACCACAAGAACTGAGCGAGTAACTGTTAATCAAAATGCCAATGGCACGGGCGATTTTCTTCAACATGCATGGCAGAGCAACTCTGTTACTACATCCGGCCGTTATCTACAGGGTTCAGCAGGCGGGACTAGTTATCCTGATCCTGGAATTCCTCCTCGAGAATGCATCACAGGAATCGCTGACTCAAGCTGTGCTCTCTCTCTTCTGTCAAATCAACCATGTGGCTCTCGTAACCGAGTATCGGGTGTTGGGATGAATGCCTACTTGAATACCTGGATGAACACCCAAGGGGTAACTGTGGCTCAACCAATGGCTCATGCTGGGACCTCCGATCACTTTCCAACCACTTCGTGGGGTTTCAAGGGAAATGAGGCTGGTAGCAGCTCACACGAGATGCTTCCCAATCTGGGTCTCGGTCAAATCTCACAGCCTCTCAGTAGTCAGTACTCTGGTGTGCTTGAGCTGTCTCAACAGAACAGGAGGCAGCAGCACATGGAACTTGGACACACCAGGGGCTATGACTCCTCCACCAACCAGCAGATGCACTGGTCACTTTAAAAGGGGTCCCTCATTCTCTAGTTCTTGTGGATGCCTTAGTGTGACTTTAAAAACTTTGGAACTTTTCTTGCAGGTTTTTATGTCTTGTTGGGTAGCAACCCAAACTGATCATGCTTTGTATGTTAAGACTACGAATATCGTAATCTAGGTTAGCCTCGAAGGCTTGAACTGTCTACCTAGTAATAAAGCTACGATTTGGATGAGTAGAGTCATTCTATAGTGAGGGCATTATCGAAGGCCCTTAGATGAGGTCTTATCTCTAACCGTTGGATCAAAACTAACTAATTTGATATAACAGTTAAGAGATAGGGTCTCATCTAAGGGTCTTACTAATGCCCTCACTATATAGTTCTTGCCCTATGAGTATTGGTGGTTAGTTTGTTAATTACTTTGAAGCACTTTGGGCTAAAATTGGGTTCAGTGCCGTCAGGTGTTGATGCTTGCAATATGGCGCTGGCTCATGGTTCAGCTTAATTTTCAAACAGGTTTGCACTAAATGTTCTCTTCTATTTTTTATTTCAAACACCATAGATTACAGGTGAATCTTAGACTGGTGGGCCCTAAATTTGTCCAGATAAAAACCCACAATGTTTCATGAGTTAAATTGTAATCCAATTTGGCAAACAAATATTAGAGACTTCATAGACATAGATTAATTTGCAAAACCATTGGACAAGCCTTTCCAAATATCAATAAAGTACACTAGTTTATTGTTGAGCACTGAGCTTCTATATACATGTACGACTCCTGCTCTGAGGAAATTCCACAAGTTCTTTTTTTGGTTACAAGGCGGGATGAACCCTAAAAACAAAAAAGAACTAAAAAAGAACACTTACTTCAGGGCAAAGCCCCGCCTAATCTGTCATCCACAAGTTCTATAATTGTGTACATATGGTTATTGATCCACACACTCGGGAGATATTTCAAACTTAACTCACAGAGGTGTGATTTAGTACAATCTCGATTATAGGGATTTTCCCAACATAGTTCTGAGGGTTAGCAGCTGCAAATTTCAAATGAATATCTGAGTGAGCAACTTCAGTGCCTTCCTACTGGTTTTTTACTCAGAGAGTTGCACATCGGAGGATAGGAACTTACGACGTCAATTGGCAGCAAGAATGAAAAAAAAATCTCCATAACAAGCAAGTGCATCCATCTCCAAAGAAGAGTTGCATTATCTCTCAGTATTCTCTGTTCAAACAAGGAAGAAGGTCTGGGTGTCCACAGCATTAGGGAACTTAGATCAGTGGTCATCTTCATCAGCTCCAGGGCAGTGGGTTAATAGTGCCTCCATTGATTCATACTGAAATAAACAGCAGAATCTTTAGCAGGACAATCGAAAATGTTGTAATTGCAGTTCAGATTTGAAAACAAGCAATTTAGCTCAAATTTCCCTCTTGGAAGTAAATGATAATTCCTAAATCTTTGTAAGAGTTTAACAAGTCCATGTACTGGGCTTACCTGACATCCACAAAAGAGGCAGTATCGATGCTCATCTCTCAGTTTCATCAATATCTCTAGCAAATCCTGCAGGCAGAAAGTAACCATCATCACAGGTTATTTCCAGGCATAACTAATATTTCAACTTTCCCAAGTAACATCGAGCAGTAATAATCCAAAGGCATTAGGACAAGGAAGAAACAGAAAGGGATGGAAATCGTCTACAAGGCCTGGAAATAGACCCAACTCCTGATACACCCAAGAAAGAGTATCTAGCATAGCAGAACTACAATAATCTGGATACTATCAACTCACATATCCTAAATTAGCTCTTGGTTGTTAAATTATTCAAAGCTGAAACTTTCAAACCTAGTTATTACAAAGACCACCTAAAAGTTTATCCTAAGCCCGGTATAAGTCTCCAGTTGTTGACCACCAACTATATACGAAAAATTTGATTACCGGCAGGAAGATCAATGACACGATCAACAAAACTTTGGTTTAAATTCCACAATATGCAACATTATATAAAGGCCACATTTGCTTTATCATATTATCTAGGATTCTATTGAAACTCATAGATGACGGGACTTGTTCTCAGTTAAATTTCCAATTTAAGAGAGCCGGCACTAACTGAAAATTAACCCAATAACAGTTCCAATTTGGATGGAAATCATCATAATCCATCTAATGTTGTACATTATGCATGTCAACCACACATTTAATCCAAAATTTCTGTCATATTACATTAAAATGATGCTCACTAAACCAATTATGCACTAAAATAAAAAGGACAACAATTCAAGAAACATACCTCTTCTGTAATTTCTTCCTCTTCCTCTTCCTCTTCCTCCCCTCCACGCTCCTCTTCTTCTTCCTCATTCTTCTCGGGCGGCACAATTTCCTTATTCTCCAATTGATCCAAAACCGCCTGTGCCTTCTTAAAATTGACCACAACTCTCCGACTCCGCCACTGTGACTTTTTCCTAGACCCAAACTCCTCCATCATAACCTGCTCGTTCCTCCTCTCCGCCCAAGTCCTTATTTCTTCTCTCTTCCTCTTCTCCTTATGTGGGTCCTCCCGCCCAATTCCAGCCCGTGAGCGCCGAATGTCAATCTTCACTGGCTCAGCCTGGCCTGATCCCTCCTTGCCAAGAGCTGAGCCTGGGGTATACCCCATTTGTTTTAAAAGTTTGAATCCTATGTTGGATTGTGGAATAGGAGCAGCCTCTATTTTGGCCAAGGTTTTCTCATCCTCTTCCTGCTGCTTTCTCTCCCTATTGAGTTTACGCTGTTCTTGCCAGTTTAGTGCTTTGGATTTTTTCTTAGAGGGTTGAATACTTTGGTTTTTGCTATTAGAAATCTGAAATATAGATAGGTACATTACGGTTAGAGCTTTTGTCACCAAAAATGAAGAATTAGCTCAAAAACACAAAACTCATGCTCCATGATGCAAACAAATCCCTTATGACAATTGAGAAAGAAACTAACAAACCCAGAAACAAAATAAAAGATACAAAAACGAGTCAGAACTAGGTCTCATGATTCTTATGATGCATTTTCTAGGGAACCAAACATAAAATTAACCTTACAACTTACAAGTTAAAAACCTTACCTTTTTGGATAGAAGTCCTGGAGGGCCGGAGGCTTCTGGAGTCAGGAACTGAGAGAGGTCGCCCATGTAATCATCTTCTTCCGCCATAGCCAGAGATCTCGAGCACCTACACAACGATTCACTAAGCAAAAACGAACAGTAAGCCTTTGAATTATTTTCTTTTTATTTTCATTTTTTTTAAATAAAGAAAAAACATAAATCAATTTTCTGAAGAACCGAAGACTATTGGGTTTGGGCCGGGTTTTTATTAGGCCCAGTTTTGTAACAAACTCCGGAGAAGTGGCACGTGCGAAAATAACGAAACTAACGGTTTTGTGCTGATGTTGGGTCCAGCTATTCAACGATTGTCAAACTCGTTAAGACATTGTTATCAGTCTCTCTCTGGCTCTCTGCAACCTCCACAGCACACATTCCAAACCCTCTCTGCTTTACAACGATTGTCAAACTCGTTAAGACATTGTTATCAGTCTCTCTCTGGCTCTCTGCAACCTCCACAGCACACATTCCAAACCCTCTCTGCTTTCAATATCTCTCTCTCTCTCTCTCTCTCTCTCTGTGCCTGTTGCTTCCTCCAAAGGTTCATTTATAAACCCTAAGCATTTCTATATTCAATCTACAGCTTCGACGTCGTTTTTGTCTTTAGCTTTTTTTGAGAATTGTGTTCTTGATTGCATTTTCGGTTAGTTCTGCACTCTTTCTTGATCACTCTGTTCCGTTTGGTTACCGAGAAAATGGAGGGAAAATGAAAGAAAATGCATTTAACTTTAGTTTATGTTACACTGTTTCTGAAACGATTTCTTCCGTTTGATTGCCGCAGTCTGATTCTCGAGGATATGGCCAAACAGAGCCTATGTGTGTGCTTCGCTGTAATTGTCATCTCCACCATTCTGGTTTCAGAGGCTGGGGCACTTACTGATCCGCGTGATGGTACGATCCTTCCTTTTTTCTTCTTGATTTTCTTGGCGTTCTATATGGAGTCTTTTTCACTGTTAAAGTTGATAGATGACGTTGGTGAAGATCGTTGTTTGGAGATAGAGTGTTCGTTATCCTCTGTTTGGTCACTGAGAAAGTGTAGGAAAAGTAGAAAAGAAATAGAGTAGAATTTTGAGCTTTAAATTCTCGGTTATTCAGGATAGGGGGAAAAGGGGGCAACAAAGTTTTAATTTTTATGTGTTTGAAGCAAAAGAATCAGAATTTAGAAGGCTCGAATTTTGTGCCGATTAATTTTCCAGGGTTTTACGAGCAACCAAACAGCAAGGCCGCAGCTTTGGGCGGGAAAATTACGGAACGGTCTTTTGCTCAAAACGACCTGTCGTCTTTGAACAGTATTAAAAAGTAATTTTTGCGGTGGTTTGAAGAAATAATAGTTCATAATTAATCAATTGGACTTTCTTACTTCTCCCAGTTTACCAACAAAAATTAAAATTAAAAATCAATTGGACTACAATGTTGTGCATTCTGCTGAGAAGGGCAGAATGTTTTTTTTTTTTGTTTTTTTTATTTTTCTCTGGAATAGAATATGCATTTAGAATAATCTTAGCTGTACTGGTTCCAAGCTTATTATTTCACTCTGTGCATTGCAGTCACTGCTCTTCAAGATCTTTACAGAGCCCTTAACCACCCACCACAGCTGAAGGGATGGAGATCGGACGGCGGGGATCCTTGTGGTGAATCATGGGGTGGAGTGTCATGTTCTGGGTCATCTGTAATATACCTGTAATGCACACAGCTCCATTAACTATGCACCTTTTCAGACTTGGGCTACCTTAACAATGTACCAAACTTAATTCTTTTCTCACCTTATGCAGTAAACTTCATGGTCTGAGTCTCTCAGGGTATCTTACTGGCGAGCTCTATAACTTCTTCAATCTGAAGCAATTGTAAGTGATCATTCTGCTGTTTTTTAGCTTTACATATGCCTGTGCAAGCACAACTTTTGCTGATTCATTTTCATCTGGTTTCGAATCTTCTAGGGACGTTAGTTCGAATAACATTGTGGGTGAAATTCCATATGTCTTACCTCCTAATGCTACTCATATGTAAGTATGATGCTTAGTTCAGACAACTGATTGGTTAAATTTCATATTTTAGATCATTTACTTTTTCTTTTTTTTTAATTGTTATAATTCTGCTTTCTCACATGTGCAGAAATATGGCGTGCAACTTTATGACCCAAAATATTCCCCATTCTTTACCTACCATGAAAAGCCTCCGACATTTGTGAGTTGCTTATTCCCTGCCTGATTTTTGGTTCATGATTGTTCTGTCATAAACTGAAATTTTCCTTCCTTGCAGGAATCTAAGCCACAATTTGTTATCTGGACCTATTGGCAATGTATTTACCAGCCTACAGAATTTAAGAGAACTGTATGCTTCTTTTCATGTAACTCTTTTAATGTTGGGTTTCAAGTGAAATTGAAATGGGGGTTTTAACTTTGATTCTTTAAGTTGATGTGGAATAAAAGATGCTCAACTTTTAATCTTCTTTGTTGGTATATCACGGGTTTGTTGATTTCTATTTTTGTTCTCTAAATCGCAGCATGTTGTCATTGGATGAATTGTGATCTGGTTGAGATATCAAATTACCAGTTTGGACAATGTATTTACCAGCCTTTCTTACTGGTGAGTTTTTGTTTTCTGCAGGGATTTGTCATATAATAACTTCACTGGAGATCTACCAAGTTCATTTGGATCCTTGACAAATCTCACTGGATTGTGAGTTTTTGTTTTGTTTTAAACTTTTTTTCCCCATGTTGCAGTGCTTTCATGCTTGGGATAGTCTATTTCTACAATTACGTGTCATTGATTCACATGTCCATTGGGTGCATCTGCAGGTACTTGCAGAATAACAAATTTACTGGATCAGTTGCTTATCTAGCTGATCTTCCGCTAACTGATATGTAGGTTTCTACCTACCTGCCTTTTGCTGTGTTTTGCATTTTTTATTATCTGTTTTCTTATTGCTTGCTTGCACATTTTCTGTTGACAGGAACATTCAAGATAATTATTTCAGCGGTATCATTCCAAATCATTTTCAGTCCATACCAAATTTATGGTAAGTGATCAGTTGTTATTACAACTCCTTCTCCTGCAAAGGAAAAAAAATAAGTAAACATCATACATTTATCTTCTTTCAGGTTTGGGGGAAATAATTTTCATGTAGGGGATAACTCTCCACCCTGGGACTTCCCTCTGCAAACCCAGGCAACTGCCATTGAACAGAACATCCCTGCCTCCCCAGCAACTCAGTCAAGTGCCATTGCGAAGAACCCCTCTAAGAAATTAGGTGGACACAAGAAGAAAAGGATAGGCCCTGGAGGAATAGCGTTTTTGGTTGGTGGAGGAACTCTAGTGGCATCATGTGTGGCCCTTTACATTGCAGTTCGCATCAATCAATCGCGTGCACAGAGGCTTGTAACCTTGGGGAGCAGTAGTAGCTCAATGCATTCTCTGTCAGTCAGAAATACTGCCAGAGGTAAACTCTCACTCACTTTCATACTGATCCTGTATACAATCTGTCAGTAAATAATTGTAGTAATCTATATAATTTAACCAACAGGCCTGAAATCTGTACTCTTGCAATCAATTAAAGATAAGATTATTGCCCTGCTATTTTAGTCCAAAGCACATTTACCTTAGCTCTCATCTTTAAACGAGCCAACCGCTGCAAGCTCAATCCTATGCTTAGCTCAGAAATGAAGTTCTTCTTGTAATATATTGTATCATCTCACTGATTAGATATCATTTTAGCTTGGAAAGTGAACGCGTAGGTGATGGTATCATCTGTATATGCCCTTTCACACATGGTGTTTAAACCTGAAATCCAGGTTTAAAGACATTCCTTGTAACTAATGGCACAAACCTCGTCTTGATATCAACATGTCTAATGGCAATAAATTTTGACATGAACTTGTCTTAATCCACTTCTTCTGCATAGCTTCTCCATGCCTTTTCTTTTTCAGTTTTTATTTTAAATTCTTGATCTGCTCTCTGCCATGTTATATATGGCTCTTCTACTGCAGAAGAAAGCCCACAAATATTGGCCTTCAGTTCACCCATTCTACCTCCTAGGCGACTACCTCTTGCTTACAGAATGCAGAAAAATCCTAGAAGAAAAAGTTTCTCTGATAAGTACAGATTCCCAATGAGAGCAAAGCAGAACACTGTGGCAGAGCTTCAATTAGCTACAAACAGCTTCTGTCAAGAAAACTTTCTGGGTGAAGGATCTCTTGGTTCGGTTTACAAGGCCGTGTTTCCTAACGGCCAGGTATAAACCTGAAATTTCCTTAGACTAATTATTTCTACTTATAGCCACAGTGAATTCCTATGGAACTTGTGAGAATTCTTTGACTGTTATTCCTTTGTTTCAGATTTTGGCTGTGAAGAACATCAACATGGCAGGATTGTCCTTCAATGAAGAAGAACAATTCTTGTATGTCATTTGGACTGCTTCGCGTTTGACTCACCCAAACATAGTACCACTGGTTGGCTATTGTGTAGAGCATGGCCAGCATCTTGTTGTGTATGAGTATGTTAGAAATTTATCCCTTCATGATGCTCTGCACAGTGATGAATACAAGCCTTTGTCATGGGGCCTTCGTCTCCAGATTGCTCTTGGTGTTGCACAAGCTTTAGAGTAAGTATTGTATTCTCCAACAAGTTCATATCTCTTAGTCCACACCTAGTGGAATGGCGTTTCGAATAAATAATTTACTGAGTCGCAAACTGTAACTATTATACCTTTTTTTTCAATGAAATGTGGATTTTAATTGCAATATACCTCACGAATCATGATCTTGAAAGTTAGACAGTTTTAAAGAGTTCTTAGTTCCTAGGTAGCCATTGATCCCTTCTATGTGAGGGAAATAATGTAGTTATCCTCGTTACTAATCTGTTTGGTTTATTTGGATTTCAGCTATTTGCACTCCACATTCACACCGCCAGTTGCTCATAGCAACTTGAAGAGTGCCAATATCTTACTTGATGAAGAACTTGCTCCTCGAATCTGTGACTGTGGGCTTGCGATTTTGAGGCCACTTACAAGCAATAGGCTTAAGCTAAAGGTATATACTTTTTATAAGTAAGTCCTACTTCTATGCTGATACAAAACAGTTGGTAATAAACTGACACAGGCTAAACTGCTTAACTTCCTATTTATGATGCAAACAGGCTTCAGAAAATGCTATCGGTGACACTGGCTACATTGCACCTGAGCATGGCCAACCAGGCATTGATAGCACAAAGTGTGACATCTATGCCTATGGAGTGTTGCTTTTGGAGCTACTAACAGGAAGGAAACCTTTCGATAAGTACGCATGGTTCATACGCATTTTTCCCATTTCTCAACATTATTATTGTCTTGTTTCTTGATTGTGAACGTATGCTGCTATTTTAATATACATAGTTCAAGACCAAAGGAGGAGCAATCACTGGTGAAATGGGCTTCATTCCGGCTTCATGACAGTGAGAGTCTGGCTGAGATGATTGATCCCGGAATTAAAAGGACATTTTCCTCCAAGGCTATCTCCCAATTTGCTGACATTGTCTCCCTCTGTATACAGGTACAAGCACATACCTTAAATTTATGCATTAAGAGAATCTCTGTTGTCTTAGGGAAGTCCAAAAACAACAACCGATTCTAGTACTGTTATTACTTGAAGCTATTAGTTGAAAGCTGTGTTTTTAGAAGTCATTTTTCTGTTGAAGTTGCTTATGCACTGAACAAACGTTAGCTTCTATCTGATAACATGTAATTACTTTGATGGGTGTTTCTTACCTGTTGAAAAATTTTGATTTTTTTTGTTTGTGTCACTGAAACTTGAACAGCCTGTGAAGGAATTCCGACCGCCGATGTCTGAGGTTGTGGGATCTCTATCAAGACTAATCCAGAAACTGAATTGCATGGGGAAAGGTAAAGGAGTAGATGGTTATGGTGTTCAAGTTGACCCTTTCGAGAGATCTTTCCGTTCAACCAACAGCCAGTTCATGGGCTCACCTTCAATGAGCTATTTGTCCATTTGATCTCTACACACAAACTGAATCTGCTGCGTTGGATGTTTGCTACAAGATTGTGTTCTCTCCCATGACAAATGCTGTATATTCTTTTGTACAGGCCTTCTTTTCATGCTTTGGCATATTTGGCAATCTTCGCCACAAGGGAAATTAAAGGGCCCAAATATATACGTACTATTGCTCTCTCATTTTTGTAGAATACAGAGTTGAAGCGACTGATTTCTGCAAATTATATGTTGAGTTTGATAGAGTTTGGGAAACTTCTTTCATGGATTCACTGGGATTTCAAAGACTTTTTTCTTTTCTTTTTTTCCTTCAATTTTTGAAAGATCTTGAAGCAAAAAGAGAACCACTTCTTCAAAAAATAAAACACAAACGCAAACTATCATTGGAAGTTAACATCTTCGTGTGCATCAAGGCCACTATTCAAATGGTATTGACGTGTCCGATTATGTTAAACATGGATGATCTCTCCAACTATATCTTCCTTAGCCCACTAAAGTCTAAGGGGGTATTGATCTTTCCAACCATATTAACAGATCTTCCATGAAACATGGATGAAAGGAAGCAATCATCTTCCTATGCACCAAGGCCACTAGTCAAAAGGGTATTGATCTCTCCAATTATATTAACAGGTCTTCCATCGAACATGGATGAAAGGGTGCTTTCACACAGCTTCTTCAGCTCCCGAGTTTTTGCAAGAGCCGCTTCCTGTAATAGAACCAGGAGTTAGTATTTTCTGCCAAAAATTCAAACTGACATTAACAAAGAGAAAGTGGATGATTGCTTTTCTCTGAATAATAGTATTTTTACACAAACAGAAGCAAGATAGGACCAGAGGCCCAGAAGTCAAAAACAACACAAAATGACTGATTCTAGCGTAGCTATCTTTCAGCAGTCAGAGTTCAGGGGAAGGGGAAAGGAAGAAACAGACGTATGATCATAACTATAAAAAGCAAACATAAATTTCCTAATTTTATACCTGAAGAACCAAAAGAATTTACCACTAAAACTGGGAGACTTCAACCCTCCCACTCCCAATATATGTAAGGGTATAAAGCTATCAATAAATAGATCACCTGCTTAGGCCAGGAAGAAGATAATGAATTTTGCAGCTCCATGCGTTTGGCAGCTATGCCCTTCAAACCATCTTTCAACTTAACTTCATGATGCTTCTTTTCTTCCAATGAACTCACTAATCTGTCTAGAAACCTGAAATTAAGGTTGACATAAGTATACTACTTCAGTTCACAGAACAAAAACAAAACCAAAAAACCAGAGTAAGTAGTAAAGAATTATAGTACATGGATAATGGCAAGGCTGCTTATGTAATATGCTAAATATTGCAGCTAGAACGGAAGAGGAATTTAACCTATACCTATTCATTAAACCCACAATTAAAATAAAATTATCCGAAATAGGATTAGCCAATTCTAGAAAGCTGCAACAAGAAGCCAATTTAAACGTTTAAAATTTTTTATTAAAAAACTTATTTGATGGTATAAAGGATCTTTCTGATGTAATGTAACAAACAATTAGGAGTAACCATGCAAAGATAGAAAGAGAAACAAGATCAAGCAAGTACAGTCTCCAGATTTATGGCCTCATTATTTCTTGTACTGACAAAAAGTTATATCCAAGATGCTAATATATGCAAATTGTCTGTGTGCCGCACAAATTTGGCAGGGAATTTTGTTCAATTTAACTAAATACTGTCACTGATTCTGCTTTTGGGAACATTCTATGATTTTCTTGTTTGAAATTCAAAATATACAACCTAAACAAATTTTTAAAAAGACACAAATCAAGAAAAAATATTTTGTATTACCTTTTGGAGTTGAGAATCATAATCAAGTCCCTTGTCTTCCTATTTGTCAGCAGTGAAATGGCCAAAGAAACATCAGATAGCATTGCCTCGATGGCATCATGAGCATATTGCTGCAGCACAAAGGGAGCAACTGCCTGGACTTGATGTTGCAAGGTCAAAGTTTCTTCATTCTTCAACTCAACCAATCGCTGATTTAAAAAAGCTTTCATCTGATAGCAGAATATTAATAGAGAACATGAATTCATGTAAAGGAAGCTTCGTGATCTGACCACAGATATAAAACACAAACTAGTAGGATCTTTCAGTCAAAAACCGACAATATTATACCAGAAGAACAAATGGAACAAATAGATCCAATGCAGCCATATGAAAAATTGTCATATACCTCATTCAGATCATCAAGAATCTTGTTCCTGTACTCTGTCTCCAAAAGTTGGCTCCTGCCTTCCTTGATTTCAGTTGTTTCAGTTGAAGTATCAAGACCAGATGTTTGATTGTCTACGACTACATTAGGAAAGTTGACATCATCAATCACATCAACCTGAGGAGTCTCAACACTAATATCCCAAGATATCTCTGACACGGAGATCTCTGGGATCTGATCAGATTTTACCGCTTCATTTGGAGCACTCTGCAAGATCTCACTCGCATTAACCATTTCATAAGGACCCAAACCATTACCAGTATCCTCTGTTTCTTCCAAAGTACCAATATCCCAATCAATCTGAGAACTATCCACAGAAAAATCCCAGTCTATGCTATCTGCATTAATGTCTACATCCACTTTCACATTGTTTGTCTCATCATTGCTTGATTGAACATTCCCAGAATCAACAACCTCTGAGCCTATAGGGACATTCAATGATGGGGGATGTTCACGTAAATCTTTCAAGTTTGTCAACACGACCAAAGACCTCTGTGATCACATTCACAAATAACAGAGTTGATTTATGATATTAGTCACACTGATCTCAAATTTCCATCAACATCTACAAACAATAAAGAAGTTATTCTTCATATCATGAAACAAATAAAAAATTATCGCCTTACATCCTTGTCTGTGTGAGCATCTCTAACAAAGTTTGAATAATACTCCAGAGCCCTTGACACAGATTCACCATTTAAAACTTCCAAAATCTTGCTAAATGTACTTGGAAGTGATTTCGCAGTCTCTAAAAGTTCCAACCTCACATTTTTTCCCTAAAGAAAAGAACCAGACAGGCAGATACCAAATTTAAGAAGGAAAACCCATCAAGCCAAATGAGAAAACAAGAAGTAGGGGGGTCCAAGATATAACCTGCAGTCCAAGTTCTTGACAAGCCTCTACATACTTGGCTGCTGATAGAGCTGCACTTCTCTTAATATCAGCTTCCTTGTGCTCTAGTTCTGCTAATTGTTGTTGAATCTTTTGCACCTGCTTTTTCTGATATGGACTTCATAACAGGAGAAAAAGAATAATCAATACAAATCACATATAAATACCCTTAAGTTTTAACTATTCTTCTTATCATGAAGTAACCAAGCAGGCAATGGCAAAACCACTTACATCTCATAGTTCACATTCTGAACCATTATTTGAGCAGCCTCGCCAAGATATACATAATCTTTCTCAAAAGAACGTACAATTGATTCCCAAGCACCCTAGCCAAACAAAACACAAAATTTATACACACATATATATTCATATTACAATTCAAGTACGTTTGCGCAAAGGAGAAAGAGAGAGAGCTGAAGGTCTTACAGCGGCACCGGATAGCCGGCCGAATATATTCCGGCTTTCTGGAGCTGACTTCGCAAGAATATCATATATCTGTTTGGCCTCCAAGTAACCAATTCCTAGAAATAGCATTTTAGTTAACCCATTGAGACGAAATTACGAATTCTCAAGCACCCAATTCCCAATAGAATCACAAATTCACAATTCGAAAATGGATTAAGTTTGAAAAAAACCAACCATCAGCCTCTAAGCTACGGAAATAGGGATTGATATCCTTAGGAAGGGAAGCGAATTCCTTGGAAATCCGAGCTCTCGCTGCTGCCAATCGCTTTCTCCAGTCTCCAGGTATTCTCTTCCGATCAACCAGCCATTCTTCAATTCAATCCCAACGCAACAAAATTATCAACCCCCCAAAAAAAAAAAAAACATAAATATAAAAAATTCTGAAAGGAAAAATGGAATTCCGGTGGTTCTATGTACCTCCGAGACGAGAAAATGTGATGTCGATTGGGAGTTTGCCAATGTCTTCTGGCATTTTCCGGGAAAACGTTTTCTAGGGAAAGCAGTTTCCCTTCTTCTCAGAATCTCAGCTCTGTGTGATTTGAGAAATGAGTGAAAGACTGTAAAGTCTGAAATGAAAGTGGTGCAGGAGGTTTACGGGTAAACGGGTCGGGGCCCAAATGAAAAACAAACACGGTTTACGGACAGTCGTCGTATACGAGGCCCAATTTTGAGGGAGGGGCAAAATGGTCATTGCAGACAGTAATGGTAATCTGGTGCAACAAGGAGCAGATGCCATTTTCGATCATTTTTGCTGGTAGTCTTTGTTTCTTGTCTGTCTTCGTAGTGAGAGCACTGAGTAGAAACTCGCCGGCTTCTCATTTTTCTCCTGAAAAGGTAATTTTCATTTTTCGCCTGAGCTTCTGCTTTCGTTTTGGTTCTTTCATGGATTCATATGCTCCTCGATCATATGCATATACATATTTAGGGTTTAGATTTATCAATTTTTAAATTTGTTTTGTTGATGGTTGGATCTTCATTTCGGGCGTTAGCATTTACTCAAATTAGCATCGATTTTGTGTTAATAGTCACATAATATTTGGGTTTTGTGGAATTTGTGTTTGATTGCATCTATGTGGATGAATTTTTTTTTTTTTTTTTTTTCTGGAATTGATTACCAAACAATGCCTTATTATGAAACAAAATAGTTTTACTTATTCTTCTGTAATTTTTGTTTTTTTGGCCCAAATTTTCATGTTAGGATTTATTTATTTTTTTCCCAAATGCTTAGTGTGGAAGATTTTTTTTTTTTTTGTTAAGAAATGAAATATGGGTTAGTAGAAATGCTAAATGTATGTCACTTACTGCCCATCAAGGGAAATGAATGCTTCTATAGAATTTGAACCGAGTAAAACTTATATGTTAAAAACAGAGAGAGCAAAGGAAAACACAGTTTCCTTCTTTGCCTTGCCTGGTAGAAGTTGAAAGATTCCCTTTGGGAAAGGTTCAGTGAGGCCTAAGTGCTGATATATGTATTACTTTCTTGCAGTTTTTGTCAGTGCCCAGTTAGTACTAGACAGTCATGGACTCCTTGGACCCCGCGGAGCGCAGGTACTTGGAGGATGAGGATAGTCCTACCATGAAGACAATTAAGGGTGCAACAAATGGATTTGTTACTGGAACTATTTTTGGGACCATAGTTGCTACTTGGTATGATGTGCCTCGTGTTGAGAGAAGTGTCGCTCTTCCAGGGCTGATAAGGACCCTTAAGATGATGGGAAACTACGGGATCACATTTGCTGCAATTGGGGGAGTGTACATTGGTGTTGAGCAGATCGTGCAGAATTACAGGATGAAGAGAGACTTTATCAATGGAGCTGTTGGTGGTTTTGTTGCTGGGTCGACTATTCTTGGTTACAAAGGTGTGGATTTCTTTTGATGCCTATCTTCTTCCTTCAACTTTTAATTCCTGCTGCCATGAGTGGTAATCTGTGGTAATTACTGTACTTGGTCACAACTAAAAGCTAATTCAGACATAATCTTATTCAAATATTCCAGGTCAGTCTTTCTTTTTCTTTTTATTTATTGGTATTTCTTCGAACCAAACTGGATTTTACTTTTCCAGAAAATAGGGATTAAGTTTTTAGGAGAAAGATATGTTCAATGTTCTTTTTGTTGAAGTATGTCATAAGCTTCATGTATAATCTTCATAAATGGTTAGTTTTGACTGATAAGATTGAGGTGGCTTATGCTATAGAAATAGAGACCAATAAATTTGACACATATGCTGGTTAGAAAGGAGTGTGTATAACTTATCCAAAATTTATTTGATCCTGCTACTAACTATCTATTATATGTATCTAATATTTCCAACAAAAAGAAAGGCATGTTGCTGGTGAAAATCATGTGGAGCTGGCTCAGATGACGTCACCCTTTAAGCTAGATGATTGTTATGTATGATAACTACTGTATGATTTGTATGGATACACGAGAAAAAGTTCTTAGATATGTGAGGGTCAAATTGCATTTAGGTAGAAAATATTTTCTGTAATGATGATAGATGTATTATGTGTTTTGGACTAATGTTGAGTGACAGAGTGAGAGAGTGAGAACTTTGCTGTGACCATATAAATGATATGGAATAGGTAGTTTGTTGTTTCATGTCATACAAATGTCAGCAGAGAGCAGAAACTATCTTTCTTTTTTTTCTGTTGGCTATTGCGTTAAATGGGAGGTTTGAATTTTTTGGAAGAATAAATTGCTGGCAGCAACCTATCTCATTTAGCATTTGGTGATATATTTTGTGTAAATCATGTAATTATCAACAGTGACTTGACATTTTCTCTCATTTAGTACATGTATAGTTTTATTTCTTCCTATCCTAATATTGCTTAAACCTTAAAAGAAGATATCCATTTATGGGTAAAATCTAGGGTTAGGATCAACAGCTCCTTTAATTTTCCAAAGCACATTTAATGGCTCAAATTATCTCTGTATTGTGGACAATTTTTAGCCTTGTTTCTCAAACAAGCACTGGGCGTTTAGATGAAAGCACATTGAATGGCTAAGATTAGTTGGGTTAACAAAATTAGTTTTCAAGATGTTTTCCAATTATACTCTCTCATATGCTAAGAGCTAATATGAGCCATTCAATGTACTTTCATCTAAAGGTCCAAAACTTGTGTTGCTATTAGATAAATTTAAGGGGCTGAGTCTATTTTGGATTTGAAGAGCATACACTGAGTTCTTACTTAGCAGAGTATACTCGCAATAATCGAGATGGATTGGTTTGTAAGAAGCAAAACATCCTTGTGTCTGGGAATCACACTACTAGCACTTCTCACTTTCTTTCAGCGCATACAGAATGCATAAATGACCTATAGATCTCCATTCATTAATGAAATTTGTAGTTTATTTTCTAATCCTCCTAATTTAATGTGTTTGTCTGCTTGCCCAAATATTCTTTCCACTCAATGAGCGTTCTTATCATTATTGGTTTGATCTTATCTTCATTTTGATTATTGAGCATGTAGAGTTGACGTATTTGGGGGTAAATGAATCCGGACTTTGGACTCTAGGTTCTAAATTGATATATGGATATTTACTGTGCTAGCAGGTAGTTGTTCTCATAAGCCTCTAATGTTCTCAATTATGTTAAATTATTTGCTGTCCAATGGACAGGAAAGAGCATTTCAACTGCGATTTCTGCGGGGGCAGCCTTAGCAGTCACTTCTTCACTCATTGATGCTGGAGGCCAGACAACAAGAATCGATAACGGCAAGGAGTACTATCCTTACACCACCAAGAAAAGATCCACTGCTGATTCGTAAAAACTTACCAGTGCTGCTCTTGGAGGAAGATATTGGCAAAGCTAACGAAAAGAGAAGACTGTTTCATGAATTGGATGTATTTCTGGAGATGTAATCATACTCTTAGTTCTCTTTCTCTGTTGTCCAAATTTAAGTTTTTGACCTTGAATGGATGTATTGAATAAATCTGCTTTTTTTTCATATTTGCGTTCAAATATGCCGTTAGTAAGTTGAGCAAACATATATTATTTTGTACGAAAATTCAATAATAATTAGACTGGTTTCAATTCCAATTGTTGACAGTTGGTAAGCATCGCTGTGAACTAATGACAACGGATTTCGGAATTAACTCACGACCTCTTCCATCGAAATGAAGATTAATCTGACCAAATGATCATCGACGATGTGTTTTTACTTTCGCTAATCGTGTTGAAGGATTTTAGCTTTGCCATTTTTCCCCTCTTGTCACCACCATCATCTATGAATTTTAGAAAGCAACACCATCCTGAGAGGAAATACTTTTACTTTTAAACCAGAAAATTAAAGGTGAAGTTTCTTCAATTCACCCACCAATTCCCATCGATCTTATTGCCTTGTACATAACCTCAAACACAAAAGTTTACGTTAATAAGATATGACAAGTTTACATTAGAGTACAAACTTTGTTGTCCCAAAAAACTGAAAATAAACAGATAAAAAAAAAGACTCAAAAAACACACCCAAACAAAAAAAAACAAAAAAAAGTTGCCCTCTTCTCAAGAACAAGAAGAGTACATAATCTCTCTACATATGATAGAGCTTGGAGTTGACAGGAAAGTGTGGAACCAGAATCGGCACTGGAGCTTCAGTTTGAACAAAATTAGGACTCAAAGTCAGAGGCTGCCTCTCTGGGGCTGTGGTAGCTGCTGATCCTTGGTTGAATACAAGAGCACCATGAAGGCAGCAACAAATTGATGATAAAAATCCCATCCTCTCTCTCTCTCTCTCTCTCTCTCTCTCTCTCTCTCTCTCTCCAATTTTATAAATCAAATGCGAGTTTTCTATATCATCATCCTCCTCCATCTTAAAGTGAAGATATTGTCAAATGACGAGGTGACTTTGTTTCTATTGGTCTTTTCCATTGTCATTAGTCAATCTTCTTGACTTATCGACAGAAAATACACTTCTTTGTTTCATATAAAATGGGAAAGATAAAAGTAATGTAAGGAATTTATAAAAAAGAAAATTAATACTAAAAAGAATATCCAATATTACCATGAGTTGAAACATTTTTCTATTCAAGAGTTGATCCTTAACCCAAACGCTCCTTACATACTGATATTGCCCGTCAAATTCAAGAAAGAAAAAATGATATGTTGTGGGTTAGGTCAGTTGCTAAGACAATTTTTTTTATAATTTAAATTATCGTTAGTAATAAAAACACATAAATTCAAGAAAATAGGACTATTTATTATGTACTTAATATTTGTCACATGATAAGAACAGTTTTACAAAAATATTTTCAACTAATTCTTGGGAAATATTCAAATATACATTCGTTAGCTTCTTGCTCTCAACTCTCTATTGTGATAATGGATTGTGATATTTCCTAGAATAGATTAAGGCTTAACAACTAAGTATTAGTGGTACTTCTTTTTTAAATGTTAGAAAAAGAAAAATTGGTTCGTTTAAGTTCGATTAAAGAGAAACCAATAAGTGTAGTTTGGTTCATTTTAAGATTTAAGGGAAACTAATGAAACAATTCCGCGTGTAAAAAAATAAATCCAAATTTGGAAAAATTTGTCTGATTTGGTGAATTGCCAGTCCAAGACTCTTAAAACCGAATTCAAACTGGTTTGTTTCCGACCAATCTGATTTGGTGAATTTGAACAAATCATGTCATGAGATCAGTTATTGAGAGTTGTATAAATTTCTCTAATAAAAAGAACCTGCAAAAAGATTCGGTGCAACATATCTAATATCCGAAACCAGTTGCCACGTGGCACCAACCCATTGCCCTCCCCAAATTTCTTGGGCCATTCTGGGATGTTTTTTCATTGAGTGGACAGTAAGCGGAGAGAGACAGAGAGAGAAGAGACACAAGGCTTCTTCTAGCTTCCAGGGAACCACAACGATGGCAGCCTTGGCAGGGATTGGCTCTTGTTGTTCAACTCTCTCTTCCACAAGGTAAAGCATTGCTTGTCTTGTTTTATGTACAACAATTCTTCACATCTTCAACTTCCTTTTTAGTAAGACTAGCTCAACTATCTGAACACTTCTCAAATTCTCGGTGGTGGGTTTTCTTGTTTGGTTGCTGAGAAAGTGTAGAAAACTGAAAACAGACTAAAACTCATCTCTCTGTTCTTTTCAAGCATTATGAGATACAGAGAAGCATTCAACTGCTGAGCCAGATAATGTTTAAATCTTTATTATTATTATTATTTTCCTTCTTTTGCAGCAATTTCCGCACATCTTGGTTGAAATTTGAGACTCAAACTCATGGTGGAGGAACCATCTTAGGGACATCATACCGTCGTCGAACTTTGGCCATTAGAGCAGAAGTGAATTTTGTGACTGCAGAAGAAGCAAAAGAACTTATTGCAGTTGATGGATACACAGTTGTTGATGTTCGGGACAAATCTCAATTTGAACGAGCTCATATCAAATCATGCCATCATGTCCCTCTTTTCATTGCAAACGAAGACAATGACCCCGGTAATTGAGGGATTTTTTGTTTCTTTCTATTTTCTTCAACTGAACATATAATGGTTTTTGTTTGGAACCCCATAAAACAACATGGGATTTTGTTCTTGCTAATGATTCAGATGTAATGGGCAGGCACAATCATAAAGAGGACTCTCCACAACAACTTTTCTGGTCTGTTCTATGGGTTGCCTTTCACTAAACCCAACCCTGAATTTGTACAATCTGTTAAATCCCAGTTTTCACCTCAAAGTAAACTGTTACTGGTGTGCCAGGAAGGATTGAGGTTATTTTTTATGTATAATAACTGCTAAGTTTTTGGATTAATATATTTGTAAATGCATCTGTCACTAAGAGAATCGTACCTGCTCTGGGGATGCCGCTGTGGCTGTATTCCGAGTCAATCATGCATTGTGGCTGTATACAGAGAAAGTTAAGCGTGTGACAGTGCTTGATTGGCTTGGGATATTGCCACAGTGGCATTCCCGTTGCATAGAAGTTCTCATCACTGAGGCACTGAGGCAAAGGTTTTGCCCATTCG
Source organism: Prunus dulcis (assembly GCF_902201215.1). NCBI lineage: Eukaryota > Viridiplantae > Streptophyta > Magnoliopsida > Rosales > Rosaceae > Prunus > Prunus dulcis. The sequence continues at coordinate 9,904,857 of NC_047656.1, read as the reverse complement.
AAACTATTTTGACAGGATTTGTCTGTTTATTTCTAATGTCAAGGTCTACTGCTGCTGCCAATAAGTTGGAGCAAGCCGGGTTCGAAAACATAGCATGTATGACGTCAGGACTTCAATCCGTAAAACCAGGTAATCAGGATTTTGATCCCAATGCTTCTGCTCTCTCTGGCTTATCTTCTATGTGAAGTTAACCGATGCTATGGCTTCTCTTTCCTATACCAGGAGCATTTGATTCTGTTGGTTCCACGGAGTTGCAAAATGCCGGCAAAGCTGGTTTAGTCACCGTTCAAGGGAAGATTTCAGCTGTACTTGGAACAGTACTAATCTGTAAGTCTTTTTGTTCTGTACACCCTTATGAACACTTGTGTTGTTGTGTTGGTCCTTGAGATGATATTTACTTGTTTCTTCTACTTGATCAAATGCCAGGTGCATACTTATTCATCACTTTCTTCCCCGATCAAGCCGAGAAAATACTCCAAATTTTCCAAACCACCTAGCCGCCACAAGATACTTACATTTATCATAAAGTTTTGCAGTTCTCTCCAACCCCATCAAGTGAGTTGAGTAAGTGGAGATTTTTCAGGCATCTGCAACACAACATCTAAGGGGCCATAGCTTGTATCGATGTATAAAAGGCTGTACATTTTTCAGTGTAAATTTGGTGGAAACTCGCCGGAAACTTTGATTAATTCGAACTCTCATTTTCATTTATCTAGTCAAAAATGAAATCTAAATGAAAGTAACTTTATTTCTATCCAGTGAAATCTCATAACTACAGATTCAAGGACCAATCTATATAAGGCTCAGATCAAAAGAAATCGTTATGCTTATTCAACAAGTTTTGCTACCTTATTCAAGTTCCACACCAATAAGATCATGAGGACTGTCTACAACACCGCAGGATCACGTTCCATTTTCATATATAAAAAAAATGATATAAAGAACTAAGTCACTCTAGCAACATAATCTAAAAACGAAACCTCGCAAAAAAGGAACAAAACTCATGGTTAGAGTAGAGATCCAACATTCTAGACCCACATGAAAAATAAAAAAGGAAAATTCACAAGGCTGTGAACCTAGGTTAACAAAATATTACAGTAAGATTATTCTTTCCAAAAAAAAAAATATTACAATGGGAGATTAGCGAATGTTATTCCGATTCCATCCTGTGCACCGTATCAATGCATAATTATGCAGGGTACCATTCCAAAGTACAAAGGGTTGATTCGCCCTGTGGCACCATCAGAAACAGCAAGGTGGCCATGGTGGGATTGAATGATAAAACCAGAAAGCTTCCTTCTATACCACTCTTGGTTGTTCCACAGCATTATGACGCAAAAATCATTCTCCTTGTAGGCAATAAAGCTGACGGATGTTTCCAGAAGCTGTCACACATTAAATAAGCTTGTCAATCCACATGGTACTCATCTTCATAACAAGAAAAAAAGCTCATGAAATTATGTTAGATGGGATGCATATAAACACACTTCTAAGTCCAGAAGGATCAAGTGATAGTTTAAGTAAAGCCGCATAAAAAAGGGACAGAAGAAAAGTATATATTATTAAGAGCACTAAATTCCATAAGGTTTCTTGTTTTGCCTGATTATTAGGTGCAAATGGCGCTTGAAAATGCTGACGACAAAGCAGTTCTTGAGAGAGATCAAAGTGTAAGATATGTTTAATTTACTTTGCTGTGCAAAATAGAGTGCAGATGATGTTCCAAAAAAAATACTATATAGAGCACGTGTTTGTCAGCTTGAAGAAACTATATAAAAATGATCATTACCATACAACCAGTCTTTAAAATATACGTGGAGAGCAGTGGATAATTCCCGTTTTCTGTTTTCTTCGAGAGGTGCTTCCCTCAATAATTGCTTTACCTCCCCTAAATTGTTCTGCTGGAGAAAAACATAAAACAATGAAAAGATAAAAACATGACCTCACAAATATCAGGAAATTCTTGGTTAAAATAAAATAAAAATTAATGTCAGTATACTCAGCTGTAGTAAACATACATTTCTCTGCTGGGATGCCACATAAATATCTGGCAATGGAAATGGGTTGTCTTTTGTGGAGCCCTCTGATTCACCTCCATACCAGTTTGGAATCTGTACATCAAGGAAGCATATAGGACGTGAGTAGATAATTCAGAAAGAAATTGAATCACTCTATAGCAACTACAAGACCATCTCAACCCTCCTCCCAACCACCCGAAAAGAATAATTAGAAAATACAAGTGTGATTGCCCAAAAGAACATGACTTTGCCTAAAGAGATTGCCGGTAGAGCCTTTCCAAGGTTTTGTTCAGTTTAATTATGAAAAACTATTATTTCCAAGAACTAAGGACAACTTTTAATACACTATTCAAATCTACAAATAAACAGCCCAAGTACAAATTATAAAATATACCAAAAAATTTGTGAACTGCTCAGGGTCTAAGTGTGAACCGGACTCAGCTTGAGCATCAGAGACACCTGCTGGATGAGATAACGAATCATGTGGATCAACCACTCCAAGTGCCAGGGGTTCATTCCATCTGTTGATAGTAGCATCAATCCCAACTTCATTCATGTGCTCCTCCAACTGACCGTAAAATGTATTGTAGGGTGCCACCTGATAACAAGCAGGAGGTAAAAACAAAAATCTTCTTTATTAGAACTTGAAGAATAAAACACAGAAAACTATCATCACAATGTAATATAATACGTCATATGATCACAAATTTAATGATAGGTAACCGTAAAGATTATAAATTTTGTTACTCTTAGAGTCATATTGTATTCGATTTGAAGTCAAAGGTTTAACATAGCAAAAGAAACCGATGCAAACAGGACCATTTTTCAGAATTAAACCATAACAACTAAATGCGTACAAGACTGTCAGCAAAGATCAGTTACAAAGACCGGGCTAAGAGAGTGTGTGTGTAGTATGTTCACTGTAACTTTGCACGTAGGGCTGTGACATTTCATTTAATATAATTTTATAATAAAAAATTCCAGGAAATCCTTCGATGCTCCAGTGTTACACAGATGTCAAGAAGAACTATTAGATTTGGTGGCATGCTATCAAATGTAGAATGGAAATAAGTCTTATGGTGCACTGCTGATGATATCAATCTCAATAATATGTTGCATACAGTAGGATGATCACAGAAAAGAAATTACATTGCAATGGTAGTTTTACAAACAATCAAATAGGTTCAACAATTAACCAAAAAATCCGCATTAAGATCAGTTGCAGAAGATAAAGCATAACAGTACCTGGGGAAACTCAATCAAATGTAAATTATACTGTACAAAGCCTTAGAACCAGCTAGTAACACAATTGCGCATCACCTTTAAGGCATGAAAACTCACCTGTAACTTATGGTTATCACCAACAATAAGTGGTCTCTGGTTTACCCCAAGAAAAAACATGCATTCACGGCAGTTAGCAATGCAGATTCGTTTTGCTGCTGTAATCACATGAACTCGCTCACAGTGTTCAATTCTTACAGCCTGTAAGAAACATTAGATCATCTAAGACATAATATTCAAGTCAGCAGGGGTCAAAAGGACCCACACCCATTGCATACTAAACAGTAATTACCAGGTTGATCACTTCACATTACAGTAATAAGTCATTAGAGAGATAGGTAAGGGCTTAAAAAGAAAACTTAGATGATTTTCCAGCAATAGAACCATTGCAACAGTCAATAATTCAAAGCACAAACACAAATCCCTTTGGTGTTACCTTTCCAACAGCTCCAAGAACAATAGTAGCATCGGAGCATCCATAAACTGTGGCATATCTCAGAGGTGCTAATATGTAGATAACTGAATCGTGGCAATTTAAAACCTGCAATTGTAAACAAATTAATAGCAAACCGATAAATTTCATAAATAAAAAATTGCAAGCCGATGAACCTATTACAATCTCAGTTCACAATTTTTGCACACATCATGAAGGAGAACATATTGAGAAAATCATAAGAATGCTGTCATTAAAAAAGTGCATTAGCTTCCCTCCAATATGCTACAACGAGGCTCAAAATCATTTCACTGTGCCTTATAATTAAGATTAGGATCAACTTGAATGAGAATCTACCTCCCTATACACAACAGACTTGAAGAAAGGTGAAGCAAATGCATCTAAAAAATAATTCCAAATAAGTTAGTCAATTTGGAAACAAAAATTTGCAAGCATAACATTGGCAAAACCTTTCAAGCTTCTATATCCATCACACAAAGAAGCATAGCATGGGCATTAGCACAGCCCAAAACCATGAGTGACCAAGAATGAATCCCCATGGTGACATGCAACATGCAATCATTACATACAACTCATACCTTGATAATCGTTTGACATAACAAATAGAATTTTCTACTAAAAATGAGTTGAGTTTTCTTGTTAGGAAAAAAAAGAGTTATTTTCTCCATTTTATTCCTTCTGGTTCTGCAGTTCTTGATAAGTGTTTAAATACAAAATATCACCTAAATGTAGACATCGGAAAACAAATGGACATTACATTTTATGTATTAATTAAAAGAAAAGGTATAATATGCCTTATAAACAAACCTTTACAGAAGAGCCTTTAAGATCAGATGCTTGCTTTATAAGTGATGACTTGGAGATCCCTTCAATAAAACTTGGACCTCTAACACTCATTGAGCCCTTGTTTGTACTCGTGCAGGCATCAGCCATGGGAACATCTTGATCTGAGGAACTGGGTGGGCCATTTTCTTTTGGAGAAATTCTTTCAGAAATATTTTCCAACGAAGAAACTATATTCTGCAGAACCCAATCATGAACTTGTGCAGCAGGAACAGGAACAGCAGGCATATCAGGATCCGAATTTGCAAAAAAAGGAGCATATTGGCCCAAGTGATATCCTTCAGATCCTTTATCACCAAAGTAAAACAGAAAGCCAAGGTGCTCAAATTTCTCCATGGTCAAAACCTAAAACCATAGGGCTAAATCAGATAATTACAAGTAGGCTTGGCAGATACTAACAAGAAAGGACAATTATAATATTCCATAATGCTAATAACATAAGAACTCGTATATGAAATTATACTGAAATGATTGAGAGTCGCATACAAGACAAATTCCTGGAAGGGTTTTTCTTTTCTCAATTGACAAAAAACTACCTACGATACTTGGTTGGTGCAAATCAAAGGTAGGTCTGATGAAAATCCTGAAACATTGGATATCATGTTATGCAATCACCACAGTAGGTAGTCCCAACTAGGAACATAGGTGGTTATGGCCCAACTTATTGTCATCTAGATTAACTGTTCCGCCAGTACATACTCTACCAGGTGCAATGGCCACATAAAAGAAAAAATGAAAAGGAAATGTACGTCCTTTTTCTTTTCTTTTTTGTGACTGTAAGTGGCAACAATATCTTAACCATGTATTGGATGAACTAAATTACATTTCCATTTTCATTAACCTTAAATATGTCCTACTTTGCCTTAGGTGAGATGAATGATAACCAATGTTCAGTACATAGCATGAAAGGGGAATGTAAGGCTCATGCCTCAAGACTTAGCATGGAGAAATTACTTTCCACAAACACAAATGCATATGAGGCTATAATTGGTGTTGAACTCTTGAGTCATGACACACCAAAACATGAATTAAAGGATGGGGTGTTGCTCACAGTGGGAAGAATCCTTTTCTATCACATTGGACAAAAGGACTATCAGGTAAAAGGAAAGAGAAATGTTACCATTACTTCTAATGTGTATGATTCACTTTGTGATAGCCAGAATAACAAAGGTGAAAATTTAATTCAAAGAAAGAAACTAAGTATTAATTCCACAAACCAGAGATTCTTCGCCTTCCCCCTCCACAGGTTCTGCTAAAAGAGAGACAATGTTGGCCAAATGCTTTTGCAGATATGACAACTGATGGGCCTCTTCATCAGCCTGTGATGGCACAAACCGACGGCTATTGCTACGCACAAGCTGCCATGTGTTCGCATTCCAAGGTAGATATAAGTTTAATTCAACACAAAGAAATTGTCTCAAATGACAGTAACAAGAAACTAAATATGAGAAAAGAACAATTTCAGTACAAAGACAGTAATGAATTATATAGTATCTGGATATTAAAAATGTTGTACTATATACTACAGGAATTCATCTGAATGAAACTAACTCAACAAAACCTTGTTCTAACAGTTTAGAATCAACCACGTAAGTTGCATTGTGAAACATTACGAGTACATAAAACTAATGAAACAAAGGCAGCTACAATGTACCACTGCCATGCCGAAGGAATCCAAATATGCACATCCTACATGATAAAACTAGGAGGTCCGCTCACTACAGCACGACATTCGGTGCTTGTAATTTTACTTTTAAGTTCTTCTCAATCCAATAGATATAGAAAAGAAGGCAACAAATTGTTGCAACCGATGTGAGTTCCTTAGGGTTTTTTTTTTTTAAATCGTGATCGCGTATCGCGTTGCAAATTATGTAAGCTATAGCGTAAGCATTGATGCGTTGTCACATAAGCTATTTGGGACTAGAAATATTATAGCTAAAATAATAATATAGACAATAAAAAAAAGGCAACCCAAAATGTCTAAATATCATTCCATCACAACAGTTAAGCAATAAAATGTCACATTATCAAGATTCTCCTCTAAATTACAAATAAAAAACTTCAATTGAATAATTGAATATAAACGAACTGATTCGAATAAATTACAGAATATACATAAGAACTTATGAAATTACCAAAGATTCAATTTATGGAATTGTCCAAAACATACAACCACAAAACAGAAAATTCAAATAATAATAAAAAATAAAAGATGAATAAACACGTGTTTGCTGCAAATCCTGTTCAAGTAGTACCCCAAGTCACAACACAGAGAAGAAGCAACATCAATTGACTCGAAACAGCAAAGTATGGCGTTCAATTTTATGGATTTGTGTCAATTTTTTGGTAAATTTGAGGTTCAGAGTTTGCTTTCTTAAAGTGACGGTCATATAGCAACAGCCATTTGATACTTTCGCAATGATAGTCTGCTATGTCGGAAAAAATTTCTGCCATGCTATGAAGCTTGATCCGCTATTTAAAACACTGACCCTATGCACACAATCGATCATAAAAACCCTCATTCTAATCCACATTGTATTCCATCCAAACAATATTTTCACACCAACAAATAAACACATACAAAGTCAACCAATTTATCTGAATAAACCCAATTCACAAGGCTACAACCCCACTTCAAAGAAACCAACGCCTTCAATAAAATCACCAACCTCTTGTATGTAACTAATCAAATTTTATACAAATTCCAAAACCAACGGCCAAAGCAAGCAATGAATCGCTGCAAACCCATTTCAATTTGCCCCAAACTTATCATACAGTCCCAAATTCACTACTGTAATCTAAAATAACACCAGCATTGCTTGCACAATGGACCACCAAAAAACAAAAAGAAAAAATATTAATTCAGGAACGACTTATCACCTGCAATGGCGATAAAGCGGACAAATACCCATCGAAAGCCGAGGTCGAAGGCCAAACATCTGCGACGGCAGCCGAGTCCTTGTGCGTCCTCGGCAGCAACTTCTTGTACGACTGAATGTAGAGGAACAGAACCAGATCATTCACATCAGCGCCGACCTCATCAACCACGTCCGGCTTGGATTTGAGGAGCGGGTCGGACTCCGAATGAAGAACAGAGGCAAGGGTATCGAGGACGAGCCTGGCATGATCAATGGAGATCTGAAGCACCTCAGAGATCGCGGCCGAGTTGACCCGGTGACTCGAAGACTGCTCGATCAGCTTCTGCTTTAGGGGAATTAGGGTTTGCGTCGGGTCGGTGAAGATGAGCTTGGGGATGGGCAAAAGCCCGTGCTCGAATGGCTCGCGCCTCGGGTGAATCAGAAGGGCCGGGTCTTTGGTGGAAGACGACGACGTTGAGGGCTCAATTGGGTCGCTCATGGTTTTTTCGGGAGGCAGCAAAACGCAGAGTTTTCTATAGACAGATTTGTGAGTTGCAGATCTTCCAGAAATGAATAATGAGAGAGAGAGAGGTTGGGGGAGAGAGTGAAGGAGGAGATCGGGTATGGTTGGGTGCAGGAAGACTAGACTTCGTGTGCGCTTTTGATTGGGTGCTGGTAGAGTTTACAGGTAGCGTTACCAATAATCTGTTGAATTGTGGCCAACTCCGAAGGGGTAAGTGGAGAACAAGTGGATTAGTATCGGTGGGGTCCGTTAATATATATCGGGCAACGCATGAGCGTTTGGATGATATCAACTATCTCTAGTATCAACCCCTTTTGACCATAAAGTTGCAAGAAATATTTAAGGGCCTCTATGTTTAAGATTTTTGAGAGTTTTAAGCTGTGTGGGTTCGATCTAGTTTTGGATTGTTTTCACTTAAGGCTAATTTGGCATTATTGTGCTGTGATAATGATCGCTGTCAGATTTGTTGTGAGAGAAATCACATGTGAGAGAAAGCAATTTTGCGTTTGGTAAACTTTTTATTAAAAGTGTTGTTGGTACTGACTCTCGCATAATCAGAAAATGATTGCCGCATAATTATTAAACTCAGCGCCTCTTCAAAACTGATTCCTGCATAATAAAAAAATGAAAGTACCTCATTACCTGCTTTCCCTTATAGTTTTCTCTCACAACAATTTTTAACAATAAATGATTTTCTCATAGTTTACTAAACGGGCTGAGCTTCCCAAAATTTCTAAAAAATCACTTATCACCCTAAATAACCAATGCCAAACTTGCACTTATGGCCAGTTTGGCATTGCTGTGCTATGAAAATAATCGCTGTCAGATTTGCTGTGAGAGAAATCATCTGTGAGATAAAGCAGTTTGGCGTTTGTTAAAAGTGTTGTTGGTATTGATTTTATGCATAATCAGAAAATGATTGCCGCATAATCATTAAACTCAGCGCCTCTTCAAAACTGATTCCTGAATAATCAGAAAATGAAAGCACCTCATTAGCTGCTTTTCTTTATAGCTTTCTCTTACAGCAATTTTTAACAATAAGTGATTTTCTCACCGTTTACCAAACGGGTTGGACTTTTCAAAATTTTAAAAAAAATCACTTCTTACCCCAAATAAGCAATGTCAAATGGGCACTTAAACTGGAACTAACGGCTTATTTGGGAGTGCTTTTGAAGGGATGAAAAACGTTTGATGACAATCAAAAGCACTTCTAACAATGTTTACCAGAAAAGTTCAGAAGCACGTTCTAGATAATCACTTGTTATGTGCTTCTTTAGGAAGCATTCTAAATTTTTTTATATAACTTTTATACATTTTTATAACAAAAGCGATTTTGCTAGAAGCATTTATGAGCAGAAATACTTCCTAAAGAAGTTATTCCAAATGAGCCCTAAATTAATGAACTATAAAGTGCAATTTTAGGGGTATTTCTTTTCTTAGTGTTTGCAAATGTCTCAACTATTTTACGATTTAGAATTGAGCTCAATATTTTTTTTTTTTAATGATTGAGCCCAGTTACTTATAAAAATCATGTCAGGAGATGTCTTTTAATATTGAGAAAAGAGGAACCACTATAGCATCTCTAATGAGGACATGTAAAATTTGGATGTGAATTAGATTTTTGCGCCAATGGTGAGATGTTAATTTGTTGATGTATACAAACTTGTCATTAACTTTCATCTCTATCTATAGGTGGCATGTTGAAATTAATATGGGTAGTCCATAATTGGAATGTTGGAGGAAAGGAATGGAAGTTTGTGTTAGTTTTCTTTTCAATTCAATTGGATGCACGTCAGTTTGGGCTATAAGTAGAGGTGTCAAATGGATCAAGCCCGCCCTAACACGACATAAGTACAGCCCGATTAAGTAAAGTTTGACACAGCACGACTCGTATCTTCGGACGAGCCGAGACTAGGTAATTCGACCTAATAGATCGAGTCAGCCAAGCCCCGTCGTGGGTCGTGTCAAACCGAAATCCAACTAACCAGCCCGTTTAAAGCCCATTTATTAAATTATTTATTTATTTTAGAAGAATTTATTCATAATATCAAGAATGCACATATAATAACACGAAATAACTGCCTCATTAAAACTTAGGCAAGGAAAAAGTATCATGCATGTCAAGGACTAACACGAGAGGCTAAATCAAGTCACACTAGACGCTTACTAAACAAAAAAAAAAAAGGAAAACCCAACAGAGAAACCAACTCCAAAAGCATAGTAACATCATCCAACTGCCCAAAGAAACCCACTATGGAGCCATAGTCCTTCGTACAGCTGCAGAGGTAAAGTTTCTCGACCCAGGATCTGAGGCAGACAGAGACACCAGAGAACAAGACATCGAACATAACACAATAAGCATGCTAAAGAAAAGAAAACCCAGAAAAACACACCCAAAGTTCTTCACATTGACAAAGGAAACCTCATATGAAAACATAGATCATAAGGCAATCGAAGTGGCACCGGTATGCTGGGAAGGAGATTACAAAGGGAGAACATGCAACAAAAAAACAAACTTGGACTGGGCCATTTAACCTGAAGTAGATATCAGGCATCAATGCATTCGCGGGATGCCAAGTCGACGAATGCTTGTCTTAACAGCTAAAGGGAGGTCCTTACGAAACCCCAAGAGACTAGTCTCCATAGGTAGAACAACACGGGTACCACTGCACAAACGTTTAGGAGCCACTACATCCACTCAATGAGTCAAAACCTCACTATCAATGGAAGCTTCCGCAAAGCTTTTGCACTTGATGCTAGACAAATTAGAAACACTTCGGTTGATAGTTTGATCTGAAAGCACTTGGGCCACAAGACTAAAGATAAAACCAATAAAGCGATTAGAGACATTAGACGACCCAATAACCACACCAACGAGTTCGCGTCACATAAGAACCAGACAACTTCCAAAAGAGCATTCAATCTTATCAACAGTTTCGTCGGGAGTAATAATCGGGGAGGACATGGCAACGGCTTGAACCCCCGAAGAGAAAATAAGTCGGAAAGACCCTAAATCCACCACTTGATATGCAAAGAGAGTTGAGGAAGAGGGTCAACGACAACGCACGAAGACGAGGGCGTGCAACGACGATGCAGGTAGGAAGGCGAAGTCGAGGGCGTTGTTGCAGAGAGAGCGAGCAAAAGGAAGTAATGAAGGCGACATGAAAGATGAAGCTGGAAGGCAAGGTCTAAGGCACGAGGGCAGAGAGACCAACTGAGGAAGGGGAACGAAACTAAAGAGGAGGTGACAGCACACAGACCAAATCCTAACCCTAGCTTGTGTCTCTCCTTGCTAGAAAGAGAGAATCCCTTGTTCACATTTGATTACCAAGCAATACGGTTCGATTAAACTAATCCAATCATACTACTACATATCCTATCCACATAACTACACAATGACATGGATTGAAAATTCTATTAAATTATATTTGTTATAGTGAAAAATGATACATAATATTATTGTATTTATATCTTAAATTCACGTATACTTTTTCTCTAATAATATATTTTAAAATTCAATATTTTCTATATAAATAAAATAATGATTTTATTTTTAAAGATTTTATTTTTTAAACTTGAACAATAGTCTAACTGTTTTGTATTTATATGTACTTCAAATAAAGTCATTGGTATCTTTTTCTAACAAATAATAGATCTTGTTAGTATATACATAATTGACAAAGACTGAAATGAAATTGTAAAAAAAATGCAATACAAAGCCCAAATGGACGGCCTGGCCTAGCTTGCCCCGTTTGAAATCTCTAATACAAATGTCTACACGACAAAATATTTTTTAACCAATCATGTTCATGTTGTCAAAGTTAATTAATTCTTTACCAATTTACAAGTACTTCTTGAGGAATTCATATCTTCAATAATTATTAAGTACAAATATTTATTTTTAGGGACCACTATCTCAAAATTTATACATTGAGAGCCTAGCCTTAACATCAGCAACATATGCAGTGGCCATGTTAAATTTTATCCCAACAATGACCTTTATTTTGGCTATACTTTTTAGGTAATTTTCTTGCCAGATTCCTTATTTTGATTGTGTTTAACTTATTAATTTTATATTTAATGATGGAGAACTTGTCCATACAAACTAATGCAGGGAAAGCTAAAGTTGTGGGAATAATTATAGGGTTACGAGGGGCTATGCTTTTCAGCTTCTACAAAGGCATATAGATTAACATTTGGTCTACACGTGTTAATCTTCTCCATAATCATGGCTAGCAAAACAACCATGAGGCATCAATATCACCCCAAAAAAAATTGCAAGTATTTTGTCAGGCCTCATGCTATCTTTGAGCAGCTGTGTATCTTATGCTTTGTGGTTGATAGTTCAAGTTACTTTTCTTTATTTCATTTGTTTTCTTATTAATGGTGTTTTTATTTCTATTTTTTTTTTGTTCATTATGTATTTATTTCAATTTATCATTGTAGGATAACTTGAATAAGAAATTCTTGTACTCTTTCTCAACTACGGCTCTAATGTCCCTTATGGGTTCAATTCATTCGGTAAAATTTTCCTTATGTGTGGAGAGGGATTGGAACTAGTGAAAGTTGGGCTAGGATATTAGACTTCTCAGAGTTTCTTATTCAGTAAATATTGAAGACTAGCTGTTTGATAATTTTTTAATATTAATGTCATAAACTTTTTTTGACAGTAGATAGAGGTGTCAAACAGACCGAGCTAGCTCGGGCAGGAGACGAGTTCAACCCGATTAAGTAAGGCCCAATATAACATGACCCATATTTTTGGGTAAACTGGGACGAGGTAATTCGGCGCAATGGACCAGGCCAGCCCAAAGATCGTTTGGAACCTCTAATACAAATATCTACACGACAAAATATTTTTTAACCAATCATGTTGTCAAAGTTAATTAATTCTATACCAATTTACAAGTACTTCATGAGGAATTCATATCTCCAATAATTATTATGTACAAAATATTTATTTTAGGGACCATTATCTCAAAATTTATACATTGAAAGCCTAGCCTTAATATCAGCATCAAATGCAGTGGTCATGTTAAATCTTGTCCCAACAATGACCTTCATTCTGGCCGTACTTTTCAGGTAATGTCCTTGCAAGACTCCTTATTTTGATTGTGTTTAACTTATTACTTTTATATTAATTATTTATTAATATGAAATTTTCTTTTTAAATATTTATTGTGAAGATTTATATGTTATTAAATCTTAAGCCTAGTATGAGATTATCCCTTTAGTTGAAAGATGACACCATTCTTGTTCCACCTATAGAGACTTAGAATTAGTTTTAATCAAATCATCATTGCCATGCCACCTTGCAAGCTAGTAACAAGTGATGTTGTGATTAGAGGTGGGCATTCAAACCGACAAACTGGAAATCAGAGCCAAACGGCACCGAAAAAAATCGAGAAAAAATCGAGTTGACAAAAAAGTCAACAACCAATTAAAAAACTGAACCAGACCAATTCTGATCGGTTCTAGTTCCGGTTCCATGTCTTCAAAAATCAGACCGGGCATAACAGCACCGGTCAAATTAAAATATATATATATATATATAATTATATATTATTAGACCTCTCCACACCAAGCCTAACTCCAAAAGTCAAATAAATAAATAGGCCCAACTCCATTTGTTAACCATCTCACCAGGCCCAACTCTATTTTTTAACCAGGCCCAACTCTTTATATTCATTTGTACCACTCCCTCAACCATTTCTCATACCCTAGCCATCCCCTCCATCAGCTCTCATTCCAAAAGTCTTCTTTTTTCTTCTTATTCTTCTTCTCTCATCTGGCTGCCGACTTTTCTTCTTCTTTTTCTTTTTTTTTTCTTCTTTGTTTTTTTCTTTTTCTTCTTTTCTCTCCTCTGTGCTGCTGACTCCTTTTTTTTTTTTTTTGCCTTCTTCTTCTTCTTTTTCTCTCCACTGTGCTGCCGATTCTTTCCTCTCTCTTTTTTCCTTCTTTTTTTTTCTTCTTATTTTCTCTCATCTGTGCTGACTCTTTCTTCTTCTTTTTTCTCACTTCTTTGTGATGCCAACCTTGTATTTTCCTCTCCCCCTCATGCTGCCACAGCCACATCCTCTACACCTTCATCGCCTTCCACTGGGCTCCAGTCCCCGCATGCATCCGAGCTTAGCTACCCGCACGAGCCAACACAGCTCTAGCTCTAGCTCTCTCCCTGGAGTCTCTCTCCTTCTCTGAGCACGCTGCCCAGACAACATCTTGTCGATCTTAGGGACTTGTTTCATCATACAGAGTTGGGATTGTAGATCTGATGTAGATTTGGGAAAAATCCAAAAATAAAAACAAAAACAGAGCTGGGATTGTAGATCCGGGAAAAATTCAAAAAAACAAAAACGAAAATAGAGTTGGGATTGTAGATCTAATGTAGATCTGGGAAAAATTCAAAAAACAAAGCTAGGATTGTTTGCCGATTCCAACTAAGAAAATCGGAACCGAACTGGATCTGAACCAGTTTGGAATGGTTCGGTTGAGCCATTAATTTTTCATTAGAACCGGATCGGACCGAGCCGAATGTACAGTACGGTTCAGGTTCTAATTTTGACTGAAAACTGGACCAAACTGGACCGTGCCCACCCCTTAGTTGTGATATCATTGGCCAAAGGTAGATGACTCACATTATTCCCTCATCTTTCTATCTTATTTTTTGGTGGTGGTGTTGTGATATCATTGGCCAAGGGGGGATGAGTCACATTATTCCCTTACTTTTCTATCTTATCTTTTTGGTGGTTTAAAATATTGAATGTATAAATATTATTTGAGTGCATCCATAGCCTTTCCTATAAGTATCATGCTTCCTTACTTCAATCACTTATTCCAATCCTTTAAGATAGATTTCTACCATGAAGTAGTGTTAGAGAGAGAGAGAGAGAGAGAGAGAGAGAGAGAGAGAGAGAGATAAGGAAGAAAAAAAAAACAAGATGAAAAGCATGTGTGTTTGTCTTGCAATATTTCATACTTATCATGGTGAGTGGGTTATGTAATATGTTCTAAAAGTTCTTATTTTGTGATAAATGTGAAAATCATGGGTTTATTCTATTTACAAACCTCTCTCTATTTTCAAGCCAAGCATTAATTTGTGCAATATTTCACACAATATATATTATTTGGAGTTGTAGGGGCTTTTTTCTTCCGGCAGCTATAAATGGGCTGGGCTGCCGTAAAGAGCAAAATGGATGAAATCACCCCCTGTGTCTAAGTTCCAAGATCAGACCCCAATAATGCTTCGAAAGGATAGTGAAGCCTTAGGAAACACCTTGGTTACCTACACCAACAAAAACAATGGCTGCTTACATGTAGACTCGTTAGCTTGGCATGAGAGGCATGTGGCATGGAAGCAAAATTGTCATGAGTTTAGGACTGAAGAGAAAGCTATGCATTCCTAGGGGAAAAAAAGGGGTGTTAAGGTAAGAAATGAAGGGTTTGCAGGAAGGTTTGGATGAGAATGAGGGAAAGAGAGGAGAATGGGTGGCTCAAGTGTTTTTCCTGTAGCTTGAAAGAGGCTATGTCGAATGTTAGAACAGTCTCCCAGAGGAAGGAAAACGGGGGAGAAGGATGAATAGAGCACGAATTTGCTGGGTTTTGCAGGTGAGAAAGGAAACTTGCTCTCTGGATGTGGTTGATGGTTGTTGGGTAAGAAGTGTTTCATTTATAGTCATTGGAAGCTCCTCCTTCCCAAGAAACCCTAATGGTTTCAATCCAATTTGGCCAAATCTTTCCATTCCTTTCTCCTCTCCTCCTTTGACTTATCCTATCTTGGTGAAATTCCCTCTGCCCAATTGCACAAAAACATGAATTTTTGGGAGCTCAATGCTCTTCCCGCAACTACCTCAGTGGAGAACTCTCATTCCCAGCTATCCATTTCCTTTCTTTTCCTCTTTCTTCCATAGCCAGGTCTAATGAGGGAAAGAAATGGGTATGCATGCTGGTTCGAAAGGTGACTCCCTTCCTAGCAGTCTGCGCTCAAATATCCTCCGGTCCTTTGGATGTTTTTGCTTGAAACTTGTTCCCTCCCATGTGCTGGAGCCTCCCAGTAGCTTTACGCACATGGACCTCCAGGCTCCCTTTGTGGCTTTGTTCTCCAGCCAAGTCTTGGGGCTTTTGCTGCTTCTTTTTATAATTGTATGGGTCTTCTAAGACAAAATGTTGATTTATCAAATAAATGGGTTAATCTTATCAAGTTTTAGGCTATTTTGGTTGAAGTAATTGGCTATTTTCTCTTTTATGCTCACCCACATGATTGGGCCTAAGAAATAGGTTTGAGTTCCGAGACTCCTAAGCAATCCGGGACTTCCATTTCTCAGCCCATCAATGGGCCTCATGACAATTCATTACCGTCCATACCACAACCCACTCAAGCAAGCCCCGGGCATTTGAGTGGCTTGGGCCCACTTAAGCTTGTAGCGTGATTGGATGTGAAATAATGATTTCCTACTTAGCATGGCATGTCGCTTGGCGTGCTTTAATTTTATGGTCCTTGAAGAGGGACACGATGCTTAATTAGCATGGGCTTGTAAAGCCAGTGTATTTTATAATCTTTATCTCAATTCCTAGCATGACGGATTATTTATTTGGCAAGGCACGTGTACTGTGACTTGTGCATGGCGGACTTTTGTGTGCTCCAAATCAGGTCTTAATAAGGTGTTGTATTGGGCCGATAATTTATTCGGGCCCAACCATGAATTGTTTGGGCCTCAATAGGAGTTTTTGTGAAGTATGCATTATTCATGGAGCATGAGAACTTCAGTAACTGGGTATTCGAAGAATAAATGTACCAGATGGGGACATAGGGCAGTAATGCCGATATGGATCACGTACTGGGTACAATTTGTGAAGGGTAACCAAGATATGAAGTAATGATGTGATATGACTTGGATTGTGTATCTTTTTATTATATTTTTTTTAGAGTGTGTAAAATGACATTGCTTGACTGGCATATTACATAACCTACTCACTGAGCGGTAGTCTTCTCATCCCTCGCCTATTTTATTTTTCAAATAAATTAGTGGGCAAGACAAAGCCAAAACCAGAGAAGTTAGATTAGTTTAGAGTGATAAACTTTTATTTATATCTTGTACACTTGTAAGATTATTATAATTTTTTTTATAAATATAATAGTAATGTATTTTAACCAAATTTTCAGTCTTTTTATTTATTTCTTTCAATTAACGCACCTGATTCGGGAATATTTTTTATTTTCAGATCAGAGATTGACAGAGTGACTACGCTTTTCAACTTCTACAAAGGCATAGAGATTAACATTTGGTCGACACATGTTAATTTTCTCCATAATCGTGGCCAACAAAATAACCACGAAGCATCAATATCACACAAACATTTTGGGAGTATTTTGTTAGGATCCATGTGATCTTTGTGTAGCTGTGTATCATATGCTTTGTGGCTGATAGGTCAAGTTACTTTTCTTTATTTAATTTGTTTTCTTACTAAGGGTGTTTCTATTTCTCAAAATTTTTTGTTTATTATGTATTTATTTCAATTTATCATTGCAGGAAAACTTGAAGAAGAAATTCTCATACCCTTTCTCACCTACAGCTTTAATGTCTCTGACGGGTTCAATTCAATTTGTTTGTACCATATACAATCGACCTCTCATCCCATGACATGTGGAAAGAACACAACACCAAACGAGGCCCAGAAGCCCACGTTGGCCGGCCCTGCCTCATAATTGGCAGGTGCCCTCGGCATCCACTACCGATTCCGTACTAGTAGGCCTAGTCGAGCAGGTTCGCACTCGAAGGTTGGCAGGTGCCCTCGGCACCCCATGCAGATCTAGCCTCCCGGAAGGTATCTTACAGGGGTTTCTTAAGTTCCTCACTGGTGTATTCGTTAGGACACGTGGTAGCCTCCCATGCTATCCCCACTAGTCCCACATCAAAAGTTTGCGCCAAGTAAACACCCCCATACCTCTATAAATAAGGTCCATTTTCCCCAGGGCAAAGGGTAATTGCAACTTGAAATTTATGCCCTCGCTTTGTTAGTAATTAACTTTTTACTCTTTCGTCTAACTTTAGCATTGGAGGGCTTTCAGCTGGTACCACACCGATGTCTTAGGTCTAACCTACTCCTTTTCATTCTCTCCTTGCATATAGCCTTTTACCATCGAAGGGAAACCTTTACCGGAGGCAGATCACATCTTTAAGTTTTGGCCCACTATTGGTCATCCAGTTTTGAGCACAAATACAATTGGTAACATGTTCCTTATAAGTGGAGATGGATTGGAACTAGTGGGAATTACGCTAGGATATTAGACTTCTCACAGTTTCTTATTCAGTAAATATTGAAGAGTAACTGTTTGATAATTTTTTATTATTAATGTCGGAAACTTTTCTTTGACAGTGAATAGAGGTGTAAACCGAATTGGGCCGACTAAAGCACGACACGGGTTCGACCCAATTAAGTAAGGCCCTACACAACACGACTTGTATCTTTAGACGAGCCAGGGCAAGGTAATTCGGCCCAATAGGCTAGGCCAACTAGAGACCCGTTACGAACCATGCCAGCCCAGTTTAAGCATATTTATTAAATTATTTATGTTTTAGTCATAATATTATTATATTCATATCTTAAATTTATGCCTATTTTTGTTAATAATATATTTTAAAGTTCAATGTTTTCTTTATAAATAAAATAATAATTTTCTTTTTAAAGTTTTAATCTTGTAAACTTGAATAGTAGTCTAGTCTTTTTCTATTTAAATGTACTTCAAGTAAAGTCAGTGGACTCTTTTTCTAACAAATAAATCTTGTTAGTATATAAATAATTTTCAAAAGACTGAAATGAAATTGTAAAAAAAATTACAAAATAAAAAATAAAAAAATGCAATACATAAGTTGAGCTAGGAGTGGGCCCATATTGGCTCGTCTAATGGCCCGACACGAACCTGGCCCGGTCCTATATGGGCTAGGATTGGACTTAATAATTTTCATAAATGGAAGGGCCATCACGACACGATCCATTTGACACTTTTAGCTACAAGCTTATGTAATTCCTATTTTTACATGTTTTTTCTTTCTTCTCTCCTCTTTTTCAGCTCACGAGGCCCCCCAAGTTGGTATATATTTTCATATACAAATTAACACGCCCTGACTCAAGATGCAACAAAAACCTCGAATTATAAATAAATAAATAAAGATATATCACTCGCATCTAATTCAACCCCAAGTGGTTTAGTCATTGCCTTACCCACTAATTTATTTGAAACTTATAAAGGGTGATGAGTGAGCAAATCATCGCTCAGTAGGGACATAAACCTTAGAGAATGAGCTAGTTAAAATTTAGCCAAAAGCACTAGAAAATTATTTTAGGAGCTCCTTATAAAATTTCAACTTCAACCATACACCCCAATTTAGGGAATCATAAATGATTTATTTCTTTTTAAGTTTAGCATAAATGCTCCCTTTTATACAGAAAAATAATAGTTAATATTAAATATATACTTAAAGTAACATTAAAGTAAAGCAACATTTAATTATAGGGAGTCACTAGGAGCCCTTTCTCTCTTCTAAGATTTAAGAGCTCATAGAGGTCTTCCTATTTTAGGAGTTGGATAGGGAGCATGGTTAGAGGTGGATTTTCTTACTTCCTCCCTAAATTTTATCTAAGGATGTGATTTTTTTTTTTTTTTTTTTTTTTTTTTTTTGAGAACCTCGACGGAACGAGGGAAACTTTATTGATAAAGTGAGGAATGACAACGGAGGGGACAATGTGCCTGACCCCGACTTAACACATCACACAATAGGGCGTCCTGAATAAGATCAGGGGGCACCTCAAACCAAATAAAGTTGTCCACATTATGCAAACCAAAACGAGCAAGTCGGTGTGCAACACCATTTGCTTCCCTAGGAGTAAATTGAAAAAGAGAGCTAGGAAACTGTTGCTGAAGATGCTTTACATCTTCAACAATGGGAAGCCCATTGTGAATGCTCTTACCATAGTAAATTGACAAAATTAAATAAAGTGACATGCAATCATACAATATTAATAATAATGCATGAGTGTAATGTGAACTCTTCGTCTATTCCCGTTAATTCATATAACTGAACAAATAGACCTTGCACGTCACATACCATGCTTATACCACTTGGTCTCAATGTCCATTTATATTAATTAAGACCCTTCTCAATATTCCCATTATTTCCCTTTTTTGTTAGTCATCTTACCTAACTCTTTGTTGCCAGTCTCGAATTACCCGATAAAAGCCATGTGGACTTTGGGCTTTCATAAGACTTGGTACGTTACCAATTGTAACACCCCGACCCAATTTAACCGTTTTATTCAATTCTGAATTTACAAATTTGCCCTTGGAGGTAGGGTCACTTTAGTCACTTTTCGATCTATAAGGATTTTGGGATTTGAATGCCACCATTGCATAGAGCTCGCTCTCATGAGTTTGTAAAAACGTAGTGGGACTAAATATGAGTTTTAAAGAAGAAGTTGTGGGTTTTGGTCAACGGAAGTACGATGGCACAATTGTAATTTTTTTGAAGTTGGATCCCCCCTCCAAATGCGTTCTCTCTCTCTCCCCCACACTTTCTCTCTCACTCCCGCGACATTGAAACTTTGACCGGCGAGATCGTCACTGTCAGGTGACCAAATCCAAAGATTCAAGTTCCAAAGTCTACCCTCTCTCTCTCCTCTACCCAACCCAGTACTTTTCGTAGGTCGAAACTACTGGGATAGTCGACAGTATCGACTGGAAGTTTTGGTAGAAACCTCTCTCATCGCAAGTGACGTTTTCGGCCATGTCAGGTCACACCACCACTTGGATTAGGTAGCTCTCTACCCCCTCTTACTTTCCTCTAGGTTGCACGACAGCAATGGTGGCTGCCATTGCCAGTTTAAGGCAAAGAAGTTCTGGCCAAATCCGCACTGTTCTAGCTTCGATTCAGCTAGTTTCGGCAAGTTTTTGGCCATTGTCCAAGAACCAAAAATGCTCCTCTAGTTGTACTTGTCCTTTTAGTATAGCTATTGTAAGGTGTTTTGAAAATTTTCCGTCGCCAGAATTTTCTCAAGACACCCACGCCTTGTTGGTGGCCAGTGGCGGCGCGTGAGCCACTCGGTGTCGGCCTATTGTGTTCTAAACACTCCTCTTGTTGTCTTGAGCACGATGGTATGCTTAGATTTGGAATTGGTTACCATTTAAAAGTCAAACATATATTGCACCTATTATACGATATCTGGATTCGATAGGTTCGGATCGTTCGATCGCTTTCAATTTCAAACATGTTGTTCTTAGTACCTCTAGGATCTCGTAGGAACTTTCAGATGAAAAATCATAGGGGCCCTGGTTGACCAAGTTGGGAAGTTTGACCACTCGGTTGATCGTGAGTCTTTCGAGATCGTTTCACCTTTCAAAAAGCGTTAGTTTGGCTTTAAAAACTCCCTGTTAGGCGTACACACTTTGAGTCCCGGGAAAGTTAAGAATTTGATTTAAAGTTCTTGTTCAAAGTGCTTTATTTTATTAAGTCCTCGTGTTTTTTAAAATAAGTACTCAAGCTCCACAAGCTCAATAGGCGAGACCTTCTTAGGGTCAAGCAACTTTGGATTATCTGTGAGTGTACTTTGTTTTTAAATGATCATTATTTTCAAAAATGGAATGTCATGCATTTATATATTTGATTATTTTGACTATTGAGACTATGAAATTATTCTATTGTTGTAACTTTGGTTTTGTATCGTTGTGGGAGTTTGGTATCTATATTATATATAATAATTTGGGTATGGAGTTATGGAGGCTACTATTGTCCGGATGTCTATGTATATGGAATTGGGTACATTGGGTTTATTTGGGAAATTGGATATGGTCATGGTATATGAGTTGGGATGTGGGATATGTTATATTGGAGTGTTGATAGCACCACCATATGTACCTCCCCAACACTTGGATACTTGGATATGGATACTTGGAAACAATGGATACTTGAATATGTCGGAAACCGGGCACCCTTAGGGGGGGTTTCGTAGGCCTTTGGCTTGGCAGTATGTGAGAGTAGGATTTAGTTCAGCAACATGAGTATTGAGGATTCTGCTGTGCGTATCTAAGAGTCCAGTCCCCTAGTTAGACGGCTCGTTCCCAAGTTACATATTTATTGAGGATTCTTCCATATGGTCTATTCAAACAATCCCCGTTGGATTGTTTCCCCGATATAAGTTTAGTAGTGGATATATATATACACACTTTTATTCTTATCTACTGGTGAAGATCCTTCCTCGCTTGTTGTGCCTACGAGCATGCATTTTGGAAGATAGTGGTATGGGAAGAGAAAAAGGTCCAGTTTGAGTTTATGTTATATGCTATATTGGGATTATAGGATATCTTGATTTTAAATTTAGTTATGTATATAAATGGTTTTTGTTGCATGTTTTTGGCATCACTTTCCAAAACGATGGGGGTTAGTATGTTTGTTTTCAATTATGTTAAAACTTTGTTTTTGTCCACTCACAATTTTCTATTTTGCGCCCCCTAGGCAGTAGCTTGACGTCATCCGAACAACCAAGTTGAGTCTTTCTATTCTCGTGCCTCTACTTAATTGTAGGACACTTGTTGTCCATTTGCTTTGAAACTTTTACTTTGGTTGTTTAACTGGAGATTCTTAGACTGCTTTGATATTGCCCGTGTGGGGTTAAATTTAAGGCCGGAGGCCTATTTTGTAATATGTGTGCTATTGCATTGTGTATGCTGGCAGTTGAACTATTATTTTATGTTGTTTTTCATAGGTGAAAAATTTTTGGTAAAGTTCATTTTTCAAGGGAAACTCTGCCAAAATTTAGGTAGGAGTCTCGACCCCTTTTCCTTTGTTTCGGAGAAAATGATGTTTTTAGTAAGTAGGCCTGGCATCAATTAGATGTCGGAAAAATCACAAGGTTCATTACGGATTTCAAGGAATTCGGAGTGAGTCCTGTCACCAATAATTTGACTAAACTACATAAAATATCCTTTCCATTACCCTCATTTCCATAATTTATTTTTCATCCCAACAAATCTAACCAAATCTCATAACATAATGAAATTCTTAATATAATTTTTATGTTTACGTATCGCATGCATATAAAAGTTTAATAAATCAATCATCACCAATGAACATGTAAGCATGCCAATATTAACTAGTAACACATTAATACCCAAAACAAACCATAATATAACATCAATACACACTGATCAAATTATAATATCAAAGCGCGCACACACATCAATAACACTAATCAAATTATAATTTTATTATTTCGAATAAAATCATCAACATGACAATCTTAACTATTTCGAATACATATAAAACCAAGAAATAGAAAGTGCAATCTTATGCATCCGTACATTTTCCTGGCTCTGCAACCCGACTCAAAGCCTTGTTTCGTTGGCCATTGCAAAGGGTGCCCTTGGCAAGGTCATGCATGCCCTGTGCCCCTCCTCCATTGACACGCATATAATTGTCCAAACGACTTCAGCGCAGCTGTGTCATGTGCTGGTGTCCAACAAAAGCAAAGGAATATGAGCTTCTGGTCGTGGAAGACACCTTGGACATGACTAACCATTACAAGCCCTTTTGTCTTTATAATAAGGGGGAACTTTCCATGACCCACGGCTTCATCAAGTTCTGTACAACCATGTTAGCTGAGAGACACGTGCAAGCTACAATACATGGCCCAAGAGATATATGCTCATTCATTAGGCTCCATGGTCCACCCACTTTGATAGAGAAATGGCTCCTCCATGCTTGACTTTTTAATATATATACTTTTTCCTATTGAAAAATCCATGGAGCAATCAACATCCAAGTAGAAATTGAATGAATGAATCCCATTCAATGTAACTCAAATGGTCCAAGTATTTTTAAAATGCATTTGCTCTTGCATTCAATATTTCATTAACTATTGTGACCAAATTTATTGCTATTAAATCCAAATTGAGTTGTTCAAGCGTGAGTATTTTTATAAAAAAATTACGTATTTATTCATGTCTCTTATGTTTTCAGTGCTAGCTTTTATACACTCTTATATTTACCAACCAAAAAATAAAAAAAATCCAAACTGACTTTGTCAAAATGAAAATTAATATATTTACCAAACTTGTTAAGATATGCAAACAACAACCTAATTCTCCTCAAACTGTAAAAAAAGCCCATAGGAAACTCCACCGGGCCCAAACAAACTCCACCTGAACTAAAACTCACCGATTGCCAACTAGTCTAATCACAACATAGAGATCCCACTCCCCACATGGTTAAATAGTCCAACAGAGCATCCAAAGACACATTATGAAAAGACCCCCCATCAACCTTTAACCCGTTCTCAATATGTTAATGTTATGAGTCTTTTGGCTGTACAACCAATGTACCGGTGTATTATACTTTTTAACTCTCGAGTTGTGTATTATATTTTTTAATTCTCGAGTTAAAAGATTAAAATTTGACTGTTGATAAAATAACGCATCGTGCATTGAATGCACCATATAATTACACTAATGTGAAATGACAGATAGTAATTTTTGGAGTCTTTTTGTAGTGCGATTAATGAACCGATGTAATATACTTTTTAACTATCGAGTTAAAAGATTAAAAAGATTATAATTTGGCCGTTGATAAAACAACGCACTTGTGCATTGAATGTGACACATAATTGCATAATCCCAAATGACAAATCACTCTAACAACCAATTAGGTATATATATATATTTTTTTTATAACTGATCTAGTGCTCTATAAAAACAGAAAAAAAGACATTAAGCTGCTGTAATTCCGTAGTGTTGTGCAGCATGACCCTTCTTATTCCAATTTCCATCACAAACAAATGGTGTCACACGTGCGAAGACCGACAACAGTCTCCTACACATGCTTGACCAGTACATTTTCCAACCTCATCAAGCCCACCAGACACTCAGTGAGCCGCAGACCCTACACAGAGTGAGAAAAAGCAAAAGAAGAAGAAAAAAAAAAAAAAAAAAAAGGAAAGAGAAAAAAGACTGACTAGTCTCCCTCTGTATATCTCTCACATATTCAACAGATCCCACCCAAAAGCAAAAGCGCTCAACTTTTCTCTCTCTACCTCTCTACAGTCTCTCTCTCTCTAGAATGCAAAACATTGCTTCTTCTTAGTTCATCCTTATCTTCTTGATTTTTCAGCCTCACCAAACCCAATGATACCCATTTCCACCGCTTCAATCTGAGGAGGAGCGTTTCATTTATTTTCCTTTTCCTCTTGGTTTGTTTGAAAAGATGAGCTTTTTTGGGTTTTGGGTTTTTTCTTTGAAGCCCTGCTGAGTCTTCTTCCTTCTCAAGAGGTAAACTCTCTCTCTCTGAACCGCTTAGCATTCCCCTGCCCCGACATTGTTAGGGTTCTTTCTGATGCTTTATGTTGTCTTCACACTTTTGTTTATTTTTCTGTTTTCTTCATTTTCTTGCTCTCAGTTTGTTTGTTTGTATTTTTTGTTTTTTTTTTTTTTTCTGGGAAAGCTTATGAAAACAAAAGAAATTTTTTTGGCGACTGCAAATTTTAAGTTCCGAATAGGAAAGTAACGTTTTGGATTTAGTCATAGATATGTTTGCTTTCGGTGGTCGCAGAAAAGGAAAATTATTAGTATCAAAGCATGTTCAATTTTTCCTGCTTTTCGTCATTTTTCTCAGTAGCCAAACACAATATATAAAAACACATCGAGTCTCGCACTCTGCTATTTGTGTTTTGTAACTTTGGGTTGTTTGTTGTTTCAGATCTGAAGCTTGGGTTTCTCCGCCGCTACGAAGGTTACTCTTAAAACTTGGACCTTTTATATTCTGTTATGTATTCATCCAATATTTAAAGATCTAAGTTATTCTTTCTGATTTAGTGTTATTTATGAAATGTTTTGTACTGTTAGTTTCAGTTGGCTTTTCTTTTTGAGTAATGGATATGTCAATTTGTAGTTAACAATAACACCCTGTTTCGTGTTATTAATTTAGTTTAGATGGTGCGGTTTTGTTTAATGAATATTCCGAGATTTAGGTGGCTTGGCTTTTGGTTTTCCTTATAACTAACGGCTATTAAACTATTTTTTCCGATGTTTTAGGTTCCTGGAACTTTTGAATAAATTCAAAAACAGTTAATCTTATTCTATCCAACCGTTCAACTTCAACTTCAATCTTTGCCATTTGGGTCTCTCTGTTTTTGAACCCACAAGATGCAGAGACCACCCCCAGAAGACTTTGCTTTGAAGGAGACCAAACCCCACCTCGGTGGGGGGAGGATCTCTGGTGATAAGCTCACGAGCACCTATGACCTTGTTGAGCAGATGCAGTATCTCTATGTCCGGGTTGTCAAGGCAAAGGACTTGCCTGCGAAAGATGTTACTGGTAGTTGTGACCCTTATGTTGAAGTTAGGCTTGGAAATTATAAGGGTGCCACTCGACATTTTGAGAAGAAGTCGAATCCGGAGTGGAACCAGGTTTTTGCATTCTCGAAAGATCGGATTCAGGCTTCGGTTCTTGAGGTCATTGTGAAGGACAAGGATGTTGTGAAGGATGATTTCATGGGTCGTGTTTCTTTTGACCTGAATGAGATTCCAAAACGGGTACCTCCTGATAGTCCTCTAGCACCGCAATGGTATAGATTGGAGGATAGGAAGGGGG
This sequence comes from Prunus dulcis, assembly GCF_902201215.1. Classification (NCBI taxonomy): domain Eukaryota; kingdom Viridiplantae; phylum Streptophyta; class Magnoliopsida; order Rosales; family Rosaceae; genus Prunus; species Prunus dulcis. Next base: position 9,878,251 of record NC_047656.1, on the reverse strand, counting down.
ACAAGGTTAGGGGAGAGCTAATGTTGGCTGTTTGGATGGGCACCCAAGCAGATGAAGCTTTTCCTGAAGCATGGCATTCAGATGCTGCTACAGTTAGTGGGGCTGACAGTCTTTCAAATATTCGGTCAAAGGTGTATCTCTCTCCTAAGCTTTGGTATTTGAGGGTTAATGTGATTGAAGCTCAGGATTTGCAACCGAGTGATAAAGGTAGGTATCCTGAAGTTTTTGTGAAGGCTATCCTGGGAAATCAGGCTTTGAGAACTAGGATTTCTCCAAGCAGGAGTATAAATCCTATGTGGAATGAAGATTTAATGTTCGTAGCATCAGAACCATTTGAGGAGCCCCTGATTTTGAGTGTGGAGGACAGAGTAGCGCCTAATAAAGATGAAGTTCTAGGAAGGTGTGCAATTCCCCTGCAGTATGTGACCCGAAGGTATGATCATAAACCTGTGAACACTAGTTGGCACAATCTTGAGAAACATGTTATTGTAGAAGGGGAAAAGAAGAAGGAAATTAAGTTTGCAAGCAGAATTCATATGAGGATCTGTCTGGAAGGTGGTTACCATGTCCTTGATGAATCAACACACTATAGTAGTGATCTTCGACCAACAGCAAAACCGCTGTGGAAGTCCAGCATTGGGGTTCTTGAAGTGGGAATTCTGAATGCTCAGGGGTTGATGCCAATGAAGACGAAAGATGGGAGGGGTACAACAGATGCTTATTGTGTGGCGAAATACGGGCAGAAGTGGGTTCGAACAAGAACCATTATTGATAGCTTTACTCCCAGGTGGAATGAGCAATATACATGGGAAGTTTTTGATCCTTGTACTGTCATAACTATTGGGGTATTTGATAACTGTCATTTGCATGGGGGAGATAAGGCTGGAGGGGCCAGGGATGCAAGAATTGGAAAGGTAAGGATTCGTCTCTCCACCCTTGAAACTGATCGGGTGTACACACACTCTTACCCACTTTTAGTTCTGCACCCAAATGGTGTAAAGAAGATGGGTGAAATTCATATGGCTGTGAGGTTCACTTGCTCTTCTTTGCTTAACATGATGCACATGTACTCCCAGCCACTGTTGCCAAAAATGCACTATATTCATCCATTAACTGTAAGCCAGCTCGATAGCTTGAGGCACCAGGCCACTCAGATTGTATCAATGAGGCTGAGCCGTGCTGAACCACCACTGAGGAAAGAAGTGGTAGAGTATATGCTGGATGTGGGCTCTCACATGTGGAGTATGCGAAGAAGCAAAGCTAACTTTTTCAGGATTATGAATGTTTTGGGTGGGGTAATTGCTGTTGGAAAATGGTTTGATCAGATCTGTACTTGGAAAAACCCCATTACAACTGTACTCATCCACATCTTGTTTATAATTCTGGTCATGTACCCAGAGCTCATATTACCTACAATTTTCCTCTACCTCTTCTTGATTGGAGTTTGGTATTATAGATGGAGACCAAGGCATCCTCCTCACATGGACACTCGTCTGTCTCACGCAGATTCTGCACATCCTGATGAACTTGATGAAGAATTTGATACATTCCCTACTTCACGGCCTTCTGACATAGTAAGGATGAGATATGATAGGTTGAGGAGTATTGCTGGGAGAATCCAGACAGTGGTTGGTGACTTGGCTACTCAAGGGGAGAGGCTGCAATCTTTGCTAAGTTGGAGAGACCCGAGAGCAACATCACTGTTTGTGCTTTTCTGTCTGATTGCTGCCATTGTTTTGTATGTTACACCATTCCAGGTTGTGGCTCTTCTCGCTGGATTCTATGTGTTGAGGCACCCAAGATTCCGTCATAAGCTTCCTTCTGTGCCGCTGAATTTCTTCAGGAGGTTGCCGGCTAGAACTGACTGCATGTTGTGAGGAAGACTTTTATCTTCAGTTGCCTTTTGCGTGGCACGACATTCTATTTTCCGCCATTTCGTGTTAAGTTAATGAAGAAGATGCTGTACCTCATTGAGCCATTTTGTTTTGAATGCTCAGCAGCAATGAACATGGAGAACATGTTCTGGTATGATGTATGTATGACCTTGCCTTGAAGGTGGTAGTTTTTTAAAATTGTCAGTTGATTATGCCATCAATAGGATTTCTGTTTAAAACTTTAATTTAAGGCGACTAGCTCATGTTCATTTGTAATTTTGTAGGCTGTGATTGGAATGCTGAACCATTATGTTCTTAATTACATCTGTAGTATTTTTCTTTCAACTCATCTTTTGGTTTAAGTTCATCAGGTTGAGCTTTTACTTTTGGTGCCTTTCTTGTGATAGCTTGATGGGCTACATATTCTTTTTTTCACACATGATCTTTTGGTATAGAGAATATTCCGTTTTTGCCAAAGTAATTGACATGTTAGGGGTGAGGATGTTTGTTATGGTATCATGTGTAGAGTTGAGTGTGTGGTTCAAATTGACAGTTTGGTGAAATTGGTGACAATTTGACAAGAGATGATTATGAACCATCAATGGTAATTGCCAAACTTGAATGTTTTGCATAGATATATGTATATATATATATATATTTTCATTCCAATAGGGAATGATGCATAATGAGTATGCTTTTGCCATTTCCAACTAAAGTAGTACTTTTTTCCCAACGATGTATATAGGCTACCTAACTTCACTTTGGATGGCTAACCACAAAATGTGGTCTTATTAAATTTCAACATCTCTCTCTGGTTTGTTGTGATTTTGTGGACGTAGATCTGTTTCAGAATTTATTATATGGTCATCTGGAATTTGGGGACAGCGATTTAATAATATATGCAACTACCTACGTCTGCATATTATATATAGCAGAACCAATATAAATGCATGTGGTCTATGGTGTGTTTGGACAGTGACACAAATGATTAGGGAAAAACAGGGACAGTTGGTTTAATTCAACTTTGATTCTATTTTACTCCAATAGAAAATTCAAGTAATCGGGGGACAGACAAAGATTGCTCCTGCAATTATGGATTTTTCTTAATCTTTTATTATTATTTTTTTAATCTCCTTTCCTTTGAATACAGTGCTTAGTAAATGCTTTGCTTAAAGAACAAATATTACGAGTTGCAAATGATCCTGAAACATTTCCACTCTTGTTTTTTCTTTCATACAAGCGATACTAAAAAGAGAGAATCGAACTTCGGATGCATGGGAAAATGCTCTTAACTTGTGAACATTTACACACGACAATGAAATAGTTTTTATAAGATGGTGTAAAGCTGCATAATGGTTGAGAAAAGTTACCTGGTGTTTAAAGTAAAAAATGTTAAAAGTCGAGCATTTTCACCCTCTTTACCGGAGCCTGTCTAATATTCCACAACAGTTTTGAGAAAACTAGGACCAATATCAGAAGGCCTATGAGGAAAAATGGGCATTGATTCTTTGAATTCTATGGCCTTTTCTGAGTTCTAGGTAGGTGGGTGGGGGGGACCCTTGTGTGCTTTATTTTTTCTTTACAGCCTGTGTAACCAATACTTTTCTACGTCTTTTGTTTTATATGTTTAGAAGATGCTATATAAATATAGAACCCAATTTGTTTCCCTGAGTTTTTTTTTTTTCTCTCTGTGTTTTCTTATCTCCAATGGATCCCAAATAGATCCCAGGGCATTAGGGATCTCATCTCACAGGATATGGGTACAAAGTTGAAACGAAAATAAACTTTAGTTAGTAAAAGCTGAAACTTTCGAATAGTAACGTAATTCATATTCACTGGGATAAAAACTTAAGTTGACATGACATGTACAAATCACTTCTCACATCATAATTTGGATCCTATTGCATTAATGGAGATGTATTGCAATGACCAATTTAAACCCTACCTCCCTGAACACAACTGTAGATTGGTCGTTTGGGCTGAAACTATAGAAATTAGGGGAATAACATGGTTTTGGGCTGGCTAGGCTTTAGCCAGACCCAAAGGTTTTTCAATCTCTCCTGCACTTTTAGCACACTCCCTGACCAATTCTATATCTCAGCCCATCTTGTATTGAAGTCATTCGGAAGTTTGAAGCATTTAGGGCTTAGTTAAGTTGGCTAGAACACGGCCTTATTCTGCATTTGAGATTAAATCTTTATTCTTGAATTTAGATGAAATTAAAATAAAATATCGCTTGTATAAAAAAATTACTAGTTGATATATTTATAAAAGTAATTCCAGTACATGCCATATAATATAATCAGAAATGTAGTCTAATTTTACTCTGATTCAAATGTGGCCATATAACACAAAGCAAATGCAGAGAGGTAAGCTACAAGTATATAGCACTAAACTGAAGGTACACTATGAAAAAAGTTAATTAACAAAGATATCTAGTTAACGCTTTAGAAAATTGAACTTCTAACCAAAATGAATGCGTAGAGTTTATGTAGCTGTATACCTACAACTTGAGCTCATGCCTAAGCATGTATACACGGAGAGAGAGCCTAAGAGCATCTCCACCCATAAGGGCTAAGGCAAGGGCAAGGGCAAGCAACGGCTGCCACTATTCATGTGAATAGTGGCAGCCTTGCCTTTTTTGGTTCCATCCCAAAAGGCTAGGGCAAGGGCAAGAAAAAAAAAAGAATATGCAACAAAATATAAACTTGTTATGTATTTATAGGGAAAGTGAATAAAATTGTTATGTATTTATAAGAAAAACATCCATAATTTTTTAGTATTTTTTTATATAAAAAATTGAATTTTTTTCGATTTTTTCGAATTTATTTTTGCTCGATGACGTCAGCGTGACATCACCGCTGACATCAGTGCCTTCGGGCTGAAGCCCAGGCAAGATTTGCCCTTAGGCTTGCCCAGGCTGGTGGGACCCAGGCCTTGCCTGGGCTGTTGTTTGCGCGCTGGAGGTCGTTTGGGCTGGCGAAGGTAGCCTTTTGCCTGGTTTTGGGTGCGCGCTGAACTTGCTCTAATAATATTACTTTATGTTAGCATAATCAACATTTAATGCATTGGTAAAAAAATGAGAGTAATGCTAGAAAGATCACATTTGTGTATTAACAAGGAAAAAAAAAAGTATCATTGCATTAAGAAATGAACAATATTATTTTTTTTATTTTATTGATTACAAAATAACTCACGCCTGGTTAGCGCATAAAAACAAAAACAAGAACACAACCCCAAAATTTATATTAGGGTTAATCATTTATTCTCTTAAACAAAACAAAAAAAAGGGCAATATAAATTTTCATTCTTCTCAATCCTATGCACCAAAATAAGTTAGTGTGTTATATCACTAACATTTCTTAGTGCATGTACATCTCAGCCTGAAGCCAGCACATTTGCCTTCCAGGAAGCCCTCTTTTTTGCAAGTATCTGCACAGTTGCTTGATCGGAAGCAAAGTCCCTTGAATTTCGTGCTCAGAGACTCACAAGTCCTCGAATTCTCCTTTGTTGCCGCCTTGCCCTCAGCAACCATTGGACCCGTCCCTGCCAAAGATGCATCGATAAATTAACGAGAGAAGGTGGATTCAAACTTGAAACGTCTTTCAATATTGGAAAGAAATATACCACTATACAAATATAAAGATAGAATTAAAATGAGGAAAGAGAAAAATACCAATAGCCACAAAGAGCAGGACGAGGATGAAGACAGTTGAAAACATACGTCCGGATCGCTCCATCTTGAATTGTGTGTGTGTGTACTTGCACGCCTATGAGAGAGAGAGAGAGAGAGAGAGAGAGAGAGAGAGAGAGAGAGAGAGAGAGAGAGAGAGAGAGAGAGTTGTTGAATGTTGATTCAAGATGTCTTGATTCAAAGGTGAACCTTCTAAGGCCTTTTATATGGAGTTGTTATGAAGCAAATTAAGCACATTGCCGTAAAGGGCGGTCCTCGGTAAAAATAGAGAGTTGAAGGGCAAATTTCAGCTCCATGAACACCTCCTTATTTTGGCTCACCATTTTTTAGCATCCTACATTTCAGGAGAGCTCTATTCTCCTCCCTAAAATTAAAACAGTTCTTTTGTTAAAATTGGTCCTTGCAATACATAATCCTTGAAGCAAGATCAAATGATCATATCTTCAGTTTTTTTCTATAAAAAAATCACAACTAATGTTCTTAAAATGTTAATTATATATCGTTGTCCACTTAACAGTGAATCATGAAGGCCATGGTAAGTTCCTGTTACATGTTTGGTTGATGCAGAGAAGTTAACGAATTAATAATGTAACATGAAAAAAAAAAAAATTACAAATTGCGAAGTTGACGACTTAATAATGTAACGCCATTATTTTCAAAAGTTAAATTATTAATGTTAAGTATTTGAGTTGAAAAATAGACACATAGCTATATGAAAACAATGATGAAGAAGAAAATTTCTTTAAGCTATCTTATTGATGGAATAGACGACATTCTATTGGCAGATAATTTGGAGGGTGGTTCTGCTTGAAATCCAAATTGACCTACTTTGGCTATTTATTTATTTTTTGTGTGTAAAATTATTATTTGCCAAATTGCATTTTCAGTCTATGTATGTGCTTTTGCCATTGCTACAGTATAACTTGTATGATTTAATCCGATTTATATTTTAGTTCATCAATTTCCAAAATTGTTACGGTCGTCTTCTAACTTCAATTTCGTTAGAAATAAAGGTTCTATCCTCTGTTTTATCAAATTTATCTATTAAATTTAAGAATAAATGGGTCTATTTAAGTCAGATCCCAACACACATCGCGTGTTTGATCCAGACAGTGTGGTTAATATTATTATTTCCAACTTGCGCAAAGGTCTGAGTGTGGATCAGGAAATAATGCAAAAGCAGTAAGTACTATAAGATGGTATTTGTATATGATAGAAGAAGACAAAGACTTAGAAAAAAGCATGGCCCATTGTCAACTCTTTTACTCTACTTTTTTCGTTTTGATAAACCATTTTTTGAGCTCAAATCCTCAGTTCTGTGCCTCTCTCACTCTCCCTACCTCTCCTCATGAGGTTCCAAGGGGACTTGCTAGATTCATTTTCTGCATCTTCTATTCTTCTCTCTCTCTCTCTCTCTCTCTCACATCCACCTTGTACCCCTAGAAGCTTACTGCCACTGTTATGAGCTTCAATTATTGTAAGTTAAATTCTTTCTTTAAATGGATCATCTCTTCAATCCCAGGTTCACAGAGCTTCACACTTACTCTAAATTTCAGTGTTTTTTTATTTGGTTTTTGCAGTATGCTAGTTTAGCAAGCTCCCTACTATTCTTGTTAATAGTTCAGACTTCGGAGGATATTGCATGATTAACAAGCTTCAGATATGGTCAACTCATGTGATGAAACAATTGTGTTAAGGTAATTAGTTTCTTTCTTTGACATATTTCATTTTTGCCCTTTAAATAAATTTTTATCAAACAATATGACTTGGTATTTGCAGTGGCTTTTCAAAGTAATTCATATACATGTAATCATTTCAAAAGCTTAACTGTAAATTTACTAAATATTATTTGTATCATATTTACTCGCTTTTATAATAATATCCTTAAAATAAAAATAAAAAAGCCAGAAATACAAATAATTGTTGTAACGTGGTCCAAGGGCCCAAGCCTATATGTATTGAATGGAAGGCCCACGTGTTTATTGGGTTCTAACTATTTGTTTTGGTTCGTTTTATGTCAATTGAATTTTAGAGGGTGAGTAACATCTCTCTCTATATATATATATGATAGAAGGATCATTTTGACATTTAAATAAAGTCCTTTTTTATTAAGAGATTTTTAAATTATTTTATTTAAAGGATACTTTTTAAGGTGCACTACGAATTTTATTTCAATGATCAAAATAATCCTAATTGTTTGACCACCTAAAATATGCTAAGAAACATGATAAAACTCAGAGGAAAATGTGGTCAATCAAATGACTCAAAGATGGAGTAGTACGTACTAATCATGTAAGAGCTAATGTTTCTTTTGACGACGTGTGTGCAATTTTATGTTCCTTGTGTCTTTTTCAGTGTTCAACCTGACTGGGATTTAATTGAGGATCCAGGATGGGACTTAATAGAGGAGGTGAGGCCGAGACCGATTCTCACACACAGTGCACCGGCACGCCGGAGGTCATTAAAAGAAGAAATCCTCGACCGTCTCCTTTCAATATGGAAGAAGATATTAAAAATATCAAAGGAGTTTCTTGGACCTCTCCTTCCAATATGGAACAAGATATTTGTATTATCATGTGTGTTTGCTGTTTTGATGGATCCTTTGTTCTTCTACACTCCTGTCATCAACGAGGACATGAAGTGTCTGGAGTTGGACAAAAACCTGAAGAAAATAGCTCTTGCTTTACGATCTGTTGCAGATCTCTTTTATCTTGTCGATATTATTTTTCAAATTTATCAACTCAACGTCACGTCCAAGATATCAATAAATGGTGCCACATTTCGTTTGGAAAGAGTTAAATCAGCTAAGAAGATTTTGCTTTCATGCATTGTAATTGACACTTTTGCTGTTCTCCCCGTTCCACAGGTAAGACCAGAATTTCTTGGACTGAATTATTTTCCAGTTTCTTTCAATATTTGACATGTATTTTTGAAAGTAGGAAAAGTATTTCCACACTATATTGAACTGTTGGCTAAAACAAATATTGCATTGTACACGCAGGTAGTATTTTTCATATTTTTTACAAAAAGAAGAGGCTCAAGATCTTTCATAAGGATGTTTATGAACTCTCTTATTCTATTTCAATATGTACCAAGAGTTCTTCGCATCTATCTATCCGGCAATACTCCTAATATACAGACTCGAGTAGGAATATTGGTTAAAGCTGTATTCAACTTTTTTCCATTCATCCTTGCTGGCCATGTAAGTTTCATACTCTTTTAAATCATTTCAACTTTAGACTATTAATGTGATTTATCAATGGTTAATTAGGTTGGTTTTCTCCAAAAGCGTTTAGGTTCCCTGTAAATGAATGATCCAACAATGTATCTATGAATTATAAGAAATATTAAGAATCACTAATCACTAGTGTAAGGTGAGGGGATGCTTTGTTTCGATTTCTCTGCCATAATATGCTTGACTTTCAATATGAGATTGACACACGTCTATTGAGCAAGCGTTAGGCACCAACTTTAGGACCTAATTTATGTTTTGATGCTAATTACCTTGATTTCATAAATTTGAGGCTTTTTCTTTAAGATTCATTAATGTTAGTTTTTCTACCTTTCATGGAGTTGATAATTTTTTATTCATACCTTCTGAATGTTCCATGAAGTTTGATCATTAACTACCTCGTTGATCATATAGATACTTGGAGGCATATGGTATTTTTTCGCTATTCAACGAGAGAGAACTTGTTGGGAATATGGATGTCGCGAAAATGGATGTGGATCTGCTAATTTTGATTGTAATGATAATATATTTAGAAATGTCACGCTTCTAAATGTTTTATGCCCTACAAATCCACCAAATGCAACACTCTTCGATTTCGGTATATTTCTTGGCGCTGTTCAATCTGATATGCTGAGATCAACAAACTTTTCGAAGAAGTTATTGCAATGCTTTTGGTGGGGTTTACGAAATCTGAGGTTTGCAAAACTCCGCTCTTGATTTTTTTTTTTTTTTTTATAACATTATATGGATACATCAACTTCTAAACACCAACTGGTGTCTAAAAATTGTTGTAATCAGTAGGTGTTCCTAGTATTACACCGAACTTTTGCGTCTAACATATTGCTCCCTTCCACTTTTTCAGTTCTTTAGGGCAAAACCTCGAGCCCAGCGGTAGCAACCAGTGGGAAAACGTCTTTGCTGTTTTCACACTTTTAAGCGGCATGATGCTATTCTTAATATATCTCAATGCAACTTTGCAGGTAACCATTGGTTTGGTGCTGAATCTTTATGTTAATTTAGCATGAATGCTTGTGTGTTTTCTGGTAGTTCATACAATGAAGCACTGAACCTACATTTTGTTTGGAATAGACATTAAGTGTGCAGTTGGAGAAAATAAGATCAGATGAGCGTATATTCAGACGGAAGATGCAGCTGATAAGTCCAGAGATCGATTTATGGTTATCTAAAAATGACCTCCCTAAGGATCTGAAGATGGTTTCAGGCCGAACAGAAAAACATCTCAGGACGGTAATCGTAGAAAACGTACAACGACACCTTCAAGAAAACAAAGATGTTGATGTGGAGAATATCCTCGCTGTTCTTCCCTTGAGACATAGAAGAGGTATCATGAGCCTTCTCCGCTTGACATCACTAAAGAAAGTGAGTATTATGCTAATTCACTAGCAAATTCAAAAGCAATTAATTGCATGAAGATATATTTGTGCGTGCCTGTAGATTTCTTGTGACGAGATTCAAAGGGATTGCCAGCGGGTTCAGTTCTTAATGCGGTTCAATTATACGTGTCACCTACTTGTGCTCAAAAGATCATTTTTAAAAAAAGGCTGAAAATCTTAAGTTATTTAATCATCTAACTATGATTGAGTAAATAGACGAACACATTGTTTCCAAACATTGAACACTAAAATACTCTTATGCGGAACAGTAAAAGTTAGATGATTCGGATCATTGAAATCTATTGCAAAATGACCCCGTGACAAAGTGAAATATGTATTACAGAATCCTTCTTAAAAATCAGCAAAATGGGAAATCCGTTTGACAATAACAATCTAATTAACGTATATGATATTGATTGGTAGGTGTCGATGCTTGAAAGTATGGATGAAAAAGTGTTGAAAGCAATCAGCGAGCATCTGAAGCTGGAGACCTACAACGAGGGCAGCTACATTGTTCCAGAGGGGGAACCACTTGAGAAGATGATGTTCATCACACAAGGCACCGCATGGAGCTACCCACCTACACCTAGTAGTAAGGGTGGAATTACAATTACTTCCTCAAACACGAAGTGGCTTGAGAAAGGTGATTTTTATGGAGAAGAACTTTTAATTTGGGCATTAAAATCTACCCCCTCTTCTGAATTACCCATGTCGACTAGAATTCTTAAGTCCCAAACAGAAGTTGAAGCATTTGCTATAAGGGCTAAGGACTTGAAGACCATTGTTGCTAAGTTCTGGTGGCATTTTAGAACGGAGCTCCGTCACTTAGAGGATTTTCAATTAGAGCATTGGCATAATTTGGCAGCTTCTTCCGTACAAGAAAATTGGCGCCGCTATTGTGCAAGGGCTAATAAGCGAAAGCTGCGAAATTGGAGGAGTAAATTTATCCAAATAAATTAGTAAAAAAAAAAAGGCAACCTTAACTAGACAAAATCGACTCCCTTATTAGGGGGGTGTATTCAATTAGGATTGTATAAGATTTTGAAAGATTTTTTTTAAGTGACAGATTTCCTAGAATTGTATAACTCCTATAGGTTTTACCAGAATTTTTAATAAACTTGTATAAACTTTTATTATAGACTTCCATACTTTTGTATGAACTTTTATTATAGATTCAGATCAATTTGCATAGACTTTTATTACTCTTTCTTCTCAACACTATTTTTTTTTTTTACCTAGCCACTAGTCGACCACTGAAAGCTATTTTAGTTATATAGTTCAGGTGCGTTGAAACCTGCAGAGGTGGCATTACTCCTCCATGTATTAGATGTATTTTTATTAGCTGTTTCATGCTTTGGAATTTGCCACTGCTGTGAGGAATTCCATGCAGTGGCTGACTTGGAACCATATTCATAGGTGGTGGAACTATTTCTACCGCAGGAAATGGTTAATGGCAATTGGAAAAGTATAACTGGCGTTCACGAACACACCATGCGGTATAACTGGAAAAGTATAAATGGTTAATGGCAATTGGAACTATTCCATGCAATCTTCACGAACCCACTATAAATTAACGAAAAGCAAATATTATAAGAAATTCAAAGTAACTGTCTTACACCGCCAGACTCATTTATCGCAATAGTCTTACACCGCCAAACTCTGTATACACTATATGAAATCCAAGTATCAGACCACTAAAGATCTACACATTTGTTGATAGCTCATACCATCACTACGAGCCGAGCCTATTGTAAATTGCCATATAGCCATAGCAGACTAGGTCACTTGTATACTGACCCGATCATATACGATTCAGGGGGTGTCTTCACCGATCTTCCCAGTCGGAATGCAGCTCAAGGAGTCGGCCAGTGCTCAGGTAATCGAATATTTACCCGACCACTAGGCTCAGCATTCTAACCAGAAGCGTGTTACGGACCAGTAGACCCGACAAGGCTCCTGTCAGGTCCATAACTTCGCCCCTGAGATAGACAGCCTAGCAAGCAAGAAGGGTTGATTAAGTGCACATCCCATCCCCAACCATGTGTCGACCTGACCGTTGGCCTCCGAGTGAACAGGCTGGTGATGGAGATGGATCATTTAATGCATCTCTCATCCTTGATCGCATGTCAGTTTGCCACTTGACCCTTGTCTAGTAATATGGTGATCAAGGACAGAACATTGAATGTGATACGGGTTATGAGGATAGGGGTAAAAGATCTCTTCCTTAAATATCTTGGCCTCTCATTTTCCCCTCTATAAGTATCCCTCACTTATCTCTAGACAAAGATAATAAGTTCTTGACCTAAAAAGATCCACATTGTGTAAACACTACATCCATTCTCCCCATACTTAAATCAGTTTTTGACTTAACCGTCGGAGAGGGCTCAACTGGGATCAACCCTAGTTCACCCTGGTTCTGATATTGTTCTAAGTGTGCAGATCCTCTCTCGGAGATTGCCCAGCTACAGGGTCAGATACGAGCTCAGGCCCTAACCTAAATCCAAGTCACCTATACGAGAAGGATACGCGGTTTACAACATTTGTTCAGAAAAACTAGACGACCTGTACAAAATACACGAGCTGAAGTCTGTCACTGGAGATAACAAAGGCTGGAACATAACCTACAAACATCTCATGAATGGTTTAACAGGTATAATGGATGTAGCAGACCTGGTGGTGGAGCATAAGAATGATATCTTTAACTTGCAAAAAATTCTTACTATCCCAGTGAATACAGCAGCAAGTGATCAGAAGAACTTGCCAATCTTTGTGCATATTCTCAAGTGAAAAATAAGACGTGTGATCATTGAAAAGAATCCAAAAAGAGGGAGTTCATTGAAGGAGGAAGCAGAAAAGGAATTATGAATAATATATATATTGGATAATTTGATCACTATTTTGAATATGTCAATTTAAATTAATGTAATTAAAAAAAATTATACAATTAAATTAAATTTAAAAAATCAAAAATCAAAAAAATTAATTTAATTAAATTAATATTAAAACAAAAATTCGAAAACCTTGGGCGAGAAAATATTTCGTCGCGCAAAACTTTAAAAATTTGGGCGGGTACAAAAAATGGGACACGATAATTTTTTTTTAGCCTTTACGCGACCAATATTTTTTGTCGCGCAAAACTTTGCTCGACCAATATTCTTCGTCGCGCAAAACTTTGCGTGACCAATATTTGTCGTCGCACAAAACTTTGCGCAACGAATAATATTTTTTGTCGCGCAAACCCTTTCTTCACGAGTTTTGCAAGACGGATCATGCACGACGAAATTGTACTTTGCGCAACAAACTTATTTCGTCTCGCAAAGTGTTTTTTGTAGTAGTGTCTTGAGAGACGGAAAATCCATCTCGCAGTCTCAATATGTATATGGATCAAATGGAAGGACTTGCCTCGATACATTTTATAAATTATAAGGAAACCGCAATGTGAAACTGGTATGAAATTTAGAAATTCATACATTTTCTTTAATTTGGACCCGTGTAATGAGCTTGGGTTGACCTATGTGGCCCATATATCTTTGTGCGAGACATAACTCCTTGCTGATGTACGTGTAAAATGATTTTATTGAATCCCCAAAATTGCTTTCCGGGCTCCTCAAATTTGATTTTTTGATTGTTCACATTAAATACTTGAGCTACATATCTACAAAGAAAGCACTAAAAGCTTTTTTTAGTAAAATTTTGACACCACGATGACACATTTATTGAAAATCAAGAGATACAACGGAGGACATGAAATTGATCTCAATCCAACGAATAATACAAAAGGACGTCTTAAATAAAATTAAGATCCACCTCAACCCAAATCAACGAAACTTCTTTAAACAAACCAAATTTAGCCAATTTATGTTGAATATGTCCAAAAGCACTAACAATATGTTATAGTCAATTAGATTTATGCCAAACAGGAATCCGGATTAATTGGGTATGTTTCAATCAAATTGCAGGAGGATTATAGTCATTTTATAAATTGAAGACAAACATGGTTTTCTATCAAAAGGCAGTTAAGAAGCCAAGTGAGAAGTGGATCTTCTGAAATCTGAACTGGGAATTTGTGTAAAGCCAAACAGAAAGGATAAACCTGCCATTCAACGTGGTTGACAGCTGAAACAGAAATCATAGGAAATTGCAGAACAATGCAAAACCAACCACAGATATTTACTATATTTAGAAACTGGAAAAAGGTCGCTTCTGGGCCCACTTAGGAAAAATGATTTGGGTGCAATTATGAAGCCCATATCGGCCTTCTCCCTAAAATTAAGGATCCATATGATACTATCCTTCCCATTGATCGAAACAAAGCAAAAGTCTCAAAAGCCATTGCTAAATTTAGCAAAAATCTTTTTACCTCCCCCACCATTTCCCCACACAAAAATTAATGCATGAAATTTTGGTCTTCAAAAGATGCCCCTTGAGATTCCTCACAACTTACAATTTCGAACCAAAAGACAATCCGTACACTACAGATTTTACTCAATGCTCCTAATTTTGTGTGAGTTCTATATATTTTTAAATTTTTTGATGTAAAGTGAACACATAAATTCTATATAGATTGAATTCAATTCCTATAAGAATTTCAATTCTTAATTAGTAAACACACCATAAGGTAATTTTGTATACGCGTGAATATATTGCATTTAGTACTAATACATACTTTTTTGAAACCCACAAGTATACGGAAGTCATACATAATTTTCTTAGCGTCAACATCACAATGCGCTATGCGTAGTAAATTTCGAATAAAATGGATAATCAACTAACTCCTATAGGAGATGAGGGGGGAAAAAAGGCTCATCTAATTGAAACTACCCATGGCCAAGAGTGATGGTCTGATAGATGATATCAACAACACAACAGAAGACCCGTTATGATTGGTTACTGCATATATTAGGCACACTTGATCAAACTTGGCAGAATCTAATACTTTAAATAGTTGGAAAACCCAACTGAATGTACCCCAAAAGTGTAACACATACATGAATCTGATCAAATATAAACAATGCAATTTGATTTTCATAAAAGAAAGACGCATATTGCTATTTGACTTTGTTTATTGTAAAGTTTTTTTTGAAGAAAAGTTGGTTTCAAATGATTTGAATAATTAATTGCTCCATTAAGGAACATTCCCTATTCGAGGGCAACAAGATTCGGCCACCATACCCTTTGATTAATTATAAATGATATTGATAAACAACTACATTTGCATCTCTGCTGAATATGTCCAACTTCCACATTTATATTTTCTAACACAATCTGATGGCTCATTAATTTCCCAACATAATTTTTTTTATTTTATTTTATAGCTTTTTATTATAAATGATTTATGAGGTTTGCCAAATTATCACTTTTTGTCATCAACATTTTTTTTGTGACACTAAATGGTCCCTAAGGTTACCCTCCACGCATCAAAATAATCCCTATCGTTAGCTTCCATCAAATTTTTTGTTAAATTGATGATGTAGCACATGTGTGGGGTCCACACATCCAATGGTATACAGCCACATGACTTTAAATAAAATAAAATATATTTTAAATATTTTAAAACTTAAAATCCAAAAAAACAAAAACTAGAAGACCTGCACCATTCCCTTTGCATTCTCCCTCAGTTAACGTCTCCCCCCCTCACAGACCCACTCTTTGCCTCTCTCTCTCTTCCTCCTCTTCCTCCCTTCTCTTTCTCTTTCTCTACTCGTAGAGGGAGAACACAGAGGGATGGTGCATGTCTTTTTGTTTTTATTTATTTATGGATTTAAGTTTTAAAATATTTTATATTTTATTTAAAGTCACGTGGCTATATGTCATTAGATGTATGGGTTCCACACATGTGCCACGTCAGTAATTTAATAGAAAATTTGATGGAAGCTAATGATAAAGACCATTTTGATGTGTGGAGGGTAACAAGGACCATTAATGTCACAAAAAAAGGTTAGGGACGAAAGACGATAATTTCGCAAACTTCAGGGACCATTTATAATAAAAAAGTTTTTTGTTTGTTTTTGTTTTGTTTGTTGTAATGGTGTTTGTAGGACACAAACCCAACTAACAAGATGTGCGTAGTTGACCTATACACATTTCTAATAAAAAGAGTCAACCAAATATGTATTCCTATTCTTCATGGAGTGCATAGATATATAGGATTTTTTTCTTTCAAAATAATATATCTCTCGATTCATTGAATTTGATCATATTGTCTCAATCATTAATTTTTTCCATGTCAATTATCATTATCGTGGTAAATAATTACGCGAGCATATTCTCAAAAGAGCAATTAATTAAACAGATATATAATTGTGGAACCTAGATAAATATATAATTGGGAAATGTTGTCTTGTTAGTACAACAGTTTTAATTCTTGTGTCGCTAAATCTCTTGACCATAATTGGTACGGTAGATTTTGTTAAATTTAATGTGTCTTTTAGATATAGAACCTACAATGTTTTTTTAATATAGGTGATAGTCTAAACTACAACGGGAAGGATATTCTCACACACATACACACACACTATCAAGATACTATGAAGGTTTGAACTTGAGGCAACTGGTCTGCAAGTTAGTACCATTTTCCACTCGAACCAATTATTCAAACTATAAAGAAGAAAAGTGTAATTTTGCCAAGTTTAACTATTGTAGTAGCCCTCATTATATTGCAGAGTTGCTTCTCATTAGAATAAAAAACTTAAAATTTTGGAAATATATGGTGGTAAGTAAACTGACAAAGGAGAGGTCTCAAGATAACATAACAAAACCAGTAGTAGTGGAGTGGAATATGGTAGTTAAAGGGAGATGGACTAATATAATTTTTTTTTTCTTAATCCATATAATTAACTAGTACTATATATTGACCATTCAAATGCAGGTGAATTATTGCAACTAGGTCAATAATTAACTCCAAATACAAATTATTACCCGGTTGGTAATTAACTAGTAAATTAGCAACTGTTATAAAAAAAAAAATTCACACGTCAACAAATAAAATATATAGCTAGATTTCTTGGTAGATTACTTAATTATTTTCATAATGCATGCCTTAAGTTCCTCAACTATAAACTCGTACGTGCCGGTTCACATTTGTCAACTTGAGGATTTCATTATAATTAAACTCACAGATTAATTGCTATAAACAATGAGAGTCAATGGCATATGTGTCATGTCAAAATGTTGATCATGAATGCTTCAAGTGTTGGCACACATGTTTTTAATGAAATTGGGGTTTATTTGGCATTTTAATGTCATTTTCAGGTTGGAAATGTCGACTCAGCCAATGAAAAGGATTTGGTAGAAACCCTAGCTACTTCAATTGATGGCCTTAATTATTAAGAACACATCACAATCACAATTATAATTATTAATTGTTTACTAATTCGTCGACGTGATCTGATCCACCTAATCCATAAGTTTTTTGTATTTTTCCTTTTTATTTTTATATACGTCATCATTCATCAAGTTGTCTGTTTCGAGAGGAAGGGTTGAACCATGGCCAAAAGAAATTAAAGATTAGGAATTAAAAAGATTAGGAATTAGGGTTAGAGTGGGGTTCCGGCAAGAACAAAACAAATATATAATTAAATGAAAAGGTATTCAAACCCTTATGCTTTAGGTCAAAGGGGGGTTTTGTGTGTGTGTGTGTTTTTCCTTGCCCCTCTCTATTTATCTATACATACACCAAAAACCCTACAACTTCCTTGATAATGATAGTCTACATAATAAGAAGCAAATATTCAAAGCCCATATGTTTATAAAACATAGAGTCCCCATCTTGAGAACTTCACATTGCAAAAAATCAGCAAAATAAAAAAATGCTATGATCGGTTCAGTTCCTTTCATAACATGAATTTACAAAAAATAAAAATTAGACCAAACCAACCCAACCGATCCGGTTCCACCAGTTTGGCCGGTTCATCAGTGGAAATGTCCAGCTCTACATATATAGGTGATCTAACATGCTGCATGTAATCCTTTATATGTTAAAACATTTGATGCCACGTACGTATGGGTACAATTTAAGTTTAATACATTTCAATTGTCAAAAACGTGAGCTAAACTTTTCATACTAGAATATATGATCTCATGCTTCAAATGAGTGGACTCTATTAGATCATTGTTTTGACTTTGATAACAAATATTAGAAACTAAGTAACATATTTAAGCCTTATTTATATACTTGGAGATATAAATAACAAGGGTCTTCAAAATTTAATGAACGTAAGTAGAGAGAGTGCAGCTCCATGAGTTTAGGGTCAAGCGAGGAAGGAGGGTGTGAGGTGAAAGGGTAGTCTTAGATTTGATTCCCGTTGTAACAAAGGAAAAAGTGAAACATAAGGCTAGAGAGATTAATGTGATTATATTTTCGGTTACAAGTAATCTAGAAATACTTGAAACATATAGAGAGTACATATGGCAGAAGCCTAGAAACTTCATACAACTAACCTCAATATAACAATTTTGATCTAATGATACCTTTATTTTTAAAGTTGAAAGATGTCCCATGCTTAAATTATTTGTTAATTAAATATAGAATTATTTACTAATTAAAAGGATTCAAATTAATTCAACGGCTAGAATTAAATGACTAGGATTCAAATTAATTCGCATAATGTCACCAAAAATGAAATGCAAAACAACCATATATCCCATGTTGTTTGTTCAATTAGATGGTCCAAATCATTGCAAGAAGAAAGAGATGGATTGTCACATTCCGGGATCAACTCCGCCTTAGCACGATATTGTCCGCTTTGGGCCCCCCTCTCTGCCCGCACGGTTTTGTTTCTGGGAGCTCACGAGAAACTTCCTAGTGGGTCACCCATCCTGGGATTGCTCTAGCCCCCAACTCGCTTAACTTCGGAGTTCCTACAACTCCGAAGCCAGTGAGCTCCCAAAAGGCCTCGTGCTAGATGGATGCGGGTGTGCACATATAAGGCACATCACCCCCTCTCCGTTGGTTGATGTGGGATCTTACAATCCACCCCCCTTAAGGGCCCGACGTCCACGTCGGCACACTCGCACCACACGGCAGAGTGGCTCTGATACCAAATTGTCACATCCCGAGATCGGCTCCGCCGTAGCACGATATTGTCCGCTTTGGGCCACCCTCTCTGCCCGCACGGTTTTGTTTCTGGGAGCTCACGAGCAACTTCCCAGTGGGTCACCCATCCTGGGATTGCTCTAGCCCCCAACTCGCTTAACTTCGGAGTTCCTACGACTCCGAAGCCAGTGAGCTCCCAAAAGGCCTCGTGCTAGATGGATGCGGGTGTGCACATATAAGACACATCACCCCCTCTCCGTTGGTTGATGCGGGATCTTACATGGATGGTCATGATTCAACGACGTTGCAGTATCATAATAAATAAAAAACGCTCGAACTCTGTGGGAGCAAATATTTCGGCGACCAATAAGAAGGTGACACGTGAAAAAAGGATATTCCTTAGTTCAAATAATTAAATCTTTAATTAGGTAATTATCTTTGATTTAAGATAGGAATATCTCCCTAAATCAAGGAACCAATTTCCAGCAAATGTCTTTGATTAATTCATATAATCTTTTTGGGCAAGAATAATCCTAATTAAATAAGAATTATTCTCCTAACCCTAGTCAAACAAGGAGTCTATATGTACATGGCTACACAACACACATGAGGTAATTCTAAACTCATACTCAAAACCCTAGCCGAATCCCTCTCTCTCTCTCCCCCACACGGCTCCGGCCATCACCACACACTGCTCCGGTCGCCCGGTTCTCTCGTACTGTAGAGAAAACTCCGACCTTTCTCTTACCTCCGCATTTTTCTCAAGATCATTTGACTGACTTAGGTATCGAAGGGCCTTTGGCCAACACCCACGTGGTGTGGTTTATTTACTCTAGTCTTTTTTGTAGGAATCAAGGAAGAAGAGAGAGAAGGAAGCTCGAAGGGCGAAGAATCTCTTACAAATATTCTCCCGTGAGAAATTTGCACAAGCAAACCCTTTGTCTTTCCATCCAAACTTGTGCGATTATAAAAGTTTCGAAAATGATCTTAAGCGTTGATCTCTCAATCGGTTTAAACAGCCTAACCACAAGATGATGCCATGTGTCAAGATCATGTGCAACAAACTATAGAATGATGCCGTTCTCTTAATGCGTCATCAACAAGTTAGTGCACATCCCCCAATTATGCTGCGTCTCATGGCACAATGCCCAACCATGTCATTGCCTTCATGCCATGAGCTCAAAAACAATCGGCATTGAGCCATGCGACGCAACACTATCACCACTTTGAGCTCAAAACTTTTTTTTATATTGTATAAGTGGCTCCAAATAAAATTAAAAAGATTTTCAAGAGCTCACATTCTTGGTAGCAAGAGCTCTGATTGTGGGTAGCTTTGTATCTAGATGTTTCTTACAAGGTGTTTGAGTCTAGTGGCCATGCTAGGCCCAAGATCCGACAAATGGATCACATTTGGATCCAAGCTACGCCGAAGAGCCCATAAGTCAATAGGTATGGCTAGAAGCCCAAAATCTAAAAGCGATTGAATGTCTAAAAGTAGCCGAAAGCTTAAATACAGCTGAATGCGTTAGACATCTACCATTAAGAAGTTATCTATGGACGAATGTTGAATATTAGCCAAGGCTTAAATGAGGAAAGAACATCTTTAGGAGGATTTCTACACATGCCAACGTTATTATTCATATTAAACCACAAGCATGAGTCGAGGGATTTAATGCACTTTGAGTCAACCAAGGCAATTGATGCAATCAGCCAAAGTTAATGTTATTTATCAAGGAGGAAATTATAACCCGTTTTAAGGCCTTGATTACTAACAAAATTGGGTCGTACCAAAACCCCTATAAATATCAAGCTGCAAAAGAGAGAAGGACACGCTATGCAACACACAACTTGTCATTTTACATTCTTTTCAATTCTTGACCCATAGCCTAATTATTATTTTTTCACCAGAGTTCTCGTAGATTTCAATTACGTCTCTACATTTCAATGCACTAGTCTAGCATACATTCTCGTTCTTGTTTTTCCATTCAAGTCTTAGTTTAATCTTTATTGTTCTTATTAATCTAGTTTACTTTACGCATTTTAATTCATGCATTCACATTTCAATTATTTATTTTACGTAATTCACATTACAAAATTGTCTTTAAATTCTTTACTTTCTGCACTTAATTTCCGTCATTTACTTTACGCACTTTAATTAATGGCATTTCATTTAAATTCCTTTTACTTTCTCATTCAATATACATTTACACACACTTCACATCACTTGGTTGTTTACATAAAGCCTTGAATCCGAGGTAGTGAAATAACTAAGGCCGTGAGGACGTTCCTTGCTCGGCCGAACAATCGTTTGATTAGAATCAGATCTTGGACGCATCATCTATTCACTTTCCATTCATGCCAAATTTGTGGCTTGGTGGTGACAAATTCTATTTGTTCTTTGTCGCTAGGCTTTTGTAACTCAAATTTTCAGCTCAGGTGGTCTTAAAGGATCCCTTTTATACAAGAGCCATAAGTGTTACCTTACTTATCTCTTTTATAGGGTTTATCATATTGATTCGTAAGAATTTAGGTAATACTTTCAAAATGACTCTCAACGGTAGCATCTGGGCATTTCTGGGACTTCCCACACCTTAAGGGGTGGTGAACCAGAAGGGAAGGCATCCCTTGTTATTCAGTCTGTTTAAAGGGTTAGGATTGTATTTGGGCTAAGGAAATATACTTTTTTCTACCGTTCGAAGATGGGGATGACGTCAAGTCTGCATGGCCCTTATGGGCTGGGCCACACATGTGCTACAATGGCAATTACAATGGGAAGCAATGTTGTTTGCACTTAACAAAGCAGGACCAACAACTCATTTTATCGGCCTACCTGGTCGAAAAGAAGGAACATAAGGCTTGTATAAGGAGGAGTCATTGGTCTCATTTGGGAATCAAATGAGACAAATCAACTCAAGTGTGTAAGTGTTTCTCAATTCATTATGAAGTTCTGACTTATATGAAAGTGTAGAGTGATCTCATGTTTAAGAGAGGTTGTACAGGGGGTGTGTCTTATTCTACCACTAGAGAATTGTTTGGTTGTTTAAGGGCTTCTTTCGGGACCTTGTCGACGAGGCTTGCAAAGTGTTGTTGAAGAATGAGCTGGAACTTTTTACTTGCTATTTGTTAGTGTGCTTTGCAGCTTCAAAATTACTTTATTCATTGAAAACTAGGGAGTTGGTTGGGGGAAATGGTGACAACGATAGAGTTACATGGACAGTTTAAGTGGCGTAATGCCAAGACCAAGCTAATAAGGGAGCCTCGTTGTGTACAATGAAACCGCCCAGTTCAGTTCTTGTTCATAATACTGATAGGGCCTTAGATAAGAGGGGTCGATATAGAGGATTGGGAGGGTAGGTTCGTGGTCATTATGGACCATTCATTTGTGTATATGCTTATGAAGGGCCAAATGGGTTGGATGTGCTGGGTACGGAACTAGCCGTTATTTGTGAATGGCTGATCCTAGTCTCATCGAGGGAACTATGAAATGTACTTATATCTGATTCACAGAAAGTGGTGGCTCTCCTTAAGGCTTTGATTATAGTATAGAGTAATTTGGAAATCTAATGGATAATATTAGAAGACTTGTGTTGTTGTTGAGTATAGTGGACGTGATCTTCCAATCAAAACAAGGAAATCATGTTGCTGATGCATTGGCAAAGTGGGGCTTGGGGGGATTGACATAACTCATGTTGGATGAATGGTTGTCCTAATTGACTTCTGCATCTGCTAATGCAAGATAGAGAAACTAAGTAACTGGTTGTATTTTTTGTTTTAACCAATGTTATGGTACTCTTTTCCCTTGACTAGATTTTCCTCTATTGGAAAGCAAGGTTTTAATGAGGTTTCATCGAAACACTGTGTTTGGTTCCAATATTTCTTGTTTTATGTTTCCTTGTTGAATGAAAATATATCTTTTGATTAAGAAAAAAAAATGTGAAAACTCTTATCAGTGTTCTATTATTTTCTTACCATTGGTTCAATTGTTGTGACAACAGGGATTATGATAGACAAACATTAGCCGCTAAGCCTCCCTAGAAGCTTATCTTGTATCATTATTATCCCACTTGTAATCTCCAAGTACTTATCTTGGTAGTGTTGTGTCATTTATTTGGACTCTTGTAATTGTTATATGATGTACTACTCATTCAATATAAATATAATTCCACATCCATTGTTTCTTTATGGCCTTCGAGCATATCTTTCATGGTAATCAGAGCCTTTGATTAAAATTTTTTTTTTCTTGATCCCTTGTCTTTCTCATGGCCTCATCCATCTTCTTAAGAGTCGCCACCTCATCTATTTTATTTACGGTTCCTCTACTTGTCATACTACTTTCCTTCTTGATGACAAAGGCAACCCAATCGAAAATATCAGCCCTTCTTATGACGACTAGATCCAAAAGGATCAGTTAGTTCTCTTATGGATCAATGGTTCTCTTAGTCACTCCATTCTCGCTACCGTGGCTAGTTATGTGTCTACTTGTGCTACTTGGGTAGCTCTTGAGAAGCGTTACGCCTCTCAATATCAGAATTGCATGCGGCATCTTTGAAGTGAACTCCTACACATCGTAAGTAGCAATTCCTCCATATCTAATTTTTTGGATCATGTTAATGCCATTGCTGACAATCTCGCTTTCTTTGGCTCTTCGGCTCTTGAAGGTGCATCTTTTTATCATGATGGTTCTTCTTCTGGTTATGTGAGGG
Organism: Prunus dulcis; assembly: GCF_902201215.1. Taxonomy (NCBI): domain Eukaryota; kingdom Viridiplantae; phylum Streptophyta; class Magnoliopsida; order Rosales; family Rosaceae; genus Prunus; species Prunus dulcis. The sequence continues at coordinate 9,854,320 of NC_047656.1, read as the reverse complement.
CTCAGTGCCAAATTTGTGGTCAGCTTGGCCACTCTATAATTATTTGCTATAATCATTTGAATCTGGCTTATAAAGGGCATGTTCCTCGTCAACATCTCACTATCATGGCTGCTCATAATGCCTCTTCCTCTGCAGCTTAACCTTGGCTTTTGGATACTGGTACAAACTCGCATGTTACTTCTGATTTAAGTAATCTCTCTCTTTCCAGTAAATATCGTGGGCACGATCAAGTTAGTGGTGTGCTCTATGGAACATGTTTACATATTAGTAATATTGGTCATTCCTCCATTTCTACTCCTCATAAATTATTTTCCCTTAAAAATATTTTACAAAGTTCTGATTCTTCTAGTCATCTTTTGTCTGTTAACCATTTTTCTTGTGACAATCAATGTTTTCTTACCTTTCATCCATTTTTCTTTTTAATCCAGAACTTGGAGACGGGGAGGACTATTTTATGAGGCAAGAGTGAGAACGGTCTTTATCCTTTTTCGGTTTCATCCAATAAAAATACATTTCTGGCATTCATGCTTAGGTCTCTATCATGTTTTGTTAGTTGGTACTCGTGTTGCTGACACCATTTGGCATTCACGCTTAAGTCATCCGTCCTCATCTATCTTAAATTTTTTTTTTAAATTTCAAAGAATAAAGTGCATGTCTCTGGCTCTATGCATAAGCAAACTTTTTGTCATTCATGCCCTTTGGGCAAAAGTATTAAATTACCATGGTTTCTTCTCAATTTGTTTCTTCGTCTCCTCTACAATTAATTCATTATGATATATATATGGTTTTCTTCTACTAAATATGTTTCCAGATTTGCTTATTACGTTTTGTTCTTTGATGATTACTTATGATATTCTTGGATATATCCCATCAAATTAAAATATGAAGTCTTTTTTTCACTTTGTCAAATTTCAAACCCTTGTTGAAAACATGTTCTCCTCTAAAATAAAAGAATTTCAATCGGATTGTGGCGGTGAATATTTAAACAAATCTTCACCAACATGGCATTCATCATCATTAAACAAACTCTTTTGGCTCATGCCTCTACTCTTACTCACTAGGCTGAGGCCATGCACACTGCTATCTATTTTATTAATTGACTTCCATCCAAAATTTTAAATTATCAAAGCTCATGTCACATTTTCTTTAATAAAGACCCTCAATATAACATTCTTAAAACTTTTGAGTGTGCATGTTTTCCTTATCTTCATCTTTATGACAATACTAAACTTTAATTTCGATATGTTAAATGTGTTTCCTTGGGTTATTCTCTCAATAAAAAAAGGTTATTGGTTCTTAAATTTATATACACAAAGAGTCTTTCTTTCACAACATGTTCTTTTTTATGAAACAATTTTTCCTTTAAGAGGATTGTTTCTCTACAAGATTAGGAGAAGTCCTCTCATGCTCTAGTCCAATTTCCACCACTTATTGTTACTCACTACTCAATTATCTTGGGCCCCACCACAATGTATCCTTAGCCTACTGCATTTCTTCCTAATCCCTTACCTCTTCACCAAGTTACCTTAATATTTCATCTCAACCTCTAACATCTCCACAAACCACACCTCCCGTTTTGCCTACCTCTCGGCCTCCCCAACTCTTTACTAATCACAGAGATCCTCACCACCACATACTCAATTTCCAGCCCCCTGCTGAACTTGTTTCTACTGCTCCACTGGTTGTGTCTCACACCTCATCCACATCTCTCCCTCATGTGCCTTCTTTGATAAGGGATTCCAATACTCACTCCATGATTACTCGGGCGAAAGTTAGTGTTCACAAACCTAATTCACGCTATACTAATCATGCTTTACATGCAGATTTATCTAATGATATTGTTGAACATATGTATTTTAGTCAAGCAAATAAACAGGTTGAGTGGAGACGTGCTATAACTAAGGAGTTCAACACCTTGCAGTGAGCTGGTACTAGGGTTTCAGTGCCGCCCACTTCTTATATGAATGTTCTGCCTAATAAATGGGTTTTTTTGCATTAAGCACAATTTGGATGGCTTTATTCAGCGATACAAATCCCGTTTAGTGGCTAATGGCTTTTATCAACAAGAAGGACTAGACTACTGTGAAACCTTTAGCCCGGTTGTTAATCATTCTACTATCGTTTAATCTTGACTTTATCTGTTTAATTTAATTGGGTTGTTCGCCAGTTGGATGTCTAGAATGCCTTTCCGCATGGGTATATTACCAAGGATGTTTATATGAAGTAGCCAGTGGGTTTTGTGGACTCCCAATTTCCTCACAATGTTTGCAAGTTACAATGCTCTCTTTACGGCCTCAAGCAAGCACCATGGGATTAGTTTCATTGCTTTTCCACTCATTTGGAGCATTTGGGTTTTGTTGCTTCTGTTACAAACTCCTCAATCTTTACTTTGATTGATGGTTCTGTTCGTATTTACTTGGTAATATAAGTTGACTATATCTTGATTACATGTAATGCTCTTGAGCGTATCACTAGCCTTATTACTGATTTGGGTCGTTTGTTCTCTATGAAAGATTTGGCCCATGTTAATTATTTCTTGGGCATGGAAGTCAACCGAACTTCGGCTAGTCTTTCTCTCACATAAACTAAATATGTTCTGGACCTTCTTCATCGCACCAATTTACATGAGTCTAAACTCGAGTCCTCTTCAGCTGTCAGTTGCTGTCGTTTCAGTCTTCATGATGGTGAACCTTTGGAGGATTGTACTTAGTATCGTACTGTTGTGGGTGCATTGCAATGTATCGCTCTCATCCATCTTGACATTGCCTTTGCTGTTAATCAGGTGTGCCAATTTCTACATCAGCCTACTACTGTTCATTGGCTCGCAGTGAAAGGCATCTTACGCTACCTCCAAGGCACCATCTCTCACGGATTGTTGTACAAGTCAGGTCAAGTCAAGTCCTCTTTCTCTTACAACCTATTCAGACGTTGATTATGCTGGCGACCAGGATGACCGTCGCTCTACTGGTGATTACTGTGTTCATATTGGGTCCAATTTGGTTTATTGAAGTTCCAAGAAACAAGACGGTGTATCTTGTTCTAGCATTGAAGTTGAGTACCGACAATTGGCCTATACTGCTGTTGCCATTTCTTGGTTTCGTGATCTTCATCTTTCTATGGCTTCTCCTAAACTTTGGTATGAAAACATCAGTGCCATCTCTCTGGCCTCCAACCCTGTTTTTCACTCTTAAACTCGTCATGTTGAAGTTGACTATCAGTATGTCCATGAAAAAGTTGTGCACAAGGAACTGGAAGTTGGTTATCTATCTACTCATGATCAAGTTGAAGACATCTTCACTAAAGGCCTCTCTTCAAATCGTTTCAGCTCCTTGTTGCCAAGCTTCATGTCCTGTGCTGCCCTGTCAGCTTGCTAGGGTGTGATAGACAAATGTTAGTTTTAAGCCTCCCTAGAAGCTTATCTTGTATCATCATTATCTCACGTGTACCATGTACATATCTTGGTTGTGTTGTGTCCTTATCTAGACCCTTATAATTGTTATTTGATGTACTACTAATTCAATATAAATATAATACCACAACCACTGTTTCTGTGTGGCCTTCGAGCATATCTTTCGAATTATACCTCAAACATGATCTTCAAATTGATTCATTTGGGGAAAATCCTTTTTAAATTAGTCTAGCAAAATTAACCTTATATAAAACCTCATAATTCCACTTTTCTTAGCAGTTCTCACTAGTTTATCTTTATTTTTCAAAAAATTTGAGAATGTGCTCTGAGAGAATAATGAATAAGTGTATGGAAGCTATTTAGTAGAAATAAAGTATGTGAAATTTTATTTTTATTTTTTACATGAGTATATAAGTCTTATAAATTTTACGACTAATGCATAAAATATTACGTGTGGCCTTTAAACAACTACTAACGGCATTTGGATAAGTAATATTGTTATTAAAACCACCAAAATCAAACTGAGAGTGGGAAGATCTTGGTCATTGTTTTGTATCATATGCCAAATATAATATTGGTCCAAATGCCGCAAAGAAAATAATTACAATGTATTTGGATTGATTAAAAGAAATGGAGAATATATGAGCGATAGAGGAAAATTATCATACTTCTTAAAGTTTGGACATGGATGATTAAAAGTGGAGAAAAGTATATAGAAGAAAATTTTCAATTTTTTCCATCAATAGATCACACTTCTGTTTTGGAATATATATATATATATATATATATATATATTATATCACACTTTTGTTTTCTTACTAAAAGTAGTGATAATCCCCCAAAACAAAATGTAATAATAAAAAAAGAAAAGAAGAGTTATGTGCATTTCAAAACTATCCCCCATTAAAGTCATTGGAGCATGTGGTGATGAAAAAAAGTTGAAATATTATGTTATAATTAAGATGAATTAGGGGTTCAAAGGACTCACTAGTGTAGTGGTTTTGAGCAATTACTTCTCTATGAAAGGTCCTGTGTTCGAGTCCTAGCGTTCGTGTAGTGAGTGTGAGTTTAATATGTTATCACCCTTTCAATAAGAAAGATCCAAAAAAAAAAAATATGTATTAGGGGTTTGTAATTGTCAAAATATGAATTAGGGGTTGAATCCCTCTCAGGGCATGTTTACGTATCAGTAATGGAGAAAGTAAGGAATCAGAGAATTTAGGAATTGGAGAACTACTGAATCGGTATGGGAAGAATCATTCTCATTAAACTGTTTACTAAACATATGGAATTAGCAAAGGAATGGGGTTGATTCCTATTGTTATTGTTTACTAATTTTCATGAATCAGAATCCAAATTAATTTGATTACTAAAATGCCCTGCACATTGACCAAACTAATCTTGCACCAAACTAGTAAGGACTAAAACCTCAGAGGAAGAAAGAGTGTCACACACTCCATATACTACATAAGAGTCAAAACATCACTGGCACTATCAGGAGAGTCCTCACAAAGACAGTCCTGCAACCAAAGGGGTGGCTCATCAAACTAAAAAGATAGATCCTCTTGACTAAGACTAAAACGAGCAGTGCCATCATCAACACCATTAGCAGTCTGGGGAACATAACGAACAGAACATGAAGACGCTAAAGCCAAGAGGCAACCAATGTCCTCCACGAAGACCCCTTTCGCCGCATAACATACCTCATCCTTAAGAATCAATTGGGTTGCAGATAAAGAGTTAGTCTCAATCATCAAGGGGAAGAAGAAGGCATCAATCGCAAAGGAAATCCCAAATTTCAATGCATACAACTCAGTGGCAAGGACAGACAACAAACTGGGAGATCGCAAAGCAACCGCACTGCAAAAAAATTGGATTTTTCAAAGATAGTTTTATTGCATGCTAAACTAGTTATTCTTCTCTCTTTTTTTGTACAACGGTGATAAATTTTATTGAACGTAAAAGACGCAACGCTCTTTGAAAACGTTGCACCTCTTAGGCCTTTAGTTCGCGGGAAAAAGGGTTTGGAAATGAGAAATAATTTCCTTTTCTATGTTTTGTGAGTCTAGGTTTGGGAAAATGTAAAATGAAACCCTTCATATCCAGCTTGGGTTTCATTTTCCTTTCCCATGAGAAATCAAGTCAATCATTAATTACATTATTTATGACCAATTTGCCCATATAAAATTAAACAAATCAAGAAAATTATTAATTACGTTTTCCTAACTTAGGGGTATAATTGAAAATTAAACAAATTTTATTAACAATTTCTACACAAAACAAACATGAAAAAAAAAAAAAAAAAAGATTTCATGGTTGCTTTCCCAACATGATCAAACATGAGAAATAGATATCTATTTCTCATCCATTTGAAAAGAAGTGGGAACTTATGTCCCATGAATTTGTTTGCACAAACCAAACACAAGTTTTTTACAAAGAAAATTACACACACAAAATTGCATTTATGAGTTACTAACCAAAAGCGTTTCTCGTATCGTTTGACCAAAAAACTGAAAAATATTTTTGGGTTACTTGGAAGTACTTTTTGGAGAAACACGAAATACTTATAATATCTTTTCCAAGAAGCACTTTGATTGTTAAACAAACACACTTCTTGTTGAAAAATATGAATTCCTACAACGAAAACTTGACAAAATAAAATACAACATATAATAAATGATTCCACTACTAATGACACCTAGGCCTTTTGTGAGAAAACCGCACGCCCACTGGGCTATGTAGGTGGTTAAATTTGGGACAATATCGGTGTTGCTAGTAAGGGGCTGCTGACCTGTCTCTTTTAAATTTAACATGGTATCAAAGCGAGCTGATTGATTGGGTCTGAATTACTCGACCCTTACCCTTATCCTTATTCAATATGTAGTGCTCACGTGTTGGGCTTGAATGATTGAATCCGATGTGAACTTGGCTCCACTTGTGTCCCACTATGTGGTGGTTCGACATCGAAAAGTAGAGAAAATAAAATACAACATATGATAAATGGTTTCACTACTAATGACATCGAGACCTTTAGTATAAAAATAATCTCACACATGTCGAATATGCATGTGGTTAAGTTGGGGACAATATCGATGTTGCTAGTAGTGGGCCATGGGTCCATCCTTTTGAAATCTTAACATATTAGTAACTTTTATTTTCTTCAATTCAGGAACATTCATGGTTTTGTTTGATTCGGGTTCATGCGGACCCAGTCGACCGCCCCACTCTGATATCATGTTAAATTTTAAAGGAATGGACCTACGACCCATTACTAGCAACATTGATACTGTCCCCAACTTAACCACCTGCATATTCTGTAGGTGTGAGATTTTTATACAAAAGGCCTCGATGTCATTAATAATAGAACCATTCGTTCATGATGTAGTGTTTCCCACAAAAAATATTTTCAAAATGAAGGTAGTCCTCCATCCTATATCCCCAATAACCTCCCTAATGTTTTTTGGAAGAGCTGGTAATTTGCAAATTTCAAGTCCTATGAAAATGATCCCATGTCGTACTTATTTTTTCGAATTTTAGAAGAAAATATCAGTAAGTAATTGTTTCGAACTATAAGCTTATGAGTTTTGAAGGCAAAATTCATAAGCTTATCATAATTCGCATATCAATATAAGTCATATTCACATATCAATATATAAGTTCTAAACCGGGGTGTGTGAGTTGTATTAGTTAGTCAGGTAAAGAGAGTATTAAAAGCCCAATTTGTTTAAAATAGTCGGGTAATTAAATAATACAAGTTGACACTAAACGCTGACATGTACTATATACTCCTATCCAGACTCTATACGGTGTACCAAATGAATCCTTATAGTATATCCGTCTTTCTTTTCATGGTGATGCCGGCACATGCTTATATTTTTGGTTTTTCGCATACACAATTTAATTTAGAAGCTAATATGTTTCATACTAATTAAAAAAAATTCATATAATCTATATATATAAAGCAAAAGGCAGAGAATGGTGAAACATTCAAAATACCAGAAAATGCCCTTGGTTAATTCAAACATTAAGAATTAAAAATATTAATTAAATAAAGATAATATGGTAAATTCACATTTTTTTATATTAAAAAAATTAAAATTAAAAACAAAATTAGATAATAAGTCTTATTTTTATGGAACATAACTATCCATATTATTTTTTCTTAATTTTTAAATAATAATAAAAAAAAAAAAAAAAAAAAACCATTTGGCACATGCATGAGAGGCTAGTGCTACTTAAAAACAAGGAAATTGACTTGTAGTCTTAATGCGGTCCATTTCATGACTTTTAGGAAATGAAGAGTAAATTATATTGCTTTTTGGTAAAGAAAACATAAAAAAAATAAATGGAATTTGAATTTCTTTATATTTTATTTCCATTTTTGAAACATATGCATGGCTCGTAAAGCATGGGAATGGTATACTCATAAAAACTAACAATTAATTTAGAACCTTGAAGGGTGTTATACTATGAATTCCCAAAAGAGAAATATTCTTAGGTAAACAAAATTTGAAGAATACCTATACAATCTAACTAAATTTAGATTTTAGCCACAAAAAAATTTTCACTTTTGAACTAAGTGGAACCCAAATTTACATGCTTTCCATTAAGGGAAAGTACAATCTCTCCACAATTTCCCACTCTATGAAATAGTAGGTGGTCATCATCATCTTGGTAAAATGTCAAGCATATAGCATGACTTTTACTTTTAGTCCAAAGACAATGATTAATCATTTGATTGAATAAGTTTAACTTTCTAGTACCCATACATTCTTGAACGAAATTAACATAAACATTTTTTTTTTAATCAAGAGAAACTTCATTAGATGAAATACAGTAATTTTAACATGGCAATAAACTAACATGTTAAAATGAAAATTAAAACGGACAAAAATTGCAGCATATATAATTAATAAGTAGCTTATATTTAATGAATTTCCAAATGTATTATTTTGATTATTTTGACAAAAAGCCGCCTTACCCATGACCCAACTACGTCTAGTTTAAAACAAAAATGTGAACAGTAGAAGTTGAAATGGATTATATGGTCAAGGCAATTTGGTCATTTCATATAGGTTGAACGGACTAAGAGGAGGCTTGGTCCTCTTGGACAAGGAAGCCGTAAGCGGTTTTCCATATAAGAAATTATAAACAAACAAATAAAAAGCGGATTCTCCCCCAGGTCTTCTCTGGTTTTGATATCAAGAGAGAGAGAGAGTCAGAGTGGATATCTTAAGAACCGCTTTATCTGAATATTTGGTTTACAGCAGAAAATAAAGTCGTCTACTTCTTAAAGAGAGGAAGAGAGAGAAGAGAGAAGAGAGAGAGAGAGGTTGAGAGGAAAAAAAGGCTTGTCTCTTTTGTTTCTTTACATTGAATTCCATTCTTTTGTTCTCACTCTCTCTCTCTCTCTCTCTCTCTCTCTCTCTCTCTCTCTCTTTAATTATCAGCGCAACAGCTTGCAAGCTCTCTTCAACTCATAACCGACTCGCTCTCGCTCTCTCTCTCTCTCTCTCTCTCTCTCTCTCTCTCTCTCTCTCTATGGGGAGGATGATCTTGTTAGCAGGAAACAGAAGGCGGTTTTGCCATTAATGGGGTTTTCAAGGGGTTTTAATTTTGCAGAAGACGAGGAAGAAGAGAAAGGAGAGCAAATATTATTGGAGACGAGGCTCTTGGCTTCTGCAAGAACTTCTTCTGCTTTCATGGCTTCCAGTATTCAAGGAAACAACCAACTTGAACAACAACAACAACAACAACAACATCATCATCATCATCATCAACAACAACACCATCAAATACAAGACCATCATCATCATCAACATCAGCAGCAGCAGCAGATTCAGTATGGCATGATGCAGTCATCATCCTCCAATATTCCTGCTGGGAACTTCATGTATTCACCATCATCATCTTCCCATGATCTTATAATTTTATGTTTCTTGATTAATTATAATTTTGTGTGATCAGAAGCAAAGACAGTGGAGCTTATGATTTGGGAGAATTAGATCAAGCCCTTTTCCTCTACCTTGATGGACAGTCACAAGACCATCACAACTCATCCTCAACTGCTACTACTACTACCACCCATCATCTTCATCAGGACACCCAACGACGTAAGCACCTCTGTTGTTTCATTTCTCCTTCTCTCTCTCTCTCTCTCTCTCTCTCTCTCTCTACCCTTTGATTCAGAGAGAAAGAGAGAATCACAAAGAGAATAATATATTTTGCTTCTTTTCTTGGCCTGCGTCCTGCTCTCAGTCCTCAGTCCTTTTGAGATTTTACTTGGAAAATATTGTTTTGGGTCACAGCAAAAGCATGTTCAACAAAATTATCTGCCACTTCTCTCTCTCTCTCTCTCTCTCTCTCTCTCTCTGCCCAGTACTTTGTTTGACCAGATCCTAGCTACCAGAGAAAAAAGGCATAAACACAAGGAAATTCAGAAATTTCCATGAAATACCACCTGTCTCTCCTTTTCTTTTTGATTTTTTGTTTCTTCTTCTTTGGAGTTGCTTGGACCCTGACAAACATGTAACAAACCCCCTCTGCCTGATCATGACTTCCTTGCTACAAATCCCACATGTACTGAAAAAACAAAAAGGGTACTGGCTAGATAGGACCATTGTGTGTATGGGTTTTCCATTTTCCTCGAAAAAAAAAAAAAAAAGAAAGAAAAGAAAAGAAACTAATAATATGAGACCATATTAATTCAAAGTTCCAAACTCATTTTGGTCCTCCTTTAATCATTACTATAGAGACCTCTCTCTCTCTGGGTCCTTCCTCTCTCTCTCTCTCTCTCTCTCTAGCTATTTCTCTTATGTACATATTTAGATCAATATTAATGTCTACTATTTGGAATTTTTGTGTGCAGATCATCAAAATAACTCCTTATCTGGAATGAGGCCTCCAACTTTGAATATTTTCCCATCGCAGCCTATGCACGTAGAGCCACCATCAACCAAAGTATCTTACTCTAACCGTTATTTTAATTATTTGCATTGTATAATACCATAGTATTTTAATTGATTTCTTGTTGGTCGGTTTAAGACTATATATTTTATTTATATTTATTTTATAAAGCTAGCTAACTAGCACATTGAAATTAAGCTTTTGAATATCTCTTCTAAAATGGGTTCGTTTGGGTTTGGTATATAGGCAGCTGGTACGGGATTAGTTTCTCCTGCAGCAACGAGTGGTTCAAAGAGACCATCAGAGCCGTCCATGGAGTTGGCCAACCCTCGCAATGATGCTTCTGCTCCTGCTCCTTCGTCTCGCCCTCAAGAACCTGCCAAAGCTATCAAGGTATATATATATATATATATATATATATATATATATATATATATATATATATATATATAATTTTTAATAAAATAAAAATTATCATTTTTTTCCTATGCGGACGTCTGGACATTAGTAGAGCCATGTATTTTCTATCAAAATTATATGAATTTGTTTTGACTAATTTATCTGTTGCGTTGTGTGTTACTTTGAATGTTGTGGCAGCGTGAGGGAAACCGCAAGGGTCCAACTACATCAAGTTCAGAGCAAGAAGGACCCAAAACACCAGACCCTAAGGTTCACTTTTTTATGGCAAAAGACTTGCACTTCTTCTCTCTTTCTTCTCTCTACGACAACGATTTCCAACGTTTGCTATGATTATTTGTGTGCAGACACTGAGAAGGCTTGCTCAGAATAGAGAGGCAGCCAGGAAAAGCAGGCTTAGAAAAAAGGTACTCAATCCACTGAAAGTTTGCAACTCATTTTAACTTTTCTTCTTTAAATCCTTACACCTTTTTTTTTTTTTGGTTGGTGTGCTTTGACAGGCTTATGTTCAGCAGTTAGAGACAAGTAGGATTAAGCTTACTCAGCTGGAGCAAGAGCTGCAGAGAGCTAGATCTCAGGTGATTATAACTTCTTTTTATTTTATTTTATGCATGATTGAAAGAAACACTTGCTCTTAATTAATTGGGTATTTTCTGGTTGATTTTTTTCCGGAACCATCCTTTTAAGACTTGGGTTTTGTTTTATTAGGGCATGTTCTTTGGAGGAGGTATTGTAGGAGGAGATCAACAAGGCCTTCCTCTTGGTATGAACAGCATTAGCTCAGGTAATAATAACATTTAATAAAAAAATTATTCTATATTCTTTTCTTTCTTAGATTCAGCCATCTCTCAAAATAAACCTTGAAAGCCCGAAACCCATTTTTTCTCTTTCTTCTGTCTGCCTTTTTTCCTAGACGCGGCAGTTTTCGACATAGAGTATGCAAGGTGGCAGGAGGAGCACCATCGTCTCATGTGCGAGCTTCGAGCAGCGGTGCAAGAGCATCTACCGGAGAATGAGCTGCGGCTGTTTGTGGACAATTGCTTAGCACACTACGATGAAGTGATGAACCTCAAAAGCATGGTTGCCAAGACAGATGTGTTTCACATTGTCTCTGGCATGTGGAAGACTCCAGCTGAGCGATGCTTCATGTGGATGGGTGGATTTCGGCCCTCTGAGGTCATCAAGGTGCATGCCCCTCTAATTAATCCTAGATTTATACACATCTCTTTATAATTATTAGTTATTGTTATTTCATAATTTGCTTCTTAGAAAATAGTCAAATTTCATGGAAAAAGAAGTACAACACTAAATGTGTGAGAAGAAAATGACAAGAGTACATTACGAGAGCTTAGTAAAAAATCATTGTACGTGGCGGTTATATATAATCTTTCTCTCAGAAGAACACCATATTCAAAATTTTGTTTGGAATTTGAGCTAAATTACATAAAACAAAAAAAAAAGTTAATTATTTGCTTAATCATATATGTTTTTGTGTTAGTAAGAATTCATCACAAGCTCCAAGAGAGGGAGAGAGAGATAACAATGATGTATACATGTGAAGGGGTATGATGAGATACTATAGTACAAGGAGTATATATTATGATCAAAATGAGAAGTAAAATATATGCATGTGGGTCATGTCTTCATGGACTCATGGGTACATGTACATCTAAGTACTTGTGGGTGGCAGTAGCAAAGAATATTAATCGATCTCATTTCTCTCATTGTGAATATCATGAATGACGAAAGGCAACGTGAAGGGTTTCCACTAAAAGGTAGAGTTAGGTGTCAACCCCCCTAAAGTCATGTCTGTTAATGCAAATTTTGGCCTCTGAGAATGAGAGAGCCAAGAAAGAGAGTTACACGGGTGTCTTCCTCTTTTGATTTCTTTCTCTATCTTGTTTCTGTCTTCATCTTTATCTTTGGTTTCTTGCAAATAATTAAGCAAAAAACCAGAATCAAGAAAGTTGGGTATTTGCATGCATGATATTTACAACATTTAATCAATTAGTAGATGTGTGAGTTAGGTTAGTTGGACAGGACAGTGTGTCTGTCCCACTTTGCATTCATGTTCGAACCAGACTTCCCGTAGATTATGTTAATTTAGAGTATTTTAGACTATCACTTGTACAAACATAATGTTTTAAACGATTAATATTGGAGAGATTATTAACATTAATTATTGGGTTTTTGTTGTTGTTGATAAATCAGATTATTCTGAACCAAATTGAGCCATTAACGGAGCAGCAACTATTGGGTATTTGTGGGCTACGACAATCTACACAGGAAGCTGAAGAGGCTCTCTCCCAAGGGCTTGAAGCTCTCAACCAGTCTCTCTCAGACACCATAACCTCCGATTCATTGAGCTGCCCTCCTAACATGGCCAACTACATGGGACAGATGGCTATAGCCATGAACAAGCTCTCCACCCTTGAAGGCTTCGTTAGACAGGTACATATATATTTTTTCATCTTAAATTACGACATAAATTTCTTTTTTATATAGTAATTTGCATGCTGATGAGGCATGCAGTGTTAGACCGTCCGATCTTGATGGTGGTCCCCTCACGATGATCTTGTAAGTGGGGCCCCCAAGAAAAGGAATATCTGGTCCTGTTTTGGTTGGGAAAACCTACCCCCAACACCACATGAACCACTCCATGTCTCACTCTCATGAGGTGGCTGGTGGGTACATGGAATCTATTTATCTGCATGCCTCTTTCTCATGAGAGGTTGTCGCTTCATGTATTATTATTTCTTGAAAGGGACCTTTTTGCATTCAATCCCTGCCTCCTATTGCTCCTTAGGTTTCCAATAAAACTAGCCCCATACCATTAAGTTCAAAAGTTAGAAACACATATTTAATACACGTACGTCTCCGAACAATATATATAGGTAATGTTTTTCTATCCGGCATAGAAAATTTTATATTGTCAGACTGTAAATCCGTAAAATATAAAATACATATTAGGCTATCTAACAATATATAATATGATAATTTATACGAAAATATAGCATTTTTATGCGCTAATTAGCTTTTAGTATAATTAGTTTGTAGTTGTAGCTTGTATTTTTCAACGTTTTCACCTACTATGGGAGGCAAGAACCAAGGATCAAGGTCGACCAACCCTAATTTTTCAATTATTTTTTTATTATAAAAAAGTACAGCTAGTGAGAGAGCTAGCTAGCCAAAGTTTCCTCTACACCTGTGATAGCTGGTGACCTCCAAACCGGACACGTGGCAGTAACCCATATTGCTGGTGTCCACTAACACCCATCTCCATCCAAAGAGATTTCTAGGCCCATATCTGTGTGTGATGTCATGGTCGTAACCGTTTGACTTAGAAGCACCACGTAGTCCCTGCACCATAACTTCCTTTTGACCCAATGTTCTAGAGATAATAGCTAGCCAACATATACATTGCCTATTTCTTCCAAACCCACGAAAATGAGAGCAATGCCATTATGATTTGAGCAACTAGCCTAGGCTCTTATTCAAATTGAACTCAACTTTTTGAAAATCAAAGGTCCTAGATTTGTAAAGGTGATATGATTTCAGAGTTTGAATCATTTTATTGGATATAGTCTTAGGCAACACTGCCAAATAGTTGACAACTTAATATGTTGATAATGATGTCGGTTCTTTTTAATTCGTTGATTTTATAATACAATTAAAAGTTAATAGATCTTAGTTTTGACAATCAGTATCCGTTAAATTAGTTGACTTTGTGATACAATTAAAAGTTAATAGATCTTAATTTTGACAACCGACACCCGTTAAATTAGCGTACTATATTGGTAATGACCAATATTATATAGCCTAATTAAATTCCTTGCTTTTGTCTGAAATCTGAATGCATGAACCTCACTAATTCTAATGCCGTCATTTAAATATACATATTTATTTTCAAAATGCCGAGCATGTATGCATATGCAGTCTCAGATATATCGGTAGAAAACGTGGTCAGCATATTGAAAAGGCCAAGAAGTCAAGTCATTGACAAATTATATACTTACTCAAGGAAGATGGCTTTGGCTCTATCTATTTTCCCGGTCCCCTCTGCCACCCCTTATAGTCAAAATTCATTGCAAACTTTCTTACCCACATTCATTAACTTTCTAAATAATGACTTTTTTTACGCTTTAGCTAGTTAACCAATTTGACAATCAATCCCTTATTAAACACCACAAAGTCAAACTTATCTCCCTAGGTAAAACTAAACTTCTTAGGGTTAATCTCATGGAGCCTAGGTTGAATTTTTTATACTGCGCATGATATTATTATATTATATAATTAGTTTATATTGTATAATTAGTTTACGTGTTACAATATAAGTGAACGAATTATATCACGTAACGTTACTCTATATCACATTATAATAGGATCTAATTAAATAAAATGGAACTTACAGGCTGATAATCTGAGGCATCAGACGATTCACAGGCTGCAACAAATCCTGACGACCCGTCAAGCAGCTAGGTGTTTGCTGGCAATGGCTGAGTACTTCCATCGTCTCAGAGCTCTCAGTTCTCTCTGGATGGGTCGTCCTCGACAAGATCAGTCATAATTCATATCAACGATCATGGCTGGCTGGCTCCAATGTCTCTTTGTCTCTTAATTAGCTATTATTAATTAACTAATGTCATCTTAATTTGAAATGATGTCCCTTTTACCTCTTTCCTAGCTCTCTAGAGAGATGTATAGATAGACAATTTAAAATAGATTAAATTCCAAGCAGTTGTAGAATTTACTGTCTCTCCCTCTTTGAGTCTCGTTGCTTAATTTTTCTTGGGTGTGGAAATTAATTCAGAAGAGAGATGTGGTTTTAGCAGCCAATTCTGACCAAGAATAGTGGCAAGAGAAAAAGAAAGAAGAAAATTTGACGACTGGAAGAAGAAGAAGAAGAAGGTCTGCTTGGTGCTTATGTGTTTCGATGAGTTCGTGAGAAGAAGACACATAAGAGAGGCAGGAATGTGTTGAAATTTAAAGTTGAAACTCAATGGTCCAGGTGGACTTAGTGATGCTGCATGGATGCCTTGTGTTCTTGGGTTAAGCAAACAAAAAAAAGCCTTTTATTTTATTTTATTTTAATTCTTTTTTTATTTATTTAATACAAGCTATAGTTTAAACTACAAGAGTCCGGAGGTATGCTATATGGGTTCGAATTTGAGATCACTTATTTACAAGTCAATTCCTTTTTCACAGGCTAGACCACTTGACTAAGTAGATTGAATTGTTATTCTAAGATGATGAAATTACTGACCGAGTAGTTGTTTAGGTTGAAGAATTATATTGACATATAGGCTTCGCTAAGAAAAAATTACGGCTTTTCACATGTAAGTCTATAAATAGGGCCCAAAATAAAAATAAAAAATCTTATAATACTCAAATTTTAGAAAAAACTCATTTGACTTTTAAGGGACTAAATATACCATACAAGCCTTAAAAAACTTGAAAATTACAACAATGTCATCAATGGTTTTTTTTCCTTTCTCTAATATCATAATGCGAGAATAATAATGATATTTCACAC
The DNA here is from genome assembly GCF_902201215.1 of Prunus dulcis. Lineage (NCBI taxonomy): Eukaryota > Viridiplantae > Streptophyta > Magnoliopsida > Rosales > Rosaceae > Prunus > Prunus dulcis. The sequence goes on along the minus strand of NC_047656.1, from coordinate 9,838,055 downwards.
ATCATTCAAATTAAAAAATATTGCAATTGACTATTTTTGGATTTTTTCTTCAATTTATAGGTTTAATGTTTATATATACATTCAATGTGCGAAATGATTTTTATTATAAATTTCGCAAAGAATATTGACACATAGGCAAGAAAGTGTTAAAGTATGATAGGTCAAACTTAGTAGTGCGTGTGTGAGAAATCCTCTTGTAGTTTAGACTATAGGTTGTATTCAAAAAGAAAAAAAATTGGCACAAAAACATAAAAGGCCCAAAAATTGGTCCCAAATGGCCTGCCGCGAAATTTCTCAGATCTGCTAACTTTAGGGCTTGTGAGATTGATACAGAGCCCAACCCAATCCATCTTTCAACCAGCCCAATAAAAAACAACTCAAAAAATAAATAAAACCGCAATTAGGGTTTTCCTTCAACCCTGCTACACTTTCTCTATCGCAACTTCGCAAGCCGTAGGTTTCAGACAGAGACTGTGCGAGCTCGCAATGGCGGCAAAAGCAAGAAACCCCAGGAAGACCCGAAACCCAGATCTGGTTCGTGGGGTGGGTAAGTTCTCGAGGTCCAAGATGTACCACAAGCGTGGTCTTTGGGCCATCAAGGCCAAAAACGGCGGCGTTTTCCCACGCCATGATGCGAAGCCAGCGGCTGTGACCCAACCCCAGAAGCCGCCCAAGTTCTATCCTGCCGATGACGTCAAGAAGCCGCTTGTCAACAAGCGCAAGGCTAAGCCCACCAAGCTCAGGTTTTTTTTTTTTTTTTACTCTCATTTTTTTCAAAGTAGAGAAAATGGGTTTGATTTGTTTTTTATTTTTTTTTTCTTTCTGATTTGGTTGTTTTTATACAGGGCTAGTATTACACCAGGGACTGTGTTGATTATATTGGCTGGAAGGTTTAAGGGCAAGAGAGTTGTTTTTCTTAAGCAGCTCCCATCTGGGTTGCTTCTTGTTACTGGTGAGCTTGCACTTCCATTTCTCTTTTAAACATTTTCTGTTGTGTTTATGGTTTGGTTTGTTTTTGGTTTTAGTTGAATGGTTCTGGAAGTTTCAAATGAATTTTATAACTTTTATTTTTATTTTATGTTACTTTAATAGGTTAGTAATAGCATATTTCTTCATTTTCTCAATGATGAGTTTGATAAAATCAATCCTGATTTCTGCCAAATGCCAACAACCATGTTGTATAGCAGTACCAGTAAATTTGTCCCAACAAAGATGGTTCCTTTTGTTGTAAGTTATTGCAAACCATCCCCCTCCAATGCACACTGAGCTTGTGCCCTCTCTTGTTGAATCGGATATTTTGTAGGTTGGGGGCTTTGAGTGGGGTATGTTCAAATAGGGTAGTGGATAAGGTGATGCTAATTTTGTGCATATGAATTTGAAACTATGTCGGAAGACGAAATTCTTCTTGGGAAATAATGATCGATTACATGAAAGGGGAATATTTTTGGGGAAAGAGAAAGGCATGAACATTAAAGGAATTTCCCTTCTGTAACAGCATAGAGAGTTGTGAGTGTATCAATTTGTGAATTGTCATATAATATCTAAGTTACATGGTACTTTTATGCTTTTAACTGTTATAAACATAGGTTTGGCATTGGTTTATCCAGTGATTTGTTAATTTTTTCTTATCAAAAGATTTGTTCATTGTTGTGTTTAAGTTGAGTGCTTTTGTGGATTTGCTCATTTTTAAACCATTATTTTCCTTTTAATTGTAGTGGTGGGGAATGGGTTTCCAGTTTCTGGTGCCTGCCTGCTCCTTGACAGAACATGTTTAAGTGTATTTCTAACTTGATAGCTGGTTTTATGCCATTGCAGGGCCCTTCAAAATTAATGGTGTTCCTTTGAGACGTGTGAATCAGGCCTATGTGATTGGCACTTCCACCAAGGTTGACATTTCTGGGGTGAATGTAGAAAAGTTTGATGACAAATATTTTGCAAAGGAAGTTGAAAAGAAGAAGAAGAAGGGGGAGGGAGAATTTTTTGAGGCAGAGAAAGAGGTTAGATTGATTGTTTCTTCACTTGTACTCCTCTTCCATTATAACTACTGTCTGCATGGAATTTAAAGTCGTTCTGTATGGCAGTGCCATCATGGTTTTCTAATTTTGTGTCTTATTTTTATCATGGCTTCAAATACCATGAAATAAAGTACTATTCTCATACAGATTTTCTGTTATTTATAGGTTCCCCTTGAAATTGTTTCGCTCCTCCCCCTTATTGATACTTTTGGTTTCTCTCAAACATTTTCATTTGCTTTTATCCATGCAAAACACTCATCTGTTAGCTACTAGCTTGATTTCTTCTACTTGTTATGTTCAAGTTTGCTGTTGGGAAGTATGTAAATTAGTGGAGAATAATGTCCATCATCGTGCCGGCCTCTATTGGAATTTTTGATTCTTTATAATTAATATTTTCCCAACAAATTGTAGGAAAAGAATGTGATCCCGCAAGGAAAGAAGGATGATCAGAAGAGTGTTGATGCTTCATTGATAAAGTCCATTGAGGCTGTCCCAGACTTGAAGGCATACTTGGCGGCGAGATTCTCTCTTAAGTCAGGCATGAAGCCTCATGAGCTCGTGTTTTAGACCATTATCGCAGATTATCAGTGACTGTATTTTCATTTTACCAGAATATCCAAAATTTTGTGTTGATTGGTTTTACTTGCATTTGGCCATTTTGATTTATGGTAAGACTTTCGTGGTTCAGTTGATATAATCATAAACAGATCTTGGCCTTTGTCAATGTTTGTGGTCATTTCCCATCCACTCGAGTAACGTAAGCTCAGAATGAATGCTTTTTTGTAAAACTTTAAATTAATTTTCCAAAAAGAGTAACGAAAATCCTGAACATATCTTCATGTTATGTCTAGTCATCGTCAAATCAATTTCCAGATACACGCCTAAAGCAATATGGAAGCCAACACCAGTTAGTTTCTTGTGAATATTTCTTGGCATGTTACATTGGTGCAAATTAAAACCGCAAATTTACATCTAGATTTTTTTTTGGTTGGCTACGCAGAACTGGAAATCCTGAAGATGGCAACACAGGATAAATTTTGCCTTATTTTCAGGGAATTTAATTTCTAAACACAGATGTTACAGAACAATCAAATCAAATGATAAATACTAGAAAGCCATGTTACTCAAATAGATAGAAAGAGTCCGGATGTAGGAATTAGCATGCTCTATTATTTGGTTATCTACCCCCCTTGTATATGATTCTCAGAGCATGCTATCGGCACGAGATGGCAGCCTTCGGAAGAAATTGCTTGGTACTGAAGGTAGCTTGCTTCGGAATCTAGGATGCCTTAGCCAAACCATCCCAGCAACCAGAGCAATCAACTTAAAAGGTGTCACATAGAGCACCACAGCAGCAATAAGACACAAAAATACAAACAAGCTACTTGCTCTTGGATCTCTCCAACTGAGCACAGCCTGGAACCTCTCCCCCTGAGTTGCAATGTCTCCAACCACTGTCTGAATTCTTCCTGCCACGCTCCGTAGTCTGTCGTATCTCATCCGCACCACATCTTGAGCCTTCGAAGTAGGGAAGGTGTCAAACTCTTCATCCATTTCATCCGGGTGAACTGCCTCTGCCCATGAAAGTTTAGTGTCCATGTGAGGTGGATGCCTTGGACGGAAACGAAAATTCCATAATCCGATGAGAAACATATAGAGGAAGATAGTTGGCAGGATCAGTTCCGGGTAGCAGATAAGTAGGAAAAACAGGAAATGGACTAAAACTGTAGTGATTGGGTTTTTCCAGTGACGAACTTCGCCAAGCCACCTGCTCATGGAGATTAGGCCAGAGAATAGAGAGACAATTCTGAAAAAGTTAGCTTTGCTTCTTCTCATGCTCCACATGTGGGAATCTACATCTAGCATGTACTCCACAACCTCTTTCCTTAGTTGTGGTTCAGCTCTGCCAAGTCTCACAGCCACAATGTTCATTGCCTGATATCTCAAACTGTCTAACTGGTTTACAGTGAATGGATGCAGATAATGCATTTTTGGCAGTAAGGGGTGGCCATAGAGGTAAATTATATTAGCTAGTGAGAGACAGGTAAATCTTACTGCTAATTGGAGTTCCCCCATCTTTTTTAATCCGCTTGGTTGTAGAACAAGAAGGGGATAAGAGTTTGTGTAAATCCGATCCATTTCCAGGGTTGATAGCCGGATTCTTACCTTGCCAATTCTTGAATCATTTTTACCTCCACTGCCAGAAGTTGGTTTCTCATTTCCACCGAGGTGGCAGTTGTCAAAAACTCCCAATGTGATCACCGTGCAAGGGTCGTAGACCTCCCATGTATATTGTTCATTCCACTTGGGATTGAAGCTTTCAATGATTGTTCTGGTCCTCACCCATTTCTGCCCATACTTGGCTACACAGTAAGCATCTGTTGTTGCTTTACCATCCTTGTTCTTCATTGGAAGAAGCCCTTGAGCGCTTAAGATCCCGACTTCAAGAATCCCAATTGGCTGCTTCCATAGCTCCCTAGCAGTAGGCCTCACATCGCTTATGTACAAGGTCGATTCATCTAGTACGTGGTAAGCACCCTCAAGACAGACTCTGAGATGGACCCTGGTTGAAAACTTGAGTTCATGCCTCTTGTCTCCCTCCAGCGCACCGAAACCAAATTTTTCGAGGTTGAACCAACGAGAATGGACTGCCCTGTGATCCAAGCGCCTTTCAAAGATGGTCAGGGGAAGGCTTATTTTTCCCACCTTTTCATCTTTTGCGGCACTCACTTTATTTTCAACTGTAAGTACAAGATGTTCTTCAAAAGGTTCTGCTGCTACAAACATCAAATCTTCGTTCCACATGGGATTGGCTGTCCTTGTTGGACATATCTTTGTTTTAAGTGTTTGATTTCCAACATGAGCCTTGACATAAGCTTGTGGTGGTTGGCTTCTATCATGTGGCTGCACATCCTGAGCTTCAATGACATTAACTCTGAGATACCACAGCTTTGGTGAGACATAAACCTTGGACCGAATGCTGAAAACTCCCTCTCCATGAACTGAAGCAGCATCTGAGTGCCAGGCTTCTGGGAAAGCTTCATCAGCCTGTGTACCCATCCAAACTGCAAGCATAACCTCTCCTCTAACCTTAGTATCGCCTTGCCGGTCTTCTAATCTATACCATTGAGGTGCCAAAGGACTATCTGGTGGAACTCTAGTTGGCACTTCATTCATGTCAAACACCACCTTCCCCACATAGTCATCTCTTGCCACCATCGCTTTGTCTTTGACATAAACTTCAAGTATGGAAGCTTGAATCTTCTCTTTTGAAAAAGCGAACACTTGGTTCCATTCAGGGTTTGTTTTCTTCTCAAAATGCTGTGTTTTGCCCTTATAGTTCCCCAGCTTCACTCCTACATATGGATCACAGACTCCTGTCACAGGGTTTGTTGGAAGATCTTTGGCTTTTACAACTCTGACATACAGATAAAACATCTGCTCAACAAGGTCATAAGTGCTTGTAGCTCTTTCGCTGCTAATCCACCCTCCCCCACCGCGTATTCCTCCATATGGCCAGCGTTCCCCAAGATGGGGTTTCGTGTCCTTCAATTTGTAGTCCTCTTGGTTAGGTGCTGCTTGTGACTTCATTGGTCCAAGACTAAATGCTTCTCTTCTGGAAATGAAACGTCTGCTGTAATATATTCGGTAGCAGCAACGTTTTCAACAAGTCTTCTGTTCCCCTCTTGTATCTTGCTTAGTTGGAATATGATTGGAGCGGTGGTTAAGTATCCTTCAGAGCTCCAGAAGCTCTAGCCCCTGAAAAAAGTTTTTACATCAGTAATAATTATGGCAGGTATGCTGCAAAAGATGAACTCTATTATTCAAATATAGATTTTGAGGTTCCTCTCGCCTTTAACATACAAGAAACACTTCAATGCCAAGGATTGCTGCCTCAGAAAGAAATTCCCAACCTTGAAAATGCACTTTTACCGGCTTTATTGTTGTGATTATGAGGAACTTGAGATCTTTGAGATTAGACAGGAGGTTCTGATTCTTAAGGCTTAAGGTACAGTGCTCTGAGTTCTGTTTCTCTGGTTTTAAGAGCCACCCACTACAATCAAGTTAGATAAGATAATCCTTCATTTTTTGGGCATCTGCCACCTCCACTACCAGTTTGGCGTTGCCTTTTTGGCTGCTGTCATTGAATTAAAAAGGAATTTGTTATATTTGAAGGCATGATTTGATTGAGAATAACTGATGCATGGAGCCAGGAAGTGTGAGTGAAGGTATTTACTATTTCTTTATGCATTAATTTTTGTAATGGACCAAGTAATGCCACTCAAAAACTGTAAAGAAAAACAAGAGGGTTGATTAGTTGTCCAAAATTCCATATTTCTGGAAAGAGATATAGATGCCCTACTTGAGTGGACAAAGATTGTCTTTTAGACTTCAAAGTTCAAAACGTAGTGACAGTGCAACTTCACTTTCCTAGATTCTTTCCCCTTTTTTTTTTTTTTTTTTGGGTTCTTTTATAAAATTGTCAAACTTCATAAGGAACAACCCAGATTTCCCTTTACCTTCCTTGTTTTGAAGATTTCAGCATTCATGACCAGGGCATTCTTGTAGGTTTATTCAAAGTGCATCACTTGGACTGTTGTGGCAGTTCTCTTCTTCTTCCTGCAAAGCTAAGACAAAGCAAAGCAAAGCAAGAGGAAAAAAAAAAAAAAAAAGCAAAAAAGAAAAAAAAGAAAAAGAAAATTAAAGAGCTAAAGCAGTTGTGGTGGGCTTAAAAGAAGCGCAAAAGCATTGCAGAAAGAAAGCTTAAGGGCAAGTCACCTTGCACACAAAGATGCCTTTGCCCATTATTCTCTTCTTTTATTCTCTTTAATAAATGTATAAATCTCTGACTGAGAATGTTACTTTTCTTCCGTTGATTAAACAGAAATTTCAGGGACCCTTCTCAGTTCGTTTGCAAAACATGTTACATGCAACGGGTGTATGCACACAACATCATTCTCATAATAACCACGTCCCATGATCAAAAGAGACCGGTTTTTGTGAGAAATATGTTATATACAAGAATTATTTCTTGGTTAGGTTAGGTCTGGAGATAACATAATTTATCTAAACAGGGGCGGAGCCTCACGTTGGCCACGGTGGTATCCCGGTATAGCGAAGTTTTTCTCCTATTTTTGCCCTCAATGTAATAAATTTATATCGTTGTCCCCAAGAGAAATAAAGCTAGCTCCACCACTGCAGCTAAGACACTTTGTTATTAACTTGAAGCATATTGTGCTGAACCACTAATGCTTTGTTCAGAAGAGTCTGAGCAATACCTTCATCTTCTGCTGCTTTTTGTTTTTCCTTAAAAAAGAAAAAGAACGGTGAAAGGTTCGATGGAGGTTTTCTTTTCCCGTAAAGATAGACTGCTAGAAGATATAAAGAGGCCACTTTTAACTGGCAACATAAGTCTGCAGCACTTGTTGCCATCACGAAGTCATGATTTGTCCTTCATGAATCTTTGGTAGCTAGAAAAGAATTAGCTATCTGCTCAACTTATAATAAAGTGTTCTATTAGTACCATATCATATCTATAATCAAGCGTTTCATTACTTTAATGTTAGAAAATTTGCAAAATAAAGAATAATAACCTCCTTTCGTTTGAAAAAAAAATGAACACTTTCCGCACTTTCAATAGAACACTTTATTTAGTTTATGTGGTCGCAAAATGTACTTGAGTCGGGTTTTGCACCAATAACCCTAGGAGTAATTCTTGGGTGAGACTGCGGCATAGGGTGGTCCTATGCTAGAATTTTTCTAGCACTAGAAAGTGGCTTGGACAGTGAGTTATAGCATATCTGGCCTCAGGCTGACCATGAAAAAATAAAAATGTAGCATTTATCGAACTTCTAAGGTTTAGGGGTCAACAATCATAATAAAAGCAAACATGTATAGATCACCAACTTCAACTCACAGAAACAAAGAAATAAAATTCTCTGCTTGATTGCCCAACAATCATAGGAACCAATTTAAAAGTTGAAAAAGCTTAAAAATGCAGTCATGCCTGCAAAGAATATAGCTTTAACCAAACAAAGTATGGCAATAGGAAATCATTTTGATCCAAACCCATAATGCCAAAGAATCCAAACCGGAAAGTTTTCTTCTCTAACCAAAGAATTGGATTGAAAGTTTGACGACATTGAGCAAAACTAAGAAAAATTGGGTGTGAAAAAGACATAAGCCCAACTGAGCCCAAATTGGCCGAATGTTGATGGGTGTATTGAGGGGTTCGATCTGGCCATAATAATAGCTCTGTAATTGATTTGAGAGCTATTAACGACTCTCTCAGTACAGTCTCTCTGCTCACTTGAGAACTCGAAGTTAGGCCCATGTGCTCTTGCAACTATTAACTTGTTTGTACAGATTGAATAGAATTCAACATGGTTATATGAATCACTTTAGATGTAATTAGGAATATAAACCCCGATCTTAAGTAATTAAACAAGATTTTTTGAGATTTTAATAGAAAGTATACATTGACTTATTGAGGTATCAATATTAGTATATAAACTGTATCTTACACTAAACCGGATTTTTACATTTTGACTTGTTGGGAATTTGATTTTCTAGTATTTTCAATTCAATCCAAATGGGGGTACTTCTATATTTACATTGTAAATTTAAGTAAATGGAGTGATTTAAAAATAAATTAAAGTAAAAAAACAAGATATTTACTTAAATGTTTGGGATGAAAATAAGGCAATAAAGCAATGGGTAAGCCGTCTAGGCCTGTGGGTAAACCAGCAAGATCCGGAAAGCTCACTCAATCTCGGCCAGATGTGCAGGCCCGGGCTGATCCCTTTGAACCCAGAAAAATAAAAATAAAAACCCATAAAAGCCTAGCTTGAATTGAAAAATTTCCGTTTGGGCCATATGATCCCTACTTGGAACTATTAACTTGTTCTTTCATATAAAATGACATATTGTTGATTTGTTATGTTGTGACTTTGTGAGAGTAGTAAATTATTTTAGGCTGAAAACAAAAGATAAGGGCCATTTGGTAATGTTTTTAGAGCCCATTTCTCGTTTGCATTTCCTGTTTTTGGGCTAATGATCGTTTTCGTTTTCCCTCACAAAATGTTTTCTGAAAACAAATCCAACTTTGTGAACAAAAGTTGAAAACGATAAAATGTTGTTTTCAATTTCAACGTTTTTGTTTTCTGAAGATACGAAAATTCATTTTGTCCTTATCTCGCTTTCTCTAATCAACTGAGGAGCACCATTGTAGAAACCATCTCCTCTGATCCGAATCCATCGTCATCAACAGCCACTACTGACCTTGAGTTTAGACTGGTCTACCCATTCCAGTCAATCGTGCCGGCACTGCCAGCACCTGATTGATGCAAGAAAACTACTAAATAGAGAAACCAAGAAGAGAGAAAAATGAATGTTTTTATTTTTTATTTTATACAGAGAGTAGGGACAGATACAATACATCAAGGTGGGATCTGGGAAGAAAGAAGAAAAGAGAAAGGAGAGAAGAGAGAAGAGGAAGAAAGAAAAAAAGAAAGAAATGGGCCTAGGAAGGAAGAAGAAAAGAGAGGATGAGAAGAGGAAGAAAAAAAAGGCAAAGAAACGGGCCTTGGGGAAGGAAGAAGAAAAGAAAGGAGAGGAGGAAGAAAGGGAAAAAAAAAAAAAAAAAGGGGGCCTGGGAAGGAAGAAGAAAGATAAAGGAGAGAAGAGGAAGAAAGAAAGAAAAAGGAGAAAAAAGGAAAAAAAGAGAGAAAGAACATAGATAGGATAATTTTACCTTTAAAAAACATTAGAATTTTTTACTTTTTACATTATATATTTTTTATTGTTTATAATAATTTCAGCCCTTAAAAAAAAAAAAAAAATCCTATTTTTTGGGTTAAATTATATATTTTTCATTGTTATGTTGCCATACACGTTTTCACTGTTGTTTTATGAGACTGTATTCTAATTAAACTAATAGACATATTCTCAAACTCTGAAAATGCAAATTCGTTTTCTTGTTTTCATTCTTTGAAAATATTCTCAGAAAACATTCTTCAAAAACGTTACCAGACGGACCCTAAGGAAATAAAAGACAAAGAAAAATCAAGAGCTAAAAGAATTTTGGTTAATTAGCTTAAAAGAAATGCTTTTGCTTAAAAGAAATGCAAAAGCATTGCAGAAAGAAAGCTTTAAGTCATAAATCGCAGGCCACAGGATATATACCAAGGTTTCATATACCATATAATCAATTAAATTAGTTGAGATTTAGAGATATACAATTGGTGGTCCTTTTTTCTCGTTCGTTGTTCCTTTTCGCCGCCCGCGGAGGTCAACTTTGCTCGGAGGAAAGGAGAGTTCGTTGGATGAACACCAATGCCCCGATTGGATGTCTCTTGGCTCGCAGGGATTACTCTTTCAATCTCTCAACAAAATCGAAAGTTAAATTAGGTTGCCAGAAACTAGCGGGCTCGGTTGGAGCCCTTTTTCCTCGATACCTCTTGACTCTGATTCGTGGTGATTGCGTTGGCGTGCCACTATTGGGTATGAGACCAGCCCAATAGACCTGGTATGGAAAAGTGTTGTGATGAACTTTGGTGAGTTTCGCGCGTCTTTTTCTAGACTTCTTCTCAAGCCATTGTGTTCCAAGGGGGGTACTGGCATGGATTGATTCTTTTCTATGCCTCAACTAAGAGGACTTCAATATTCTTTCATTCGCGTATATCAACCTATCAAGGGTGAGAGATACCTGGGCAGGCAAAGGGAAGAGACCAAGATCGTGGTTAGTAAGACCCTGTTTGGGTTTCAACAACCAGTTTCAATATTTAAGTCGTCCTTGGGCTGGATTATTAATAGTTAATTCGGGCCCAATGATATGGTTCAACCTCCTGTTCCTTCTATTGTCACTATTCTATTCGGATCCCAGATTTCTTTTCAGGCCTGAACGTTGGTTCTTTGAATTTTCTATAAGGACGAAGGCGGGAATTCGATTTTATATTAAATGATCCGTGGTTCGTTCTTAAGTGATTAAATGGGATATTTTAAGATGATTCCTACCATTTTCAACCAGTCTGAGTGTGAATGAAAATAAAGAGCAGAACCTTCTTTAATTAATCCATCTAATCAATCTTCAAATTCAAATTACAAGTAGTAGGAAAAGAAGAAATTGGAGATTTCTCAATCTAGTTAGATGATTAATAAATTGAAATAGATCACTTTGAAAGAAAATCATACCATGAAGATGACAGAGCGACGAGAGAGATAAACACAGGAGTTGTCAACTGGTTATTTAGAAAGGAAGGCAGATTGTTATCTTGAGCTTTTTCAAGTTTTTGAGACGTTGCGTCTGGTTTTGGAGAGAGAGTCCTCTTCTTTTGAGGTGGAACCTCTTTATTTATAGACTAAGACATAACCCGTAATGATGGAAACTACGAAAAGACACTTGGCTTGTGGTTGAAAGTCAGCTGCTGGTTCGTTGGTCTTAACTGGTTCATAGAGGGAATGATGGAAGGCTTCTGGCAGGAACCGTTGGTTCTTTGCGAGGTCCTTTTGATTTGATCCCCTCGTAAATCTGGCTGGCAACTTGATCTTTCTCTAGTTTTGGTGGTTTATGTACGACTTGCTTTCTTGCTGGGCAAGAAGGAGGTCAAGTCATCATTAATGGTGATAATCCCCTTCAGTCCCTCACGAGGGCTTAGAAGACACGTTTATCTATTTTTATCTTTTAGTGCGAAATAAATCTATGGGCCTCCTAATTTTGGGCCTTTTCATTAGTTTCTTCCAAAAAGCCCATCAGAATGATGACCCTTTGTTTTTAAAGAAAAAGACAAGTGCTACTGGGCCCGGCTCTCTTTAAAAATATTCTTTCAGACCATTAGACCATTTACTAAAATTGGGTACAAACAACAATCAATTGAATGACAGCCCTCATTTTTGACTTGTTGAAGTTCTCAGCACAACATAAGCTGCAGCCAGCAAACCTAAAGTTTTATAGATTTGGCTCACTGTCTTGAGTGGATATATATATATATATATATATATATATATATATATATATATATATATTAGGCCCTCAGTTTTGGCACTCCACCTTTGGCCACTCAAATGGATTCCACATTTTTATTTTTCCAATTGTAGTTATATATAAGTGAATTATAGTAACATCATATGAGGATATTATGCTGAATTCAGCCTTTAGTAAATGAGAGAGACTCTATTAAATTGGCCATTCAAATCATGTTCTATTGGATTCCACATGTTTGAATGTACTTACAGATAATTTCGCCTCGTTTTGTTGGGGGAGCGATATTTTAGCATGTTTCCATTCATTTATCGTCAATTTATCGATAATTTTGCGATAATTTTGGTAGCGATATTTTCATTCAAATGGCAGCTGTAAATAGTCAACATATCGCGATATTATCGATATTTCCCAATTTTTGAACCACCGATATTTCCGAAACCCTCGATATTTAAGAACTTGAATGTACTACATGGGGCAAGGCATGGTACTTCTGTGATATCCATTAATGCCTCCTATAAGGCCTAGGCCACGTGACCAAACTCCAAAACCTTTCGTCAATATTATAACTTATCAGCACAATGCAATACCTATAAATATGCAACACTTCTTTGAATCACAATCACATTTCTCATCCAAAACCCAAAAAATGGACCTCAAGCTCTCAACCCTCCTCTGCTTAACCCTACTCTTCTCCACCATCCTAAACCCAGCTCTCTCAGAGCTCTGCAACCCGAAAGACAAGAAAGTCCTCCTACAAATCAAGAAAGCCTTCAACAATCCCTACATCTTGTCCTCATGGAAACCAAAGAGAGACTGCTGTGACTGGTACTCTGTCACCTGTGACTCCACCACAAACCGCGTCAACTCCTTCACCCTCTTCTCCGGCGGACTCTCCGGTCAAATCCCGCCTCAGGTCGGAGACTTGCCATATCTTGAACTCCTTCAGTTCCACAAGCAACCCAATCTCACTGGCCCAGTCCAACCCTCCATTGCAAAACTCAAGAGCCTCAAGTTACTGCGCCTCAGCTGGACCAACATCTCCGGCTCTGTCGCTGACTTCCTCAGCCAACTGAAGAACCTCACCTTTCTTGAACTCTCATTCAATAACCTCACAGGCTCCATCCCCAGCTCACTTTCTCAGCTTCCAAACCTAGAGGTTCTTCATCTAGACCGTAACAAGCTCACAGGTCTCTTCCAAATTTTCGTATAATTAATCTTGTGTCGATTTTCTGTTAACATCCATATTTAAAGCCTTGCTTGCTTACAGGTCCTATTCCAAAGTCATTCGGAGAATTCCATGGCAGTTTTTCAGCTCTCTATCTCTCCCACAACCAGCTCTCAGGCAAGATACCAACCTCATTAGCCAAACTGGACGTCAGCACCATAGACTTCTCCCGGAACAAGCTCGAAGGTGATGCATCCATGCTCTTCGGATTGAACAAGACAACCCAGATTGTGGATCTGTCGAGGAACTTGCTGGAATTTGATCTGTCAAAGGTGAAGTTTTCGAAGAGCTTGACTTCCTTGGATCTCAACCATAACAAGATCGCAGGCAGTATTCCGGTGGGGCTGACCCAAGGGGATTTGCAGTACCTGAACGTGAGCTACAACAGGTAAGTGTGGTCAGATTCCAGTGGGTGGGAAGTTGCAGAGCTTTGACTCCTCGACGTATTTCCATAACCGGTGCTTGTGCGGTGCTCCACTCCCAAGCTGCAAGTAATTCCCCCGGCTCCCCCGGCTATGGAAGATTAAATTTGGCCAGCAATTTCATTACCACTTTGCAGTTATATACTTCTGTTTGATAAAATAAGGGCTTCATGCAATAATCTATACTACTGCTAAACAGGCTACAGCTTTTTGTAACCTAGTAGTAAGGAATTAATAAGATTTGTTTGTGTGCCAACAAATCACTTGCTCAAAATGAAAATAGAGTAATTCTTGGGTGAGACCACGACATAGGGCAGCCCTATACTAGAATTTCAATGGCACTAGAATCTGGCTTGGACAGTGAGTTAAAGTACATGACATTGAATTTGCCAATTAGCTTTGGTATCTAGGGTTTAGACGTCAAAACTACATAATAAAGCAGACATAGATCACCAATAATTTCAACTCATAGAAACAAAGAAATAAAATTCTCCCAACAATCATTTGAAATGCAGTCATACATAGAACATAGCTTTAGCCAAGCGAAAGTAGAGCAACATGAATTGATTTTGACCCAAAGCCTAATGCCAAAGAATCCAAACCTGAAAGTTTTCTTCTCTAAGAATTGGATTGAAAGTTTGACGAATTGAGCAAAACTAAGAACACCAAAGATCTAGATTTGGCAAAGAGCGAAGAAAAACAAAGAAAAAATAATATTAACGAGAAGGGTTAATGCTTGTGAATGCAATTGTGCAAGCATGGGTTTGGCAGAGAGCCATTTGGCGCTACTCCATTAATTTCAAGTTTCTTAAGTCATTGGCCTCCACAAAAAGAAAAGGCCTTTTTTGTTGTTAATTTGTTATTTTCAATTTCCTTTTTAAAAAAAAAAAAAATATTTACGTAGACACGCATAAGCTTAAACTTTCATCCATACAATGCGATTGAATATAAAATTTCTTCCCACAAAGTAGAAACTAAATATCACTTGACTAAATAGTCAATGATTTACCTCCTCTTCTTTAGCTATCATTTTTTTTTTCCCCTTGTTCTTTTGGTTGAGAGGTAGACTGAAGCCGAAACAAGCAGAGAAACAAACTAACACAGCACAACCCTGCCTAGGCCATTCCTCCAATGCCATCATCAGCTCGAAGGACCACCAAAAAAAACAAAAAAACAAAAAAAACAAAAAACAAAAAAAAAAAACCCTTAGGCCCTGTTTGTTATCCTACTCAAAAAAGTAAATTCAAAAACTATGATTCTTTTTAAAAACATGAGTTTTCAAATAATGATTTTAAGATCTAAAAATTTGTTTGGTATTGAAATCCAAACTATTTTTAAGATCTAAAAAAACTGAAATTATAATATGAAAATCAGAAACCCTAGATTCCCAAATTGAAATTAACAAAGGAAAAGGAGAGAGAGAGAGAGAGAGAGAGAGAGAGAGAGAGAGAGAGAGAGAGAGAGAGAGAGAGAGAGAAATGGGAGCAGAAGGAGAGAGAGATGAGAGAGAGAAAGATGCAAGAGAGAGAGCATGGAGATAGGGAGGAGAGATAGAAAGAAAAAAAAGGGAGATTCACTATTATACCTAATATAGGGGCCCAAATTATAAAAATACCCTATATGAAATGGACTTTAGAAACACACCCAAAACGCATTTACAACATAACAAAGAGGGTTTTAACTTCTTATAAATTACAAAATTGCCATCAATTTCTTAAAACAAGTCCAACCCCAAAATCTCATAAAAATACCCAAAACACTTAATAGGGCATCAAAGTAATTTAATAATCAATATTAAATTCAATAAGGCTAGCTGTCATTTTTTGAATTTTTTTTGGGTTTGTTTATAGCAATTCAGTAGTGTAGGGTTTATTTATAATATTAGTGCTAAGAATGAGTATATCACTAAATATCTCAAAAAAAAAAAAAGGGGGTCTGTTGTAAAGTCAAGAATGTAGAGCCCAAAATGGTAGAGCCCACTACCTAATTAATTGAAGAGTAATGATGATGATTGCCAACAACTAGTAAAAAAAACCCTTTGCGCGACCAAATTTTGCGCGACGAAAAACTATTCGTCGCTCAAAGCCTCTTTGCGCGACAAAACTTGAAACTTCGTCGCTCAAAGTCTTGCGCGACCAAATTTTGCGCGACGAAAAATAATTCGTCGCGCAAAGTCACTTTGCGCGACAAACTTTTGCGCGACGACAATATATCGTCGCTCAAAGTCTTGCGCGACCAAATTTTGCGCGACGACAAATAATTCGTCGCTCAAAGTCACTTCGCGCGACAAACTTTTGCGCGACGACAATACATCGTCGCTCAAAGTCTTGCGCGACCAATTTTGCGCGACGAAAAATAATTCGTCGCTCAAAATCTTTATAAAAATAAATAAAATAAAAAAATTTATTTTTTAAAATCTTTGCATGATGTAATCCAAACATTTTGTCACCTAAACCAATTTATTTTTATTTTTTATTTTGTATGCATAACACTTAAGAAATTAAATGGTATATATATTTATTAAGTAGCTTTAAATTTATTATTTTAGATCGGATCGGATTTTTATTAGAAAAATATATTCTTGTTGTTTGGATTGGGTTTTTGTTAGCAAAAAATATATTTTAAATTGATGATCAAATTATTTCATTGTATTCATATCGGGTCAAGGAGTGTAGCAGTAAAAAATCATCAAAATCGAAGTTAAAATAACCGTTAAATCGTGATTTTTCTTTATAACCGTCGAAAAGTTTTGTCCCCTTACTTGATCTCTGAATGTTTATTTTTTCCGATTTTTGGCATATATGATCTCGAAGTATAAACAAACAAGTTTGATGGTTGGATCGTTGAAACTAGTTTTTTTGAATGCATATGCCATCAAAACAATATATTCACTAACAATTAAGAGTTTATTTATACTTTTGTTAAATATAACATAAGATTTTGTGGTATCCACTAGTGTAAATATTTTTAATTGAAGATCAAATTCAGTCATTGTATTCATATAGGGTCAAGGAGTGTAGCTGTAAAAAATCATCAAAATCGGAGTTAAAATAACCATTAAATCATGATTTTTCATTTATAACCATCGAAAAGTTTTGTCCCGTTACTTGATCAATAAATGTTTATTTTTTCCGATTTTTGGCGTATATGATCTCGAAGTATAAACAAACAAGTTTGACGGTTGGATCGTTGAAACTAGTTTCATAGAATGTGTATGCCATCAAAACAATATATTCACTAACAATTAAGAGTTTATTTATATTTTCGTTAAATATAACATAAGATTTTGTGGTATCCACTAGTGTAAATATTTTAAATTGAAGATCAAATTCAGTCATTGTATTCATATAAGGTCAAGGAGTGTACCTGTAAAAAATCATGAAAATCGGAGTTAAAATAACCGTTAAATCATGATTTTTCATTTATAACCGTCGAAAAGTTTTGTCCCGTTACTTGATCAATGAATGTTTTTTTTTTTTCCGATTTTTGGCGTATATGATCTCGAAGTATAAAAAAACAAGTTTGATGGTTGGATCGTTGAAACTAGTTTCGTAGAATGCGTATGCCATCAAAACAATATATTCACTAACAATTAAGAGTTTATTTATACTTTCATTAAATATAACATAAGATTTTGTGGTATCCACTAGTGTAAATATTTTAAATTGAAGATCAAATTCCGTCATTGTATTCATATAGGGTCAAGGAGTGTAGCTGTAAAAAATCATGAAAATCGGAGTTTAAATAACCGTTAAATCATGATTTTTCATTTATAACCGTCGAAAAGTTTTGTCCCGTTACTTGATCTATGAATGTTTATTTTTTCCGATTTTTGGCGTATATGATCTCGAAATATAAAAAAACAAGTTTGATGGTTGGATCGTTGAAACTAGTTTCGTAGAATGCATATGCCATCAAAACAATATATTCACTAACAATTAAGAGTTTATTTATACTTTTGTTAAATATAACATAAGATTTTGTGGCATCCACTAGTGCAAATGTTTTAAATTGAAGATCAAATTCAGTCATTGTATTCATATAGGGTCAAGGAGTGTAGCTGTAAAAAAAAATCATCAAAATCGGAGTTAAAATAACCGTTAAATCGTGATTTTTCATTTATAACTATCGAAAAGTTTTGTCCCATTACTAGATTTTTGGATGTTTTTTTTTTGCGATTTTTGGGGTATACGATCTTGAAGTATATACAAACAAGTCTTATGGTTGGATCGTTGAATGATGTGTGTGTATATATATATATTTATTTATTTATTTATTTATTTTGTACGTATAACACTTAAGAAATTGAATAGTATATACATTTATTAAGTAGATTTCACCTTAATTATATTTTAAATCATAAAATAAAATATTTTTATATTTTATTATTCATAACAATTATTTTAAAAAATATTGCGCTACGAACCAATTTTTCATCTCTCAAAAGTTTGCGGGACCAACAGTTCGTCGTGCAAAACTCAAAAAATTTGGGCGAGTACCAAAAATGGGACGCGGGTTTTTAAAATTAAAAAAAAAAACTTTAGACTTTGCGCGACCAATATTTTTTGTCGCTCAAAACTTTGCGCGACCAATATATATTTTTCGTCGCGCAAAAATTTGGGCGGGTACCAAAAATGGGACGCGGGAATTTTTTTATATAATTGTTTTAGACTTTGCGCGACCAATATGTTTTTTTCGTCGCGCAACAATTTAAAAATTTTGGCGGGTACAAAAAATGGGATGCGGGAATTTTTTTTTTTTAAAATAATTTTTTAGACTTTGCGCGACCAATACTCCTGTATTCGTCGCGCAAAACTTTGCGAGACCAATATACTTTGTTTTTCGTCGCGCAAAAATTTGGGCGGGTACCAAAAATGGGACGCGGGAATTTTTTTATATAATTGTTTTAGACTTTGCGCGACCAATAAGTATTTTTCGTCGTGCAAAAAGTTAAAAATTTTGGCGGGTACCAAAAATGGGATGCGGGAATTTTTTTTTTTTAAATAATTTTTTTAGACTTTGCGCGACCAATATTCCTGTATTCGTCGCGCAAAACTTTGCGGGACCAACATATGTTTCGTCGCGCAAAGTGATACGATTTTTAAAAACTGAAATAACTCCTCCACCATTTCCTCAATTTCTTTCACTACTCTTACCTCTCCTCTCTCTTTCCCTCTCCCCAAATCCCACCCTTTCTCTCACACTCACTCCTCTCACTTAATCTCTCATCTCTCTCTTCATCTCTCACTCTCACTCACTCTCTTGGTGGGCTAGGGCAATTTGGAATCATCACTAGGGCTAGAATTGCTCTCGAACCTGCCCCCCAAAGGGTATCTCTCTCTCTCTCTTCCCTCTTCCCCCTCATATTATTATAATTAGTTGTTTCAATAGAAATGGGTTTTGGTTGGGTTCCACCTTCCCATGGTGGGACAAAAACAAGTCCTCAAAAGCAAGGTATGATGAGCTTGACCTACCAAAGGGGGTTTCGAAGGGATCGAATATGGGTCCATGAATTGGAGCTTTTTGAACCCATTATTCAAACGGGTATTCTATAGCTGGCAATGTTGTTGACGTGTCCTCTTTGCTTCTTTAACTAACATGGTCTCTTTCTCTATTTCCTTTTTTTTATTTTTATTTTTTTATTATTGCTTTATTTGCTGCCCTTGTCAAACAGGTGAGGTGGATCCGAGTACTGTATTCCAACTTTTCGGCTTTTACCAAAGATCAGGAATTCCTCATCTCTCTGCACGGGCAACCTCCACCCACAAGTTCGATTATGTCGAGGGTTTCGTGATTGTAGATGGAGGCCTCATCAACAATTGGAGGTCGTCTTTCTTCTCTCCTAGCAACCCTGTCAAAATCACCTCTATTAATTCTCAAGGGGGTGTATTAGGATTTTATTATTGTACTTTGTTAATTTATGTGTACATTTTGAATATTATATATATTTATTGGATAATTTGATCACTATTTTTCATGTGTAATTTTATTTTGAATATGTCAATTTAAATTAAAGTAATTAAGAAAAATCTTACAATTAAATTAAATTTAAAAAGTAAAAATTTGAAAAAATTAATATAATTAAATTAATATCAATTTAAATTAAAGTGATTTTTAAAAAATCATACAATTAAATTACATTTAAAAAGTAAAAATTTGAAGAAATTAATATTAAAGAAATAATAAAATAAAAAGTCAAAAACCTTGCGCGACAAAATATTTTGTAGCGCAAACTATTAAATTAGTTTATTTTCATTAAAAAAATTTAAAACACAAAAAATATTTGGTCGCGCAAATATTTGCGCGACGTTAGTATTCGTCGAGCAAAACTCTAAAATGTGGGCGGGTGCCAAAAATGGGACGCGGGAATTTTTTATTTTTTTATAAATTTTTTTAGACTTTGCCGACCAATGTATTTCGTCGCGCAAAACTATGTGCAACGAATATTTTCCGTCGCGCAAACCTTTGCTCGACCAAAAACATTCGTCGCGCAAAGTTTTGCGCTACTAATGTTTTTCGTCGCGCAAAGTTACTTTGCGCGACCAATATTTTTTCATCGCACAAAGTTACTTTGAGCGACCAAAATTTTTTCGTCGCGCAAAGTTACTTTGCGCGACCAATGAAAAGACTTGGTCGCGCAAAGTCTTTCTTTTTTCACGATCTTTGCGCGACAGATTCTGCGCGACGAAGTTTCTGTCGCGTTAAAATTTGTGGGACTACAATGTATTTTGCGCGACGAAATTCTCTTCGTCGCGCAAAGTGTAAAATGTAGTAGTGATAGCAACATGCCAACATCGAAAACAAGAAGAAGAAACTAAGAAAAATAGGAAACAGTAGCAAGGAAAACTAAACCTTGAATTAAGCCTTCAAGAGAGGAGCAGAGCAGCAGCCCAAAACCCAAAAAGGAAAGCGATTGATCCATATTGGTAGCCAGTCATCATAGTTTTCACGGCAGAAAATTTCAGAATAGAAGATGAGTAATGCTTTGTATAGAAATGAAAGCAAGGATATGGGCTGTAAATGGAAAGCTAGATGAGAAAAGAGGGATGTAGTTCATAGAGATTGAAAAGTCCACTGGAAGGGGTAAAGCTGATTGCTTTCCGTTTTTAAATATAATTTTGGGGTTAAAATATCTACATTCAAGGGCAGGACAAGAGACGATTCAGGAAAAATTGGCGCCCACGCGGGATAGGAAATTTTTCTGAAAAAAAGTTTTGGAGGATAGAGGAGAGAGAGAGAGAGAAGAAATTGAGGATTTCACAGTGTTATCACATGAAGGTTCACAAATAGAAGTACTCGCAAGAGAACGGCCCATAAATATAATATGTAAAAATATCTTGGCCTGTCTTGGATATCATAGGTTCGTTTTGTGGTAAGGGAGGGAAGGGCTTCTTCAGGAAAGTTGGAAGGCGGCGATTGTTTGGCAACCAAAGCCCAATCTTTATGCGGACAGCGGACCGGAAGTATATAATTTGGTCCAAGAGATGAACCCAAACCCTTCTTCTCTGCCGTCCGATCTGATCCTTCCCAATGGCTGAAGCTGCTCATCCCATATGCAAACTCCTGATACTCTCTGGAATTTGTGTAATGAGTTATAAAATTTATAATCTCACAAATGAAGCAACGACACTGATGCTAGAAGCGGACAAAAATGTCGAGAAGTTTGATAGGTAATTCTGCATCCTTGCTTTAATTGGTTTCTTCACTTCGCTTCATAATCATGTTGGTTTTTCTGGTTTTTGCATCTCTATATTTTCGTTTACTGGAGAGTGGGAAGTATTTGTAACTCTCAGTTTTGTCCATCTCAAATTTCCCTTTTCTTTATAGAGGAATCCTCAAGTGTGGACTTCCTCAATGCATACATGTCAACAACCTATCTGTGTGTCTGTGTTAAACCTATTAATAACCATGCACTCTCCACTGGTTATTGACATGTCCTGACGTTCACACCTCAGGAATCACCCACATTTATAGTTTGACTTTCCTTGTTTCCCAATAGGACCTATGATGCCTTTACAACGGACTACATCATTGATACGTACCGGGAATGGAGGGAAAAACAAACCTTGCTGGACACCATTGCATCTACACGCAGGTTCAGGTGGGCATATCACAGTTAGTTATCTTGGTTTTGATTGATCTATTGGCCTTTTGGCCACTACACCACTCTTAGGTTTCTTGCTGCACTATTTTAGGTTTGCGTGACTTGATTACTTTATCTATTCTTTGCATGCAAATCCCCCTCAACAGATTGAACACCCAAACCTGAATCAGTAACTCAAAATCGTCACATTTCTCTCTCTGTGGATGTTAGTGTGGGGAAGATGCCAGAGGAATAGTTTTGTGCTTCAAATACTGATCGCCCGAGCCTCATCTGTCCATGATGTATGTGGTAATTTATTCTTTCTATGTTCCTCAATTTGTTAGTGTAGATGTACATCTCCTTTTGTTTTTCTAGGGCTGAAAAGCTCTCTATTTTATCCTGTTGGTCCTTTGCAACGCATAAGAAGTTTTACTGATTTTATATGCATAAGATATACAGTTAGATAGTCTTTTTCTTAGAATGTTTTGACTTCTATTTACCGAAAGGGAAAAAAGTTGGGTCTTTTACTAAATGTGTAAGCACGTGAAATTCATTGCTGGTTCTTATGGTAGTTTCTTACATCATCTTCCAGTGTGGTTTTGCTATTGTCTTGTGTTGACTTATTTTTTGCTATAATCTTCCAGTGTGGCAGGTGATGGCATGGGATGCTTGGTATTTATGGCTATGTTCCGGCCTGTATTTATACGACTATGGTTCGTATAAAGTATCTTCACTAGAGAAGTTTGTAAAAAATCTCTTTTATCTTTTATTCAGTCAAATGATGTGTACATTTTCTTTTATACTAAACCTTCAAAATGTTAAAGAAGATCTTCCGGCTGCAATAGATGCAAAGTACATTGCTTCTCACCATACGCATACAAAATAACCCACGTCTTGTCCCAAAAAAAAAGTCTTCTAAGTTCTAGACCCTAAAATGTAAGTGCTAATTTCACATTCTTGGAAGATCCAGAGTCTCTCCATTCCAGTACTAGCATTCCCAACAACATAATCAAAAAAATCCAAGAACCCAAAACACTTGCTCGTAGAAATCTTTGTGCTTTCAAGGCAGCTCCAACCTCTTTTTTCAATTTTCGGTTTTCCTCTTCTTCCTTACTTAATTGTTTCAATAGTCCGCATATCACAATCTTGGACCTTTCGCATACCTGTGGATCATACCATTCAAAGAATGCACAACCTCTTCTTACCCCATAATCGGCACAGCCCCAAAATCTTCTCCCAGGGTTGTTGTCAGTCCACGACGTTGTCAGACGACATTGATTGCCGCAGTGACAAATGGGCTAGCCCACTTCGCATCTTTGATTTGCCGACATCATCGACCTCGTCGACATCGTCTTCTTCGATTTGGAACCTAGGCAACCACTTCTGTTGATTTGGGGCTTAGGTATGAGTGGGGGCTTAGATATGGAACTCGATTTGGGGGTTTTCTGTTTTTTTTTTTTCTGAATTGGAAAAGGCCACGTTTTGTTTTGGGCACGAAACCCAGGGACATGAGATGCCAAAAATGCCCTTAAAAAATCGTCCAACTAGACGCCACGTAGGTAGGTAACAGATTTTCTAACGGTCTCGCTAACGGATGGGCAATCTGTAGGTTTTCGGTGAAGTTGAGTATGTACTCGTAAATATCCCCAAAATCGAGTATGAACTCGTAAATGACCCTATAAGTTGGGGGATTTACTGTAGTTTACCCGAATAAATATATGAAGAAAAACACTTGTCATTTCCATGTAAGCTGGAGGAGGACAATGAACAACATGGATTTCTTTCTTCAAAGGATGAGTATTCATACCCCTTTTTTCTTTCGACCTGCCAATAAAAGCTAGCTAATTATAAATCATTTGAGAAAGTCTCAATCTACTGATGTAGCTATTACGCAAATTTACATCAAGTTTTACTGACTTTTCTTATCCAGAGATAAAAGTCTTCTTTCTATTATGGCTTTCAAGATAAGGATGACATCTTCAATTTAATTTTTCTTTTCTTTTCTTTTCTTTTTGACATCGAAAGAAACTTATATTACAGTTGCTATAATTTTTTAAAGCCTAGGTATCTACAATAAGACCAAAGCAATTCGAATTCCGGAGGTTCATTGAGTCTTTTTAAGAATATATAAAGAAATAGGAGGAATGAAAGTAAGAAATGGAATTATGTTATATAGAGCCTTGTTAATGATCAGGAAGCTTTGTGGTGAACCGTCCGAAGCCATATGAAAAAAGAAATCCATGGCATCGTCCTCCTCCAGCTCAATGCTGAGAAGTGTTTTTATTTATTTATTTATATATTATTTATTTTGAGAACAAATTAAACAAAAGGGTAAATGAATAGACCACCAATAATATAGAGAAGAGAGTAAAAAGAGAATGAAACAGTCTAACTTTTTATTATCTTAATAATTAAGTTTAAATGCAGTAGCCAGATTTAATCTTAGCTATTAAAATTGATTTAATTTAAAGGTTGAAAATGTGTGCATAAATTTGTGGTTTTTGTATGTCCACCGATCTTGACCCATACTATTTTTCTATTGAGAGATTTTTCAAATAAACTTATTTAAAGAATCTATTCATGTCGCATTGTGTTTCAATGATCAACCTATTTTTAAAATCTTCA
>NC_047656.1:9790469-9811126 GCF_902201215.1 Prunus dulcis | reverse complement strand
AAATTTAACATCAACAAATATGTCATCATCATGTCCAAATCGCTATCCGTTTCTAGAAAACAACTTAACTGGGCAGCGAATACGTAACGTGAAATTGCCCAACTACAAACCCCTAAACCTTAGACACAAAATCTTCAAAATATCAACCATGGATGACTTCGATGAAACTGAAAACATAATGGTCTCCGACTTATATGTGCACTTGGCAATGACACATATTTTCATTAGCCTTGAAAATGCAAACAAAACAACAAACAAAAATAGAAAACAATTCAAATAAGTAAATAATGTATATGAGCAGTTGTAACATTCCAATAGACTTCCAAATATTAGTCTACAATCGAATTATGAAACAAGAAACTGCATCTAGTAAAAACCTGAAATAACAGAAACAACAGTGCACTTTATGAGAAAACATATCCTTAAATTTGAATAGAAACCAATAGAAAGCCATGTTCAAAGTACTAAAGCTAATATCAAAACACATTTAACTCCATGAGCAATTGTAACATTGCCATACACTTCCAATGAAGTTTATGAAACCAGAAACTGCAATGCAATTTCTGACAAAACTCCAACAAACAGATGCAGTTTATGACAAAAAATTAAAAAAAATTCGAATAGAAACCAGAAGGAAACCACGATAAAAGTACTAAAACTAAATTCCAAAAACATACAAGTCGATATAAACGAAAACAGGTTCTAAAATACTCATACCCCAAAACTTAGGACTGCCAAAAATCTAAACAACCAAACAACAGCTTATAATCAAATCTGATCACGAAACGAAGAAGATAGGGTTTAGCATTGAACGCCATAAGAGAGCACCACAAAATCGAACCACAAAACTGAGCTCGAAATACCCGAACTAAGGAGCACATAAATCACCTAAAACTGGCAGTCATTCATCATGCAAATCGAACGAAAACGTAGCAGAAAAAAGAAAACAAAAAAATGAAGCAAATAAAAGGAAAACCTACTAGAAAATTGAGCTCCAACGGCAGATCTACAACCACAGCTCCGAAACGAACGAACGAACGAAAAAAAAAGAAGAACGAAAATGCAAGAGAAGCTTGCGCTTTGTTTAAACATTCAGGGATAAAAGCGTCATTTAATTTGTAGGTTTACAAATGGGCCAGACTTTTTAAGAAGAAGGGTAGAATTGTCTTATCAGCTATAATTTTTGAGCTGGCCCAACGAATCTGGGCCTCCTCTTTGGCCTAATCTAAAATAACAATTTTTTCCTAGGTATTAAAACCAAAACCAAAGTACCCAATATCTCACATACTAAATAGTAAAGTTTATTATGTCTAATACCTAATTTTTCTTACCATTTATTCGTTGTATGGTGTAGGTTTATTATCCATACAACAGTATTTATTTAAATGTGTGGCGCGGGTTTATCATCCACACAACTGCCGTTACTTTTATTTAAAAGTATGGAGCAGAATTTGTGCCCATACAAGCACATTTACTTTATTATTATATGGTGTGGAATTAACTCCCATACAACAATAAATTTACTTTATTGCACATTTACTTTTATTTAAGTTATGGTGCAGGATTAACGTCCATATAATAAGCAATTTAATTTATGAATTTACTTTACCGCACATTTAATTTTATTTAAGGTATGATGCGGGATTAATGTCCATACATCAAGCAATTTAATTTATGAATTTATTTTACCGCACATTTACATTTATTTAGAGTATGGTGCAGGTCAATTTATTTTTCAGCAATTTATTTACAAGCAATTTATTTTATGGATTAATTGTGCAGTATGATGAGTTTTTTACAACATACAGATCAGGACCAAAAGTTCATTGATCCTCATCATACAACTACATCAGGACTTGAAGATCCTTGATGATGATAATGATATGAGAGCTGGCAGTCTCTCCAGTACTATACTTGTAAACAAGAGATCAAACTTGAAGATCCTTGATCCTTGACATGTAAATAAGGACCTAGAGTTCCTTGATGATGTAATAGTACCGTATTGGTTAAAAGTGCCGTACACATGAATAATAATTGTACTGGCAAATATACTGTACACATGAATAGATATGTGTTCATGACTTGATGAATAGTACCGTCACTATATACAAAAGAGAACATGTAGTTCCTTAAACTCATGGATGAGCAATTAAATGAGATGCCAGAAGTTCCTCAAAATATGGACAATTATGTAAGGGCTTGAAGTCCCGAAATATGTACAGAAAATTGTAAAAATGTCTATACCATGAGAATATGTAATTTTGGCCCGAAGTTCAAAATCTAAGGGGATCGAATGTCCATACTATGAGAATATGTGATATTGGCCTTAAGTTCAAAATCTAACAGTGTTGAGAACCTGAAGTTCCAACAATTAAATGGACAACCCTTGAGGTATTATTGCAAATTGTGGTACGCCACATATTTTTCTTTGGCATAAGAAAATGATGAATTTAATAAAGTTCGATTTTGTTATAATCGACACCTCAAGGAAGAAATATATTTTGATAATTCCGGTTGTTAAGAATACACCGTGAAAAGGATAATATCAGGATTAACCTCAAATGATGAATTGAGACTCCTTACATATTTTGTTATATTATATGATCTGGGTCGGAAGCCCATGGATCCAAGTATATGAGAGATCTCGAAACTGAAGTTGTGGGTATATAGTAGTTAATGCTCTTCACTACTATTGTGATATTATCATGATTTATACTCAATTTATATTTCATGCCTATTTGAAAAGGGCGAATAAATTCTGAGTTCGTGTTTAGCCTGGGCCAAAAGTTCCGGGCTCACTTGCATGGAAATATGTAATTTGAGAGATTTGATGTGGTTATTTGAACTTATAAGGCACGAGGTTCTAAACCGTCATTTTGAAAAGACGTAAAAACCACAGGTGCAAGTTTAAGAATTTGTGAAATTATTATAACAGGAAAGAAGACATACAGCAGATAGATTTTTCCGCATGTAAGGAAAAGCAGGCTCTGCAAAATCTATAAAATTACATCATATTCTGGAGGCCTCTGAAGGAAGATGACGGCACCACTTAAGCTTAGCCATGAGCCTCTCGTGGTCTCCCAGAATCTTTTCATTGGAAACCTGCAGCATGTCTAGCCTTCTCAGCGTATCAACGGAGTACGAACTCACCAGTTTCAACAAGGCATTATTTTCTTCTTTAAGTTTCTCAACCTCCTGTTGAGACTCATGAAGCATTCTCTAAAGAGACAAATTTTCAGTGGTTAGCTCCTGAACCTCTGAAATTGGTACTTAGGTGACGAGGGGTAAATTTAAAAGATATTCAATCAAGAACGCAACAACCTTCACACACTTTAGACCTTGACCAAGTACACTTATGACTAGTCAACTGCTAGGCATGAACAACCACAATCAAGAATACACACAGAGCATGCCACAATGTACCTGCAACCCTAGAAGATTACTAGTGAGAACCTAGGCACTCAGAAGGACCCGTCAATCTAGGCATCCCCTATGCTAGCAACAACTATGGTGAAAGTGTGTGAAATCATCATAATCAAGTAAACACCAAACAGCAGATAATGATGACTAGTCAACTATAAGGACACAAACCCAGAATTTATACAATGACTAGTCAACCACAATTCATACGATGACTAGTCAACCACCAAGAACACAAACCCAGAAATTCATACGATGACTAGTCAACCACCAAGAACACAAACCCAGAAAAATTACAGAGATGCAATCAGAAATTGTTCACCCAGAAACCCACCATTGGGAAAAACTGGGGGTCATCAACCGACCAGGCAATCCACTAAGTAGAAAAAGATTCTTACAAAGGAACACAAGCAAGCTCAAGCAAAACCTAGATCTATTTAGGAAGATGAGCAATACCTCCTTTGTGCAATCTTCTTCTCCAACTTAGCAAAGCTTGAAGCTCAGTTCTTCATGGCAATGGCAGCTCCTTCTCCAGCTCTTTCATCCCATGGCACTAGCTTGCAAGCTCTAACTCATACAGAAATGAAATTTGGATTCATGGAGAAAATGACCAATTTCTTCAAGAAACCATACTCTTGAAGAAATCAATCTTGAATCTGACCTAGATGTATATGATAGAGTGTTTGATCTAGCAAGATGAAGTTTTCATATTTCAAATGCAGTTTTCAAAAAGAAACAATTTGGAAAACTCAAAGATGAAAAATATGAAGGTTACTCTTGAGGAAGAAGAAGCAAAAGTTTGCTATGAAACTTTCCAAAACTTCTCCCCCAAAAGTGACGGCTGCCCAAAGAAGAATTCTTTGGTATTTACACACAAAAGTTCCCTAGGTCAGAATCCCATGTGGCAGCAGAGAGAGAGAAAAAGGAATAGGACAAAAAAGTTGGTTATCAAGCTGGCGAGCAAGGATGACTAGTCATCCAAGAAACAGATGACTAGTCATCATTTTATGAAAATAGTATAATGCAATGTTATGCAATGCACAATTTACCTTTGCCAATTTGCATGAACCTCCATATGATAGTTGTTAGTTAAGAACACCTAGAGAAGCTATTCTCAATCTAAACTTGAGCTTGATAAATAACAATAGAAATCCTATTACAAAGTTGTCAAGGGAAGCCAAAAGAAAAACCCAAAATGCATACATTAACAACCTCATTTGCTCTAGCACGCAAATGATCAACCATGATAGAAACAGAAGCAGCACTCTAAATGCTAAAAGCCATTGAGTCATCAATAGCCTCTTCATCAGACCTCACTGATAACAACATTTCATCCATTGGAATAAGGAAATTCCTAGCTACTATAACAGTAGTCGCATCATTCATCATCACAGAATCACTAACCACGAGATGACGATTTTGGGATACAAAGGATGGACGCCAGACTTTGGCGTCTCGAGTTGTGTTGAGAGCAACATTTAAATCAAAATGGTTTAGGTGAGAAGAAGAGGGAGCGATTTTTAGGAAAGTTTCGAGGAAAGTTTTAAGAGAAGCTGAATTTACAGAAAATGAAGAAGTTGAGTTGAAATGCAGTTACTCCAATCAGGTCTTGCAGAGACAATATCTATAGGCGGAAATATGGCAACGGTTTTCAGGATCCCAATATTATCTCGGATCCCCATATTATCTTTTTTTTCTTTCCCAGATTCCACAACTCCACGCGGCCTCCATTAATGTTTGTTGGCACTTTCGGCGTTCTCAAGGATTATTTTCGTTAAAGCCGATCTTGCTTTGCGGATTTACGGAGCTTCTTTTTCAAAAGCACCCCAAGAATCTCGCAAATTTCCTATGGTTAATTTGAAATTCACCGGTTCTACCTATTCCTTTTATTTGTGTATAAATATGTTACTAACGAAATTTTCTTTGCAGAATACATCTAGTGTTCTCTAGTTTTCTCCATATCTAGTGATGCAATATCCACATGTTTTTCCTATCAGTGAGCACTCAATGTGCTTGAAAAGCAAGACTATCTCTGATCATCCATTCAAGAAGCGAGACTATCCCTGATCACGTTTCCGCTACATCAGGGAACTTTCAAGATGACCACATGCTCTAATCTCCTGAAGTTCTTCTAGACTAGGAGAAATGAGAGTTTGTTGTCTGCTCTCATCAGCTTTATCACATGATTGCTTACCTTACCTTGCAATCAATATCACAATTT
The DNA here is from genome assembly GCF_902201215.1 of Prunus dulcis. Lineage (NCBI taxonomy): Eukaryota > Viridiplantae > Streptophyta > Magnoliopsida > Rosales > Rosaceae > Prunus > Prunus dulcis. The sequence goes on along the minus strand of NC_047656.1, from coordinate 9,805,485 downwards.
TGAATCTTTTCTTTCTTTTTACAACTCTCTGTTCATATGAGATTTTATTTCTTTAAAACAAACATCTGAAGAAAGAATCCATGAAGTGATTATAACTCTGAGGGTTATTTGTTTTTGACAGAGAGAAGAATTGTGATTTTTGCTCTTGAAGGATATAACTAGATCATCAAGCATTACATTGTATTTGTTGAGCTGATACGAGCTTGGAAGATATTTGAGCAAAGTCTCTCCCACCTAAGGATGTAAGTGATACTTATGTTATTTCATACTTGTACTTTTATTTTGATATTTTGTACTACGTCCATAAAGATAACCGAATGGGGAGATACGGGCGTTCTAGAAGAACGCCATGCAAAGGATCATTCCAGAAGAATAGCTTGTATCATTCTGATATGTATTCATGAATTATTAATGCAAATTTCACAGATTGCAAGATGAATACATTAATGATACACTGCATAAATTAAAATCCAATAAGAACAGAACATGGGTATAGCAGTGATCAATATGATGCACGCCTGTTACGTAGCAAATGATATGGATTGAAGTCCCGAAAGAAAATCCTTTAACATGTCAATATTGATACGGTGCAAGCCTAATGCGTAGCAGACATGTATGTATTAATCTGTGGCATGCCTGCATCATGACCGATATATGAGTTCTAAATGTTTCAACTCCCAAAATGGAGATTATCCACACCCTACTGTAAAATAACACTCCATTGGAGGTTATGATCCACATTCTCACATAATTCATGTCTGGAAAGAGACAATAAAAGCCCCCTGAAGTGGCTTGGGTACCCAAAAGCAAAGAAATACTTATAATTGATGCATGCGCATGCACATGAGAATGGTGGGATCATGAATTGATGAATGACAATTTTTAGTTTTGGAGTAGCTGCTCAAATCGTCAATGGGCTGTGTTGATTGGAACTACGTTCTATTATTAAATGTCGACAATATCATTGGCCAAAATGTAAAGAGGCAATTCCATTACAGACGAGAATGAACGTGAAAGAACAAACCCATAGTATGAACCCCAAAAAGATGTTAATACTGAAAGTTATACTTAGGTGTTCGAAATAAAAGGGAATATACCCAATTTGTATGACACAATGTTCATGGCAGAAACAAGAAATGTTGGGTTTCTCCATATTTACAGATTCAATTGTGCCCCATTACTGCACATTTACGGATACCAACATATTATCTTTAAGGGTTGTTAAATGCTCGGAGCATATCGCCAGAAGCGATTCCCTAAAGATGTATAAATAGCTGGGTTAAATCTATATAATGTGTCATAAAGTATAATCCCTTAAATAAAATCTCTGAAGGATTGAAATTACATGAAGCAAGTCCCTGAAGGACATGTGCCTGAAGCACAAAACCTGTACTCAATTCTAAATACGCATAAATTGCCTCAGTGAGTACATTGATTATAATGTGTTTGCAACACATTAAAACTCCTGAAAAGTTCCAGAAATATTTGTCTCAGCCTAACGATCAAGCATTATGCCAACAAGATTCTTGCTTAGGTATTGAAGCATTTTTATGACGATTATCCGTTGGACACTTAAAGGATTTTTCAAGAATATATTGGACCAGACATCGTATTTTTCAGATATAGCTTAGCTCCATCACCACCACTTTGGGATGATGTGAGGCATATTTGATGCTATCTCCTCATAACACCATATACGGGCATATTCTTTTCAAGTAAACTTACAAATAGCCCGGGTTTTATTGGATACGCGGACTCTAGAAATTTCTATGATTTACATAGAGATAGCTCACTAGAAATATATTTACTTACTCAACTACATGAATTGTTGATGGCTACATCCCTCACTCACTCAGAAAGATTTTCGCTCCAAAAGATAATCATGAAGATATCAGGGGGAGATATTCATCAGGGGGAGCATCTAGAAGTATGCCGCACTGATTACTGTAATCTTCTTCCTTCCATCAGTTTTCTACCTCACTGGGTTTTTCTCCAAGCAAGTCTTTAATGATGCAACCGACATATCATTTGTGGTCTCTAAGGGGGAGTGTTGTAAAGTTAAGAATGTGGAGCCCAAAATGGTAGAGTCCACTACCTAATTAATTGAAGAGTAATGATGATGCTTGCCAACACCCACGTGAAGCCAAAGAGAAATGAGTAAGCAGTCACAAAATTCTGCCTACAAATAAGGCTTCCCGCCTTCCTTTAGTGAAGACTCCAACTGAGAGAAGAAAGAGAGTCAGGTAGAGAGGAAGGAAAGAAGAGAAAGACAGAGAGTGAGTGAGCGGAGAGAAAAATGAGAGCAGAGAGAAATTCTCCAAGAGAGAAAAGTCAGTGAGCCACATATATTGTAAACACTAAAGTTGTAGCCCTATTATTTTACGTAGTGGAAAAGTTACTGCTGCTGCTCTCTGAGGACGTAGGCATAGCCAAACCTTGTTAAATGCTGTGTCTCATCTACTTTTCGTGCAGCTCAATATTCGCACATATCCCGTTAATTTTACAACAGGGTGTTTGTTTAAGTTTTTCTTGGGTTTGAGTTTTTAAAAATTGGTCTACCAAATTTTTTTTGTGACTTAGGAATTAAAATATGTTTTTGAATTTATAAAATTGGATCCAAGTAGGATACCAAAATGGCCCTTACCGTTTTATCCTTATTATAATCATTAGTCTTCTTGATTTCAATGTAGAGAGAGTAGATTGTAAAATGGAAAATGGTGTCCAAAGACAATTAGATTGAGCTGAGGGAGTAAACAGAAGGGAATTTGTTTCAGGTGTTCAGAAAAGGTTTCCAAATATCAAGTAGTGTCCAAAGAAACAAGGGTATCCAAAGACAAAATTGGGTGTGAAAAAGACGCAAGCCCAACCGAAAGCTATGCCCAAGTTGGCCGAATGTTCAAGAGGTCCATTTTTCTCTGAGTCATTTTATAATGTGAGTTTGTGAGAGCCATAAATCATTTAGGCCGAAAACAAAAGAAGCAAATATCATTGACTTTCCACCCATTTAGAGTTGAATTAAGTCATAAAAATCGCCCGCCACCAATTGACATTTTTGTAAGGATATAGGATCAAAAGGATACCAAGGTTTCATATACCACACACTAGTTGAGGAAGACAACTTGGTGAGGCTCAATGTGGTGGAGGGTTATCTGAGATTTAGAGAGAGACAAGCAATTGAGTTAGCTAACTTTAGCATTCAAAGTCATCTCCATTTGCCAGATCTCAGCACACAAAAGATAAAGATTAAACAGAAGCCCTCATCCTTGACTTGTTCCAAATTCTCATTAAAACAAAGTTAGGCAGCTAGCAAACCTAAAGTTTTTCAGATTTGGCTCATAATCACAAATATCAGTCTTGGATAGAATTAGGCCCTCTGCTTTCGGAACTCCACCTTTGGCCAACCATACCATGTTTCCCATGGATTCCACTTTTTTTTACCCTTCTTCCTCTCCTCTTGTCTCAATTTTACTTCCCCAGATTATGTTACTTGAGTGCTATAGTATATGAGACGATTGATAACATCACGTGTGATATTATGCGTACACAGCCTTTAGAAAATATGAGAGAGACTGGCTGTGAAATTAACAAAACACATAACATGTTTGAATGGGCTATGGAGCAAAGCAAGGCATGTTACTTTTGTACAATAATGGCTAGAGGTTAGAGAAGAATAAGAAGTAGAATACGAAGAATACCCCACGATGAGTATTCTGGTTGTATTGGATTTCTTTTATATGCTATACAGCTAACTTTGTACATGAATATAAACAGGAAAGATTATCCAAACGGTAAAACATAAAATGGGCAGTTCTAAGATTATAGGGATTGATTGAGATAATGAAGCAATCACACTTGAATGGCTACAGACTTCCGTGACTTGTGAGGAGTGTCTTGCATAGTCATTGGCTGATGGGTTGGATGCTCTTCAACTTTTGTGACATCCATTAAATGCCTTCTATAAGACCTCAACACCTGTCCAAACTCCAAAATCTTTGGTCAGTATATGCGCATCATCCAAAATCACATATACTTTTACTTACATGCACATGCAATACCTATAAATATCCAGCACTTTATTGGATCACAATCACATTCTCAATCCAAAACCCAAAAAATGGACCTCAAGCTCTCCACCCTCCTCTTCTTGACCCTACTCTTCTCCACCATCCTAAACCCAGCTCTCTCCGAGCTCTGCAACCCGAAAGACAAGAAAGTCCTCCTACAAATCAAGAAAGCTTTCAACAACCCCTACGTCTTGTCCTCATGGAACCCGGAGACAGACTGCTGTGACTGGTACTCTGTCACCTGTGACTCCACCACAAACCGCGTCAACTCCCTCACCCTCTTCTCCGGCGGACTCTCCGGTCAAATTCCGACCCAAGTCGGTGACTTGCCGTATCTTGAAACACTTGAGTTTCACAAGCAACCCAATCTTACCGGACCAATCCAACCCTCCATTACCAAGCTTAAGCGCCTCAAGGAGCTGCGCCTCAGCTGGACCAACATCTCCGGCTCTGTCCCTGACTTCCTCAGCCAACTCAAAAACCTCACCTTTCTTGAACTCTCATTCAATAACCTCACGGGCTCCATCCCCAGCTCGCTTTCTCAGCTTCCAAACCTAGACGCTCTTCATCTAGACCGTAACAAGCTCACAGGTCATATTCCGAAGTCATTCGGAGAATTCCATGGCAGTGTTCCAGACCTCTATCTCTCTCACAACCAGCTCTCAGGCACCATACCAACCTCATTAGCCAAACTGGACTTCAGCACCATAGACTTCTCCAGGAACAAGCTCGAAGGCGATGCATCCATGATCTTTGGATTGAACAAGACTACCCAGATTGTGGATCTGTCGAGGAACTTGCTGGAATTTAATCTATCAAAGGTGGAGTTTTCCAAGAGCTTGACTTCGTTGGATCTCAACCATAACAAGATCACAGGCAGTATTCCGGTGGGGCTGACCCAAGTGGATTTGCAGTTCCTGAACGTGAGCTACAACAGGTTGTGTGGTCAGATTCCAGTGGGTGGGAAGTTGCAGAGCTTCGATTCCTCAACATATATCCATAACCAGTGCTTGTGCGGTGCTCCACTCCCAAGCTGCAAGTAATTCCGGCGGCGATGGAATGTTTGGCCAGCAATCACTTTGCAGTTATATAGGTATTTGATAAAATAAGGGCTTCATGCAATAGCCACCAGTGCTAGACAGGTTACAGCTTTGTGTAACCAAGCAGTAATGAATTAATAAGATTAGTTTTGTGCATTATGCCAACAATTCACTTGCTCAAATAGGAAACATAGAAAACTTTTCCAGTGTAAAGCCAACAGTTGCATGCTTTAATACTCCCTCACAGAATGCCACAACAGCAGAGTGTGGAGAGAGAAAAAGGAAGGGTTGCAACAGGTGTAAGGTGCAGTGATCCAATCATTGCAGCATGCACCCCTCCTAGATTCCACAGAATATTTTGGGCAAGCCCCACTGAAAGCTATGTCCAAGTTGGCCCAATGGTCAAGAAGTCCAATTTTCTCCGATATGACGATTTTCATAATGAGGGGATATGTTTAGGGGTGTGTTGAAAGTTCAATCTGGCCATCCAATAATAGCTCTGCAATTAATCTAATAGCATTTAAAGAGCCCTCATATGAAGGCATGATTTGCCCTTCCGGAACCTTTAGTATGATATCATGTTAATTCTATGTAATAAAGTGTTTCATTTGTTTAATGTTAGAAAATTTGCAAAACACAGAATAACTGCCTTTCGGTGGAAAAAATAAAGAACCACTTCAAATAGAACATTTTAATTAGTTTATGTGAGTGGTCACAAAAATGTAGTGCTTAAGGATCTGAAACTTGATTCGGGTTCGGCAGTACTAGAAGTAATTCTTGGGTGAGATCGCGACATAGGACAGCCCTATACTAGAATTTCTCTAGCACTAGAATGTGGCTTGGACAGTGAATTTAGCACATTACATTGAATTTGCCAATTGGCTTGGGCAGCAGCAGCTCTCTGGCCTCAGACTGACCATGAAGAAATAAAAATGTAGCATCTATCTAGGGTTTAGAGGTCAACAATACATCATAAAGCTGACATAGATCACCAATTTCAACTCATATATATAAACAAAGACATAAAATTCTCCCAACAATCATAGATAGAAACCAATTCAAATTTTGAAATGCAGTGATGCATAGGATATAACTTTAACCAAGCAAAGCATAATACGATGACTTTGTCCCCATTAACAATTTGGAATTACAATATATTATTAAATGCATGCTTTGTTTATTTAATGTAGTATGGGTATAATTGAAAAACTATACAAAACTTTATTTTCTACTCCTACTCAAAACAAATATGGAAAAGAAAATAAAGTAATGCGGCCCATTACTAGGTGTGAAATTTTATCACAAAAAATCTCGGTGATATTAGTAGTGGAACCATTCATTATATCTTGTTTTTTATTTAGTCAAGTTTCCGATGTGGGACTTATATTCTTCAACATGCTCAAGTTAGCTGAATTGTCAAGAGCTCTATTTTTCCTGATACTTGACAAAACTGAACAGCGGTTTTAGAATCACATTCTACCTCAAGGATAGTGTTCATGAACAATTGTTTTTGTTCTTCTTTAATTTGAAAGTCTGAAAAAGGATTGTTAAAGGATTTTCATAAAGAAGAAGATGATGGAGTCATTGAATAAATGCATGATTTATTAGAAAAATTATGCAAGAGAAAAGCATACATGGATTAGGCTAGTTGACCAGGATTAAAAAATTATTAATTTTTACAACATGATATCATATAAAATGACCCTATTGTTGTGATGGTGTTGTACAAATTGAGTAGAATTGAACATGGTTATATATGAATAAACTCGACGACGGAAACCCGCCGCATAAGAAGGTCGACCTATCCCGAACAAGCATAATGTCCTTTTGAATTTGTGAGACCAGTAGATCCTTGGGCTGAAAACAGAAGCAAAGGATCCCCCGACATGATAATGCTTACTCATCATCATAGTCAAGTCAAACTACAAACTAAACAAGCAAATACCATTGACTTTCCACACGTTTGTTCCCGCCATCAATTCAGCAGTTGAGGAAGACAACTTGGTGAAGCTCAATGTGGTGGAGGGTTATCTGAGATTTAGAGAGATACAATCAGTTGAATTAGCTTTCAAAGTCACCTTCATTTGCCAGATCTCAGCACACAATAAATAAACAAGGAGAGAGCCTTCATTTTTGACTTTTTGAAGTTCTCAGCACAACAAAGTTATGTAGCTAGCAAACCTAAAGTTTTCTAGATTTGGCTCCTCACAGTCACAAATATCAGTCTCGTTTAGATATAGGTCCTCAGCTTTGGCACTCCACCTCCCCCCTTGGCCATCCAAACCATGTTCCCATGGATTCCACTTTCTTTACCCTTCTTCCTCTCGTCTCAATTTTACTTTTCTCAAATAATCCAGATTATGTTGTATTTTCTTAACCGTAATGATATATAAGTGAATTAACAACATCATGTGATAATATTACGCTCACGTCGAGAATTTACTGCACATTATGAAAGCAGCCTTTAGCAACTGAGAGAGACTGGCTATTGAATTGCCAAATATATATCATGTTTGACTGGACTACATGGAGCAAAGCATGTTACTTTTGTGATATATATCCATTAAATGCCTCGAATAAGACCTTCACCACCTGTGCAAACTCCAAAATCTTTCGTCATTATATCCATCATCCAAAATCACAAACACTTTCACTTATATGCGCATGCAATACCTATATATATCCAACTCTTCGTTGAGTCGCAATCACATTTCTTATCCAAAACCCACAAAATGGACGTCAAGTTCTCCACCCTCCTCTGCTTGACCCTACTCTTCTCCACCATCCTAAACCCAGCGCTCTCCGAGCTCTGCAACCCTGAAGACAAGAAAGTTCTCCTACAAATCAAGAAAGCCTTCAACGACCCCTACGTCTTGACCTCATGGAAGCCAGAGACAGACTGCTGTGACTGGTACTGTGTCACCTGTGACTCCACCACAAACCGCATCAACTCCCTCACCATCTTCTCTGGCCAAGTCTCCGGTCAAATTCCGACCCAAGTCGGTGACTTGCCATATCTTGAAACACTTGAGTTTCACAAGCAACCGAATCTTACCGGACCAATCCAACCCTCCATTGCCAAGCTTAAGCGCCTCAAGGAGCTGCGCCTCAGCTGGACTAACATCTCAGGCTCTGTACCTGACTTCCTCAGCCAACTCAAGAACCTCACCTTTCTTGACCTCTCATTCAGTAACCTCACAGGCTCCATCCCCAGCTCGCTTTCTCAGCTTCCCAACCTCAACGCTCTTCATCTAGACCGTAACAAGCTCACAGGTCTGTTCTTCCTTGATGTATCTCTTTCTACCAAGTGCCCAGAAAGAAAGATACAACTTTGTTCAAAATTTTAATATAATTTATCTTGATACCGATAGTTAATATTTTCCGTTAATTTCCATAGTTAATACCCTTGCTTGCTTACAGGTCATATTCCGAAGTCATTTGGAGAATTCCATGGCAGTGTTCCAGAGCTCTATCTCTCCCACAACCAGCTCTCAGGCAACATACCAACCTCATTAGCCAAACTGGACTTCAACCGCATAGACTTCTCCCGCAACAAGCTCGAAGGTGATGCATCCATGATCTTTGGACTGAACAAGACAACCCAGATTGTGGATCTGTCGAGGAACTTGCTGGAATTTAATCTGTCAAATGTGGAATTTTCCAAGAGCTTGACTTCGTTGGATCTTAACCATAACAAGATCACAGGCGGTATTCCAGTGGGGCTGACCCAAGTGGATTTGCAGTTCCTGAACGTGAGCTACAACAGGTTGTGTGGTCAGATTCCAGTGGGCGGGAAGTTGCAGAGCTTCGACTCCTCGACTTATTTCCATAACCGCTGCTTGTGTGGTGCTCCACTCCCAAGCTGCAAATAATTCCCGCGGCTATGGAAAATTTGGGCAACAATTTCATTGACACTAGGCGGTTATATAGGTGTTTGATAAACTTGGGGCTTCAGGCAAATAAGCAACCAGTGCTACAGCCTACAGCTTTGTGTAACCAATAAGAAAGGAATTAATAAGATTTGCTTTGTGCATTTTGCCACCATATAATGAATAAAATACGAACGAGTAAACTTATGCCAACAAATCATTGCTCAAAATGAAAATAGAACAACTTTGCCAGTAAATGTTGTCTATACAATGTTAGGTACCTCGCAAATGAGAATACAACAGGAAATGGATGATATGAGAATACATCAGGAAATGGGTATTTCATGAAAGCGCCCCCTTTTCCCCATTCTTTTTGGGGGTGTTCCAGATGTCAGCTGTATCTAGTTTTTTACAAGTTTGGTGTGAATTAGAGCTGAAGATTACCATATCAGAATCAGTACAGGGCCTTCACATGTCATGCCAATGTCACAATGGAGACTCCTTCCATTGCAATCTGTCAAGTCCATCCACAATGGCCCTGCGGAACTCATCGTTGTGGAGAAGGAAAGATGAAACATGGCCACCAGTGACCCATCTTACTTCTGAACCTGGCCAAGCTTTTTGCAGCTCCAGCACAGAGTGTTTTGGAATGTACCCATCATCCTAAAACATGAAAACAGTTGAAGGAAAAAACTTGTAAAGCTAAGCAAGACACAAAAACCAGCAAACTAAAGAAAATCTGTGAAATTATTGCACACTACAGAGATCACTTATTATCAACAGTGAAATACAGAGGCCAGTTTATCTCCAACATCAAAATTTAGATGGAAAAGAACTTTGAACACTAGAAGCCTATTAAGTAATGCAGAACCTCCACATTCCACAATGACTTACATGGGAGGACAAAGAGAAACAGGAATAAGGCTTCAAAAGCAGGAAGTGGTTCCTACTAAGAAATGGGGAAAAGGTAGCCTGATTTGATAAATACTGAAATCAGAAATCTGACAAATACTTACAGTAGCAGAAACAAATATCACAGCATTGGGACTCTTTGGAATCGGAAAGCGCGTGACATCTGTGAGAGACAGAACATTGCGCATCCTTTCTCTCACCTCCTCAAGAGTCATTACAGCCTTCTGCACTGCAAGATCCTCTCTCAGTGCCTCCCAAGCAGTGGCATGCTTTAATATTCCCTCACAGAATGCCACAACAGCAGAGTGCGGAGAGAGAAAAGGAAGGGTTGCAACAGGTGTAGGGTGCAGTGATCCAACCATTGCAGCATGTACTCCTCCTAGATTCCACAGAATATTTTGGGCCAAAAGAAGATTAATTAAATTGTGTGTAGTGTTCCACTGCCAGGGGAAAACTCATTTGATTTATTTCAAAGGAATGAACGAATGCATTCATTTATAGCAGGTATAAACTAAATAAACGAGTTTAAATTTAAAACAATTTAAACCAACGAAAGATAGGAACCAGTTGTTCTGACACTTCAGCTATAGAAAGAGATCTAGTTGATCCTTACCCATACTAAGTCCACAAACACCCATTTTTCCGAACCCTGCCTCAGAGTCTAACCAATGCAAGAGACTGCGAGCTTCCTCAATGGTTGCCTTTCCTAACAAAAGCAAGTCACTCACACACAATAGTTTTGCCCCATGCTGCATCACAGGACGTCTTTGTCCATAGAAAGGGCTGCAATAACATATCTACCTTAATAGAAAAGCTGGAAACTACGCATAGTAATCATGTAGAACTCTGATTTCAATTAGAAAAAGTGTCAGACTGTGCAGTTTGATACCTCTCGAGCACCATGGTTGCAATGTTTTCCTTCAATAATGGTCCACCAAGACGCAACCTTCTTTCAAATGTATGGTCCCCTGTTCCTGCAAAAAAGAAATTACAAATTGTAACCCCAAAGGCTATAAAGTAATTCCATGAAGTGCTACTGTAAAGGAATTCTATTAGCTTGTATTTCCGGGGCTTCTCTATTAGGTTGAATGCAGAAGGACCAGGTCATACCAAAAAGTAATAAGTCATTTATCACAGATTATTCTGAAGATATTTGAACAGATATATAGTCATCCAAGAAGTCCCTCCCGACGTTCTCAACATTACCACCCAAAGAAGAACTAATTACATTTCCCAATCAATCATATAGTTTCCAGCAATGGCATACTTGATATAAACAAAACAATTACATTCTGCAACCATATTCATCAATCTTTCGAGGAAAACAAGAACAGTTCCAAACATGGTTTCCCAAAACTGGTTAGCACTTTATACTAAATATTACTCTTTGAAAACAGTACACAAGTAGAACAAAGTCCTACTTGAATTGTACCCATTTTAAAATAAATAAACAAATCATACCAACAGTTCAAATTTTCTAGCAATTGATTTCTAAATTCTAAAATTTCAATGCTCAACAAATGAAACAGTGAAATCACCCAATGAAATGATTTGCTATACTTCAATCTTAGTTTATTGCACAGATAAATAGAAAACCAGACAATACCTGCAAGATGAACCACACAGGCCATTTTCTGAGGGGGCACGGATTTTGGGGCGAGAAATGCAACTCTTGCACTGTGACTCTCAGGAGGCAATGCACTAAGAAGCTGCTCATCACAAGGTGTCCTGAAAACCCCTTCTCTAAGAGTAGCTGTCTGGCTCTCCCAAACTGTTTTCCAATTGGGTTGGATAACAGTGGGAGGCCAATTCTGACCTGCAACTTCTGGGAACAGCTGCTTGATCATTCTCTCAAGCAACTCAAGCTTTGTACCTCCCCACCCTCTTGAAAAAAATTGTGGGCTTATCTTTGTTCTGTGCATGAATGCACCATATACATGGTCCAATACATAGTGGAGCATTCCAAGATTCACTGTCACCATATTTGAGAGATCCCCAAAAATTCAAACACCAAAATTTTCCCAAAAAGATTTTTTTATTAATCAATTTGAACTAAACCGAAATGGTAATATTTGCAAATTCACTTTCTATAGCTCAAAATCTCATATGGGCCGATAAGAACCCAGAATCCTAAGTGTTGAGAAAAATTAGAATTTGGAAACTCTCTCATATAAAAATCATGATTTCGGATGAACAGATTAGAAATTACTTAACCAGAATAAGAAAATTTTGAATCTTAGAGAAAGCGCTAAACCTAGAGGATTATAAATCAATAGGCATTCATAATCCAAAAATCAAGGAGAAGACGTGAAGATGAAATTGGTGAGACCAAAGAGACGATAGGAGACGAAGGTAGAGAGAGAGAGAGAGAGAGAGAGAGAGGGAAGAGATCTACCAAACGAAAACAAGCGAACAACAAAAACTATGGGCTGAGAATAGACCTGTCATTGACACGGTGGATTGGGTCCACGTGCCAACTCATGCTTTATCCATTCTTATTAGTTTATTTTGTGCTGCTTTCGATGATTCTAATAATGACTTTCTTTTTCTTTTTCCTTTTAAATTTAAAAAACTTAGGATAGCTTGGGGTATATTCCCTTGCTTGTTTTCTGTTCCTTTGTGAAGCTTTGGCTTGGTTGGAAACTTGGAAGTGTTGGGGCAAAGAAGTGAATTGGGAATGGGTCTAAATTAGGAGGCACATTTGAAGTGCCTAGATAGGATATGGGAGTGGCAATTCGTTTTAATGGGTCATGTTATTTTGTGTTTGTGTGGAAACCTAGTTAATTTTAACTTTATTCGTATATAATTGTATCATGTTCGGATTGGCCCTTATTTTATATGAATAGAAAATTAGACGCTAAATTTCCCTTATATCTTAATCAATATTCATATTTATACATGTGTGTTTGAATAGGATAATAAGTTGTCCCATGTTGAAAGATTATCACTTCTCATCTCACTACACTTTGATTGTGCCTTAAACTTGCTAAAAAGGATGGGTTTACTTCAAATTTCTCATTGTTTTGCTCTTTATCCTTCTCCAATAATACATTCTCCAATAAAAACGAACTTAATCCTAAATACTAAGTATCAAAATAATAAAGAAATAATTCCATAATTATACCATTTACTCATAAAATACATATTGAAAATAGGAAAATGAATCATATGTTTCATATAATAATAGTTGAACGTGTTTGTCATCTCAACAGAGAGTTACTCATGTATGGTTTTAAGAGCATTTCCACCAGTTAGGTCCTTGCCATTGTAAGGGGAGCCTTAGGGCAGCTACTATTCATGTGAATAGTGGCTGCCTAGCCCCTTCTAGCAAAGTGTGTTTCCAGTAGTTTAGGCTTGCCATGGCAAATACTATTCATTTTTTTGTTTTTTTCACAACTTTGTTTACTTAAACAATTAATTTGGATAATATTTTCGGATAAGATTTTTGGGTTCCTACGTGTCAATACTATTCATATCGGATAAGATTTTCGGTTTCAAATTTCAGATAAATTTCAGATAAATTTCAAATTTCAGATACATTTCAAAATTCAAATTTCAGATAAATTCAAAATGTCAAATTTCAGATACATTTCGAAATTCAAATTTCAGATAAATTTCAAATTTCAAATTTCAAATTTCAGATAAGATTTTCACCCTCTAAGATTGCGCCGCGTGTCATATCTATATGTGTACATTTTTCTATAAAACCAGAGGTTCAGCTCATACCTCCCACACCAGTTCTTCTCTACATTTCCATTTCTCATATTTTAAATTTCATTCTCCATTCTCAATGGCAGACATGCAAGAGGTTTTGGAGAGGCAAGAGCGAGAAACTAGAGAAAGAATGCGTAGACGAGCTGCAAGCAAAAGGGCGCAGAGAGAACTAGATGAGCAACTTGGCATAGCAGTTGCTTTGCTGGAGGAAGAAAACCAGGGTCGCCGTGGTTCACGAGAAGGCCGTCGCCCAAATGTGGACAGACATAGACATTCTCGGGGTAAGAATCTTATGGAAGATTATTTTATCCCACAATCTCTGTACTCTGATGTTCATTTTCGAGGGAGATATAGAATGCAACCCCATTTGTTCAATAAAGTCATGCATGATATTTGCAATTATGATGAATACTTTGTTCAAAAGAGAAATTGTGCTGGAAATTTGGGACTTCTTCCAGAGCAGAAGTTCACAGCTGTGATACGAATGTTGGCGTATGGGTCATCTACTGATCAGGTGGATGAGATTGCCCGGATGGGGAAGTCCACTGTTTTGGAGAGCTTGGTGTGATTTTGTGATGCAGTGGAAACTCTGTATACCAGAGACTACCTACGCAGACCTACGCCCAGGGAAACTCTGTATACCAGAAACTCTGTTTTTCAATGTTTTGTTCGCGTACATACTCCCTTTCTTTGCGTACATACTTCCTTTCTTTTGCATATTCTAGTTGAATAGCCATATCGTGCTCTTGTTGTTTCAAGTCCATTTCAATTCTCATGGCTTGGTGCTTTGAAAGTTCCTCCAAAAATTTAGATGCATTCTTGCTAGAATTACTCCCTCTCTTCGCCTTCGCCGCCTTCCTCCCAATAGGCCTTGGCTCCTTTTCAATGGGTGAGTCTTGACTCATCCGGGAATCCATAGGTGAATCCGATGCCGGCGTCTCATGAAGTGGAGTCTCGTTCAAGACTACCGTCGGACCGGTTTGAATAATTTGGAATCTCTTACAAGTCTTCACCACCTCCCAACAATGGGTATGGTTGAAACTTTTTTTCCCTTGCCCAGTAGCACCAAACCACATTTGTGCTTGCATAATCTATAAAAAAAAAAATTAAATGGAAATGCAAGAAACTTTATAAAATATTGGCAATGCAACATGTAAAAAAAAAAAATAATGCAAATTCAATAAATTTTAAAAAAATGCAACATGTATAAAAAAAAAAAAAACTAGAGACATATTAACAAAATATATAAATTGCAAGAAACATTTAAATAAAAATTAATATGACATAGAAATTAATAGAAGGAAAATGACAAATAATTTACCTCACTGCTAAGGTTTTCTCCGCTTCGATGGTTGTCCATCGCTTTTGCTAAGGCATTTCTCCATTTCGCCAACTCTTTATTAAGAACTTTCCACAT
>NC_047656.1:9789821-9790369 GCF_902201215.1 Prunus dulcis | reverse complement strand
TCTTCCTTTATCCGTAGAGCTTCAGAAGAAGAAGATGGGTTTCAAGAATGCGATAAAAAATAGAAATGGCTTCAGATGGCCTCTAAAGCATGAGCAATCGAATCAGTAGTTATGATGAAGACATTGTCAATGCTTTTCTCGTCGTTTATATTAAGGTAGATTTATAATTACCGACGTAGATTATTTTGTTAAACGTCGTTAAGTTTAATACAAACGACGTGGATTTTATCAACTTCGAAATAATTGTCTCTCTGATTTCAAATCTGTGTCATCTGTTAAGATTATGATGTGGAACAGAGTTCCATCTGGTAAGATTTCGTAACCCTTGGGATCTCAAAAAAATCTGGTTATGTCGGCGGTTTTCTATATAAACCGTCGTGGTTATTTCAATTCTTGTCATTAAGTAGATCTACCGACGTAGGATAATAAAATCAAAGAAAAAAATTGTAAACAAAAATTCTTATTAAGACGACGGTTTAAATTAAAGTTACGACGTATAAAATGAATAAATACGATGTTAAATATTTAAAGATAACGTCGTAGAACTA
>NC_047656.1:9752475-9784262 GCF_902201215.1 Prunus dulcis | reverse complement strand
CGAAGGCATCGCTCTCGCCGAATGATGACGGGGTGCCAAAGGCATCGCTCGTGCCGAATGATGACGAGGTGCCGAAGGCATCGCTCTCATCGAAAGATGACGGGGTACCGAAGGCATCGCTCTCGTCGAATGATGACGGGGTGCCGAAGGCATCATGCTCGCCCAATGATAACGGAGTGCCGAATGCATCGCTCTCGCCGAATGATGATGAGGTGCCGAAGGCATCGCTTTCGCCGAATGATGACGGGGTGCCAAAGGCATCGCTCTCGTCGAATGACGAAGCTTGTAGAACAGACTTACCAATGGTTATTGCCGATGGCTAATAATCTTTGGTTTATTCTTTTGTCGTATATGTCGACAATCTTTACCAATAATTATTGCCAATTGCTAATAATTTTGGGTTTTTTGTTGTGTTGGCATGAATGCCGAGTGCCACAGGTGGGCCTCCACTAGATTAGTGGTTACTACCGAAGATTTTAATAAGGCTTGTAGTGCTTATTTTGGATGAACCCATGCATGTGCCCCTTTTGATTTTGAAAGGTGGCTGGGGCCACTATTAACTCAATATGGCTCTGAGCAATGAAGCCCACAATTCGGCCGTGGGTAGATGATTTTGACTACCGATGGGGAACTCCAATTTTTGAGAATGTTGGGGTGCCGTTCGGCAAAGTGAGGCATGCAGATTTTTATAGAGCCATCCGTGTAAATAGGCTCTTCTTATAATTCCACCAGGGTGATACTTCTGTAAGAAGGGTTATTGTTTGGTAGTGGTCTGTCCGTGCCTCTTGGCCCAATGGTCTGGAATTGCCGAACAGTAATGCTTTCCAAGGAAGGTGCCGAACGGCAGTTCGCAGAAAGTCTGGGGCACCTTGTATCTTTCTTTTTTGTTTAATTGCCGTTTGGGTTGCCGTACAGCACCCGACCGGTACATGCTTATCCCTTTGAAGTGAACATGGTTCTGCGAGACATATTGGAGCTTCAACCATTTGGGGTGCCGTACAGCACAGAGGAGTAGGTAACGTGCTCTTCATCTAATCTCCATGTTTTGCCATTCGGACGGACCGTTCCCTAAAAGGCTTCTGACCAACATGGTGTTGCCGCGGAGCTTCGTGGTTGTTTGAGTACGGGTGGTGCCGAACGGCAGCTGGATTTGCTAATGATGATTTCATCCTTGACTTGGGTCTTTGGATGCCTTTTGGTTCCCTTTGAACGATTTCCCAAATTTTGAGAGGTATGACAGTAACATTCCCAAGTGATAAGTGTAGGATGAAAAAGATATGGTAGTAGTCGGAAGCTTCCAAACAACAAATAAAAAGGCCAAGTCCCTCAGTGGGTCGGTGAGGAAAGGCTACGGAACGGCATGGAGGTGGTGGTCTCTCAAGGCTTTTGAGTGCCTTGAGCAATCTCCAGATGGGTGTATCGTTTGGTATATTGGAATCCTTCTGAATCAGTAGTGTCATTCATGGTGGAACGGAAAATTTCGCAAGCTGGAAAGTCCTGGACTTGTCCTTGGTTGTGGGTACAGATGCCTTTGTCTGGAGTCTTCAAATATGAGATATCTTGAGAGAGCAAACTTTTATCATACGCTGAAAAGCATGAGACTTCTTTGCATAAATATTTTATTGAATTGCCGAACGGCAAGTGTTGAATTTTAATAAGATGTAATACTCGCTGAAAAGCATATAGGCAACAAAAATGGCTTTTGCTTATCTTAATTGGATAGCCTATTTGCCGTTATATTAATAAGGAGAAAGACTATGCTTATCTTATTGTTCGGCAATATGTTGCTGTTTGGCAGCCTTGGCTTGCCAGGTGCCAAAAGGTAAGGGTTTGTAGAAGAGCTAGGTCCTTTATATTTTTCCTCTTCTGCCACACTGCAAGGCTTCATCTTCTACATGTTATTGCCTTAGTATTCATGATTGTTCCAGCAAGGTATTGCCGAACGGCAACTTAGGTGATGCTGATTGTAGGGGTGCCGAAGGGCACTGAATAAGGGGAGAATGACAGAAGTTTTTTGTGTCGATTTCCCACAGACGGCGCCAAACTGTTGATGCTCAAAAATGGTTCGGCACTTTTGAGCCCAACTTAGTGATAATGTATGATGGATGATAGGTGAAGGTGAGGACCTTCAGCATGTGTGTGAAGATTTAGGCAAGCGATAAATATACAGAAGACAAGATATACGTGGTTCACCCTTAATGAATGGGCTACGTCTACGGAGAAGTATATTCTCATTATTATAACAATGTGTATTTACATTTGTACATGGGGTTGGACCCAAATATAAAGGTAAGAAGGGAGAAGCCCTTGACTAAAGATCAAGTGCAACCCAACCATCCCTCTCTTAGTGGAGAGTGGTCTCCTTTTATAGATGAGGAGGAGTCTACACATCTTGTAATATTCCAATGTGGGACTCTTTGCCTTGCCTAGAGTTGCTTGGTGAGATATGGTATAAACAATTGCAATTTAAAGAAGATCAAGGAGTGAAGAGGATGGCATTACAGCTTCTGGCTCCGAAAATTCTTGAACTCAACAGCAAGTCGTTCTTTGCTATACTTTATCCTTTATTAAAAAAATTTATTTATTAAAAAAAAAAAAAAAAAAAAAAGGTTCCTTTTTAAAGAATGTCACCTGCGCAAGTTCGGGTCATAAATTGCATAGGGCTTCCGAGCCCCTCGGTGCTACACTTAATACATGTTCGATTTTATTATATCAAGGCTCCAATAATGTGACTATTTTATTCTTTTTGGAAAAAATAAAAGTAATATTCTTGTACTTTTTACACCCATACACTCACAGTAATATATTTAGATGATCAATTTGTTTATTTTTCCTTTTTCTTTTTTGGAGAAAGAAAAAAAAAATCATTCATAAAGCATAAAAATGAAACGTCTTCATCAAGAGAAGGGGCAGCCAACATAGGCTCATCAAATCCATATTATATAATTTGCGCAACTTAACGCAAACTACGCAAGAGAATGAGCTACTCTATTCCATTGGAGGTGTTCCCAAGGACAGTTAAAACTAAAAGAACGAAAACGCCGACTTCACTTCTTCCACGAGTGCATCATCCGCTTCATAATTAACTTTTGTCACCTCAAGAAAGAGCCTCTGTTAACCTCCTTGGCATCCATGTCCAAGATTACATCATAAAATCCTAGAGCCAAAGCAAACTACATACCTTCCATTGCATACTTGCATACTTATCTTTGGTGAATCAATTATATAAATGCAATAATTCATTTAGGGGTGGGCATAAAAACCGATAAACCGATCAAACCGACCGAATCAAACCAAACTGAACCGAAAAAGAGTGTTTTTTGACCAAATTGAAAAAGTCAAACCTGAACCTGAACCGAACCGAAAGTCAACGGTTCGGCCCTCGGGTCAATTTTTGTTAGAACCAGAGAACCTGAACTGAACCAATGAATATTTAATTTTATATATATATATTACACGTGGCGTCATTTGATTGGCCAAAGAATAGGCTCAGTGAGCCTGCTTGCAGCGTATCCTCACCTTTTTTTTTTCCTTCCGTAACCCTCTCTCACCTCTCAGCGACTCTCGGCTCTCGCTCTCTCTCACTCGGTCTTCACTCTTCTCCTCTTTCCTTTTCTTCTTCTTCAAAACCCTAACCCTAAGTAAGCAGCGGCGCCTCTCTCTTCCGAGTCCTCAGTCTTCAATCGATTCATCTCTCCCGACCTTAGATCTTTTGGCGAGAACATCGGCGTCGCTCCTTCGTCGATCTCTCTCACTCTCCTCTGGCAGGTACCATTTCTTCTCTCGATCTCCTCTGGCAAGTACGAGTTCTGTGTGTTACTGTTTAGGTATTAAGAAAGGATGATAGAACTATGATGACTAGAAATGAGTTGTTCAAAAACACATTGAGAAAAGCAGCTCATGGATGGAAACGGATCAATGAGCTTCGACTTTCTGGTGTGTCTCCATCTGGGAGATCTTGTTTCGTAGATTTGTTATTTTTGTTGTTATTATTATCATTACTGTTACTATTTTTATATTTTTCTATATCATTTTTCATTTGCTTTAATAATGCAAATTATGCTACCATTGTTACAGAAGAAGAAGCATCCTGGTTTAGGCATTATGTTGATCAACCAGCATATACGGATCTTCACTGGGTAAGCTCCAATTCTCCCTTTTTGTGCCATTCTAATTTGTCTATATTTCAATATCCAGTTTGATAGTATTTTTTTTACTACAATTTTCCCACTTCCTTCTATGATAAGTATTCTGCATGTTTTTGTAGCCTTCAAATATTTGAATTGTTTGTATTTTTTAGTTAATATGTTAATCTTCTCTTCAGGGAATGTTTGTGCCTTTTATTAAAGGATCTGGTACTGACACTACTACAAAAAGTGAAAAAGACGACCAGAAAACAACGACGGTCTAAGTGAAAACCGCCGTGGTTTATAAAAAGACGACGGTTCTAAAAACACCGTCGTGTAATACCACCTTAGACAACAAAAAATTGGAGATTCAAATGGCTGTTCAAAAACAACGACGTACCTAATTAAACAACCGACGACTATTTGAAACAGATTTCCGCAGTGTAAAATCAAAGCCAACAAAAAACGGCGGAAGTTATGAATCGACCGACGTAGAAATTAAAGACGACGATTTCAATAAAAACCGCCGTTTTTACTCATAAAATAACACGACGAGGTTTTCGTATAAGACGCCGTATAATTACAAACAAATCCACGTCTTTAAAATAAAAAATATCGCCGTATTAAAATAATTTACAACGACGTAAAATATAAATATATCGACGTCATTATCATATAGTTCTACGACGTTATCTTTAAATTGTACTATAAAATTTAACGTCGTATTTATTCATTTCATACGTCGTACATTTAATTTAAACTGTCGTCTTAATATGAATTTTTGTTAACAATTTTTTTCTTTGATTTTCTTATCCTACGTCGGTAGATCTACTTAATGACAAGAATTGAAATAACCACGACGGTTTATATAGAAAACCGCTGACATAATCAGATTTTTCTGAGAACCCAAGGGTTACGAAATCTTAACAGATGGAATTCTGTTCCACATCATAATCTTAACAGATGACACAGATTTGCAATCAGAGAGACAATTTTTTGGAAGTTGATGATGTGTGTGCGTTTGTGTATCTACAAAAATTATACCTAACGTCTTTGCAAATTTGCAATCAGAAAGACAATTTTCAACGACGGTTATATTACACCTAACGACGTTTAAAAAATCAACGTCGCTCAACAAATATATTACGTCGTCTTAGTATTACTTAAGACGACGAAAAACGACGACAGTAAAACAAAAACAGTCGTTGTTCTTATATTCTTATTTTATTTAAATCCACGTCGGTTATATTAAACATAACGACGTTAAATGAAAGGATTCCACGGCGCATAACAAATATTGCGTCGTGTTATTTAAAAACGACGTAGTTATATGTAACCGCCGTATTTCTTTTTTGAAATGGTTTTATATATAAGCAACTTTTCGACTTACACATGCACTGTTTCCAAACCCGATTAAAAATTTCAATCTCCCAGAGAAAACTTTTCGTCTTTTTTCCTGTCAGAGCACTGTCAGAGTATCTCATCGTCTTCCTCTCGTCTTCTTCGTCGTCTCTGAACTTAAACATCGATCGTCTTCCTCTTGCTTTCATTGCACGCAAAAGGTAAACTTTCATTTTCACTATTTTGGTTACTGTTTTGCATGCTCATACGTTTTTTGTTTGAAAAATCTTTTTACCTTTTTTCTGGCCAAAATCATTTTACTTCTTTCCAAGTTTGATAAAATATACAGACAAAGAGGGAAAGTTTCCAACTTTGAAGACAACTACCTCAACTAAATAAGACGACGGTAGTTCTTATTTACGTGGTTAAATATGTAGACCACGACGGTTCGTCAGTCGTTCTAGCGTCGTCTGAAAATTGACAAAGTTGTTTTTAAAATAATAGTCTTTTTTTTTATTTGCTTGTTTAATTGCAGGTTTGATTTCTCTGAACAATGGTTTTTGTTTTTCCCTTATTTGATAAAATATAAAGAAAAAGAAACTAGGGTTGGAATCTAATATAGACGACAGTATATCTTATTGTTTTACGTCGTGTGAATGTTAATACCACGACGGTGTATTACTATTGGCGTCGTATGAACATAAATACCACGACGTTATATAAATAATGGTTTTACCACGACGGTGTATTACTATTGACGTCGTGTGAACATAAATACCACGACGTTATATAAATAATGGTTTTAAACTCGTATGAACATAAATACCACGACGGTTTATTACTATTGACGTCGTTTAAAATCGTATCATACGTCGTATTTTATTAATAACCGTCGCTTGTGTTCTTAATCTTTTCCTGAAATATTTTCATTTGCAGTTTTGTCTGTTAAAATGGTTTCTCAACAACAAACTAAGGATTCTGGCTCCAAGAAGCTTGGAATGGTAGCTCCTCAAGACAAGTCTTCGAAGGAGATGAAGTCTTCGAAGAAGATGAAGTTTGCTTCATCATCTGCTGAGACAGAACAAACCAGCCAGACAACAATCTCTGATGATTCAAAGACTGGTCGAGGTATGAGCACAATGCCTCGTGTTGTGAAGAGAAAGCTTCAGAAACTGAGGCCAATTGTTGAGTACAATAAAAAGGGGAAAGGTATTGGCCAAGCACATAGTGAAATGCAGTCGTACATTGGTGTCTTGGCACGCTCCGGAGTTCCCCTTGTGGACAAGAAATGGTCCCAAATCCCCAAGGATGTTAAGGAGCAGATATGGGAAGCAGTTGACATGGCTTTTGTCGTAGGTCAAGGGGGGCAAGAAATCTGTTTTAACTTCAGCTGCCAAGAAATGGAAGGATTTCAAGTCTACACTAACGAGGCATTATATCCTTCCATACACCAATGACAAGGAGAAATTAAGCCATCCCCCGGAAACTTAAAAATTCATAGAGAAAGCACAATGGGATGCCTTTGTAGCTTCAAGGCTTTCCAAAGATTTTGAGTCTGTGCATTCTCAACATGCACAGATTAGAGAGAAACTCGAGTACAATCATCGATTGTCTCGAAAAGGATATGCTGGATTGGAGGATCAATTGGAGGAAACCATGCCCGGGGTAGAAATTGATCGATCTACCTTATGGAAGAGAGCTAGACAGGACAAACATGGTAACATCCCCAATCCAAAGGTGGCAGAAAAAGCAAAATTAATTGTAAGCCTACTCACTCTTTTTTAAATTTTTATTAAACTGTCAAAAATTCTTATTACGTCTTATGTTATATTTTTTCGTCGTGTGAATGATATTACCACGCCGAAACTTTTTAAAACACGTCGTTAAAGGTCTAAATAGGAATCACTCTGTTTTCTGTAATTATAGCATAAGACGTCGGTGGTTCATTTTCGCGTCGTGTGAATTATATTACCACGTCGAAACTTTTTAAATAACGTCGTTAAAGGTCTAAATAGGAATCACTATGTTTTTAGTAATTATAGCATAAGACGTCGGTGCTATAACTACCGTCGTGATAAGTTATAATAACGTCGGTTTATATGTTTTTGCGTCGTGTGAAATTATATAATACGTCGTTTGTACATAAATAACTGTCGTGGTTTTTGTATATCTTTGTTTTAGGATGAATTGCAGAAACAAGTCTCAAAGTCAGAGTAGATGGCAGCAAAGATGTGCTGACCATGGCTTTGGGCCCCGAGCATCCTGGCAGATTGAGAGGAGTAGGTGCCGGGATTTCCCCAAGGCAGTATTTCAATTTACCCAAACCACAGAGGGTTAGCTTTGACGACCGTTTGAAGGAGAGTTTAAGAGTTCTCCTTCAAGAAGAGACTAACAAGATGGAGGCTAAGGCAAAAGAAGAGGCCTTAAGGATGGAGGCTAGAACAAAACAATTGGTAGAGGCTGAGAGGGAGCATTTCCTTAGTCAGCTTTCCCAATTAATTCCTAATTTTGATCCAGGCATGCTTAAACAAAGAATTAACCAAAGCCCCAAAAATCCTATGTCTGACAAAGCTAGCTGCTCTGGAGGTGAGGTGAAATCCCTCCATTATGAGGATGATAATGCCAAAAATGGGGAACATCAGCAAGAAGAAGAGAAGGAAGAAGAAAAAAGAGATGAAGAGAAGAAAGAAGAAAAGGAGAAAAAAGATGAAGAAAAGCATGACGACAAGGTATGTTCACATAATTTTGCCTTTTTTATTTGTTTTTCAAAATTTCAGACGTCGTTATTTTTCTTTAAACCGTCGTTTGTTTAAAACGTAGACGGCGGTATTTTTTTAAGATGTAATAAAATATTCATTACGACGGTTTTTCACTGTCGTTTATATTCTTTTCAGACGACGTGTTTTTCCTTAAACCGTCGTCTTTATTGAATTACCACGTCATCTTTTTTATTTCTTTAAACAGGTTATTGAAGTTGGTGATTATTCAAATATGGAGGCGCCATCTTCTTTAAAAACCCTTTGTCGCTATGTGGAAACGACACTCGTGCCTGAGGATAAGACCCTGCAATTTACAATTGATAAGGAGGTGTTTGGTCGGGAACGCGATACCTTCCTCCTGCCTGAAGATATTACACAATTTGCAGGCATGGAAGAAATTGGAGCTACTGTGGTGGCTATATATATGAGGTTCGTAATTCTAAAATAATACGTCGTTGGTTTATATTTCGTCGTCTTAACTAACTAACCACGTCGTTAGTGTGTACCGTCGCGATAAATATATTATAACGCCCTCATCTATTTCAGTACGTCGTGTGAAATATTATAATACGTCGTTTTGTTATACATAACCGTCGTATTTTTTTTTGTGCTGACTTGTTTATATTATTTTTTGTATTTAGGTACTTACACGATGTTTTGAAACAAGCAAATATGTGCAGCATGGTTGGCTTTATCGACCCTGCTACAGTTAGTGCCAACTCTAGCACAATAGCTGACAGATCACGACTTGTAGCAGCTCGACTTCAGAAGACAGACGGTGAATAGATTTTCATGATGCCTTACAATCCAGGGTTAGTCTCCTTAGGATTTTGTTTTTATGATTTTCAATAAATGATAGCGTATAAACTAACCACGTCGGTGTTTTATTTTATTGAGTCGTTTGAAACTACTAACCACGTCGGTATTTATTTATCGTCGTGATAAATATATAATGTCGTCGTTTTCTACTTTATATCGTCGTGTGAACTACTATAATACGTCGTTTTTATATTAATTTTGTGCAGCCGTCATTGGATCTTGCTGATTGTAAGAGCAAAGAAGGAGACCGTCTATTTTCTGGATCCTCTGCCAGGTCAACGTGTGGTCGACGAGGAGGCGACAAACATCGTGAACAGTGCCATAAAAATATATAATACCCACATAGCCCGAACTGGACGTAAAAATGTAATTTGGAAAACTCTCTCAGGTACACCAAAGCAACCCAGCAGTGTCGAATGCGGGTATTACGTTATGCGCTTCATGAGGGACATCATCATGGATCCTTCCTTGGGGTTTGAGAATAAGGTAAGAAGAAATTACCTTCATACATTTCACGTCGTTTTTTGTATTATCAACGACGGCCATGTAAAATTACCGTCGTTGAATATATATACTACGTCGGTTATGAAAAATATCGTCGTCTGTGATTGAATTTCTTTTTATTGATAAACCCTAATAGTCATTGTTTATGCAGTATGCCAAGGGAAACCAGGAAGCTTCATACCCTCAAGAAGCCATTGATGAAGTCCGGAATGAATGGGCAGAGTTTGTTTTCCAAATTATTAAACAGGGCAATTATTGAACACTTGATATTTATGTATAATGTACAAATTTTCTCTATAATATGTAATGTAAAAATTTGTTGAGGTTTTCCTAAATTAAAAAAAAAAACAAACATACAAATTGCGTAAACGACGTGTAATACTTTTCCAACGACCTAATAAAGTAAAAAACCGTCGTATTTTGTTGTTATGTTTTAAACAAATACGATGTAAAAGGATTGTTAGATGACGTTCTTTGAACAATTGAGTCGTTTATAGTTTACAACATCTTCAATTTCTTAAGGGTTCAGAGTAGTACTTTGTAACTACAGCGGTTAAGTCGTGGAATATATATTTTACGTCGTATATTTAAATAGCCGCCATGGTTTCTCATTTTAACGACGTCATTCTAACGACTTAGTAGTCTATTACAATTTACAACGTCTACAATTTATTAAAACCGACGTGGTTTGTTGTTGTGATAAGAATATTTTATTATTTTTATATCAAAATATTCAAAATAAATATAAATAAATCAGAAAATGAAAAGTCAACTCCTATGAAGTCATTGATATATTTTCTTCCACATAAACCTTGAAAAAATTCATTTTGAATAACAAAAATTTAAAATGACCATCCAAAACCAAATTGTTTTGATGAGTGATAAAAACACTTCTAGTTTTATGGTTTAGGGTTTAGGGTCTAGGGTTTAGAGATTAGGGTTGTTATTTATTGTGGTTTATTTTTAAAGTATAATTTTTGGGTAGTCTAGGGTATATGTTAGACTTTAAAACCATAAAACCTTTTATAAACTTAATTTTTTTAATTTTATAATTTAGTTTTAAGGGTTTAGGATATTAATTTTTAACGACGGTGTTTGGGTCGTGGAATAAATATTTTACGTCGTTAAGTAAAATATCCGACATGGTTTCTACTTTAAACGACGTAATTTTAATATGTTAGTCGTCTATTATAATTTACAACGTCTACAATTTATTAACACCGACGTGGTTTGTTGTTTTGATAAGAATATTTTATTATTTTTATATCAAAATATTCAAAATAAATTTAAAATAAATCAGAAAAATGCAAGGTCAACTCCTATGAAATCATTGATATATTTTCCCCCTAAACCTTGAAAAAATTCATTTTGAATAACAAAAGTTTAAAAAAGTGCTTCCAAAACAAAATTCTTTTGATGAGTCATAAAATCTCTTCGAGTTTTATTGTTTAGGGTTTCGAGTCTAGGGTTTAGAGATTAGGGTTTCTATTTATTGGGGTTTATTTTTAAAGTATAATTTTTGGGTAGTCTAGGTTATATGTTAGTCTGTAAAACCATAAAACCTTTTATAAACTGAATTTTTTAAATTGTATAATTTAGTTTTATGGGTTTAGGTTATTAATTTTTAACGACGGTGGTTGGGTTGTGGAATACATATTTTACGTCGTGAAGTAAAATATACGACATGGTTTAGGCTTTAAACGACGTCATTTTAATATGTAAGTCGGTTTATATAATTTACAACGTCTTTAATTTCTTAACCCCTACATGGTTTTTCAGTCGTCGTTATATAAAAATATTCAAAATAAATTTAAAATTAATCCGAAAAATGAAGCTTCAAAATGAACGGCCTTACGTTCTTAATCCGAAAAATGAAGTTTCCGTCGCGGAATATTAAAATTACGTCGGTCCTTGTAGAACTTTCGCCTTGGTTTTTCTTGCGACGTTTTAAAACGCGCGCTCTCTAAAAATTTGCGCGCGACCTAAATTTTTTAGATATGGCTCTTATTCTTATACTTCGAACCCTGAAAACTAAAATTTTCAGATTTCGCGCGACATAACATTTCGCTCTCTCACTTCTGCTCTAATTAAAAGTTGCACTCTCCAGGCTCCGTCGAATCTGTGAGCTCGTCCAACCTGTAAGTACAAACCCTAACTTCCCCTTGTAAATTCATTGAATGATATTAGGTTGTATGCTTTGCGATCAGTTAATAATGTGCTTATAGGTATGGGTTCATGGATTTTCTGTTTAATGGGTTCATGGATTACATTATCTGTTATGTTGAATTGGGAATGGATTTAATTTTGTCGGATCTTTTAATCACCCTATGTTAGGTTAAATTGGGAATGGATTTATTGTTTTCATGCTTGGTTTCATGTATATGTTGGTTTCTTGCTTGGTTTCATGTATATGTTGGTTTTCTTGCTTGGTTTCATATATATGTTGTGTTCTTAATGGGTTTTGTGTTCTTGAAAATAAACTGAGACACGACGAATTTTAAGGCATACGACGACGATTACACGACGGTTTTTTAAACTACCGTCGTTGTATTACTTATACACGACGGTTTTTTCATAAACCGTCGTTTGTATTACTTATAATAGACGACGTCTGTTGAAAATCCGTCGTCTATATATGCCAAATACGTCTGTTTTTGTTTAAAACCCGTCGTCTCTGTTGTGTATTACTTGCTATTAAATCTTTGTATAATCTGCTATAGTGATGGTCATTGCCTGTATTTTCACTTTATTATAGATAATAGGTTATAGTGTCGGAGATGGATAAGTCATGGATGCACTCGGATAGAAGATCGAAGGCATATGAATTTGGGGTGGAAGCATTTTTGAACTTTGCTGTAGAAAATCTTCTAACTACAACACATATCCGTTGTCCATGTGTTAAATGTGTTAATTTGAAGTTGTTTGGGGTTGGAATTATAAGGGATCACGTATACTTTAATGGAATTGACCAAAGCTATAAGAATTGGACATTTCACGGAGAACCTTGGGAAGCAACTACTAATGCTAGTAGAAATGTTGAAGAAGATGATGGCCATAGTAGGTACAGTTTTGTGTCTGAAGAAATTGATATGGATGATAATGATTTTGGTGATTTTGGTTCCGATCCGTATGAGTTTGCCAATGTGATTGGGGATGGAGATCAACCAGTGTACCCTGGTTGTAGAAAGTACACGAAGTTATCGGCATTAGTGAAGTTGTATAATTTGAAGGCAAAACATGGGATGAGTGATGTCTGTTTTACAGAATTATTGATACTTCAAGGCGATTTGCTTCCAGAAGGAAATACAATACCAACCTCTATGTATGAGGCTAAAAAGACTTTGTGTGCATTGGGGCTGAGTTATGAGAAAATGCACGCATGCCCCAATGATTGCATCTTGTATAGGAAGGAGTATGAGGATTCAACTAATTGTCCTACTTGTGGTATCTCAAGGTGGAAGGAAGGCAAAGATTCAATCTTGAAAGAGGGTGTGCCAGCGAAGGTGGTGTGGTATTTTCCTCCAATTCCAAGGTTTAAAAGGATGTTTCAATCACATGAGACAGCTAAGAGTTTGACTTGGCATGCTGCTAGAAAATCAATTGACGGTCAGATGTCTCATCCGGCGGATTCCCCGTCTTGGAAACTTCTTGATGATAAATGGCCTGAGTTTGGTAATGAGCCGAGAAACTTGAGATTGGCTCTTTCATCTGATGGATTCAATCCCCACAGTTCTCTAAGTAGCAGATATAGTTGTTGGCCGGTTATCTTAGTTACATATAATCTCCTCCATGGTTGTGCATGAAACGAAAGTTCATGATGTTAACCTTATTGATTTCCGGTCCTAAACAACCCGGAAATGATATAGACGTCTACTTGGAGCCTTTGATTGATGATTTAAAATCTTTGTGGGTTGGGATTAGAGGAGTGTATGATGCACATAATGGAGAATACTTTACACTCAGAGCTGCATTAATGTGGACAATTAATGATTTCCCCGCCTATGGAAACTTATCTGGTTGTGTTGTTAAAGGATATAAAGCTTGTCCAATATGCGGCGATGATACACCTAGTCACAGGTTGAAAAATGGCCACAAAATTTGTTACATTGGGCATAGAAAATGGTTACCAATCAATCATCCATATAGGAGGCAACGTGCAGCTTTTAATGGGAAACCTGAATATGGCATACCTCCCGAGCCATTAACCGGAGAAGAAGTGCTGCATATGGTTGAAAATGGTGACAGAGTTTGTTGGAAGAAGAAATCAATATTCTTTGATCTCGAGTATTGGAAATACCTTCCTGTGAGGCATGCCCTAGATGTTATGCACATTGAGAAGAATGTTTGCGATAGTATCATTGGTACATTGCTGGAGATCCCTGGAAAAAATAAAGATGGGATTGCTGCTCGATTAGATTTATTGAACATGGGGGTCAAAACTGATTTGCAACCCAAGTATGGAGAAAGACGTACTCGTTTGCCTCCTGGGCCTTGGAATTTGTCAAGAGCAGAGAAGAGAGAGGTTTGTAATTCTTTCTATGGTATGAAGGTCCCTGAAGGTTATTCTTCAAATATTAAAAATCTTGTATCTTTACAAGATTCAAGACTTCTTGGCCTTAAATCACATGATTGTCATACCTTAATGCAACAATTGCTCCCTGTGGCAATTCGTTCTGTTTTGGAGAAGCCTGCAAGGTATGCAATAACTCGTTTGTGCTTCTTCTTCAATGCTATATGTGCAAAGACTGTTGATGTTTCCAAGCTAGATAAGTTGGAAGAAGATGTAGTAGTTACTCTGTGTTTGCTTGAGAAGTACTTTCCCCCTTCATTCTTTGATATCATGGTTCATCTAGTAGTACATCTTGTCAGAGAAGTTCGTCTATGTGGGCCAGTATATTTTAGGTGGATGTATCCGCTTGAAAGATATATGAAAGTGCTGAAGGGGTATGTTCAGAATCGTACTCGTCCCGAAGGTTGCATTGCTGAGCGGTATATAGCTGAAGAAGCGGTAGAGTTTTGTACTCAGCATTTATCTGATGTTAGTACAGTTGGAGTGCCTTCAAGCCAAAAGATGGGAGTTTCAAAGCCATTATCAGGTTGCACAGTGAGCGTAGTTGATCAGGACCTGTTGAATCAAGCACATCTATATGTCTTGGAGAATACGGAGGAAGTCCTACCTTATATCGAGTACGTATGAGTTTTATTCTTTAAGTTTCCATTTTAAATTATTTCTTATGTTTATCTTATATATTTGGGACCGTAATGCTTGAATTTTTCGTGTCATGTAGGCAACATATGATCCACATCAAGACTGCTTATCCAAAATTTAGAAAGAGAACAAAGTGGCTGCAGGATAAGCACAATAGCACTTTCATTCAATGGCTACGCTTCAAGGTATATGTTGTTGAATAACATATTTCTCTTTTAATTTTCTTCTTATTTCTATGTTAGATTGAATTAAGATTTGATTAATTTGCAGGTTCAAAGTGAACTTGAGGAAGACAATCATGGCGTATCAGAAAATTTAAGGTGGCTAGCAGCTGGTCCAAACATGGCAGTGCCATTATATAGGAGCTATCTTATTAAAGGTATTAAATTCAATATCAAGGCACAAGATGATGTGCGGACAACTCAAAATAGTGGAGTTTATTTACTTGCACAAACCATGCAAGTTGTTAGTGCCAAGGATAAAAACCCAATTCTCTCAAATATGGGTTTCTATGGTGTCATTCAAGAAATTTGGGACCTTGACTACCAAAAGTTTACAATCCCAGTCTTTAGGTGTGATTGGATAGATAGTTCTGGTCTTGTAGTCGACGAACTTGGATTTACCCTTGTAGATTTGAGTAAAATTGGACATAGGAATGACCAATTTGTTTTGGCTTCTCAAGTCAAACAAATATTTTTTGTTGACGACCCGATGCATCGTGGTTGGTCGGTAGTTTTATCAATGCCTAATAGAGAATATAATGATGTTATTGGTGATGAAGTCTTAGGTGATGTGATAATTGAGTGTGAGCCATTTACTAGAGGGATGCCAAATGTTGACACATTTGATGAACTGGTGGGTGAGTTAGGTGGTCAAAATATTCGAGATGGGTGTGAAGATATATGGATTGAATGATGCTTATGTAATTGGCAGTGTATGACATTCATTTTATAATATATTGTAATTTGATTTCTTCACTTTCATTATACAGGTTTTGGCCACAAAACAATCAGTGCAAAAAATACTGGATCCAGATTACATCATTATATTCTGCATAAAAAACAACGTCTGTTCAAATAAAACACGACGTTATGGTTAACCATTTATTCAGCATATTTACCGACGTCTTAAAGCAACGTAACAATGAAGAACCACGACGCTATTGTGAAGCAATTATCCAGGATATCACGTCGGGGAAGGATTAAGAACCGCCATGTAATCCAAAATAACACGACTCCAATCCCATAATACCGACGTCTAAAAAATGAGATAAATTATCTGAACATTAATTTGGAACCGACGTGGTTTAATAAATGCGTCGTAAATAATGACGTTGTTTAGAAGTTCAACGTCGTCTACATTAATAAGTACGTCGTGAGTAATGAATACATATAAATACAACGTCGACTATATAAATTCCACCGACGTTGTTTCGCATTTCAACGTCAACTACATAAATACATACGTCGTAAATAATGACACTGACAACTATATCCACGTCATCTTTTTTAGAAAAATCGAAGTGGAAAACTTATTTCACGACGGTCGTTTGTAAATAAGAGACGTAGTAGTTTTCAATAACGTCGTCTTCTCATGTATTTAAAGATGTCATATTTTTTCTTGTCGTGAAAATTATATTTAACGGCGTAGTGTTTTAGTTATCGTCGTTGTATGTCTATCTTGCGGCCTTGTTCTTCTAATATTTGTCATATTTTTCCTTTTTAACGACGGTGATTTGTTTGTGTTGGTCGTCTATTCTCATCCTCGACTATTTTTTAAAACTTATGCAGACTAAACACGTCTGTTTTTATTTTTTTTCGACGTTGTTTTATTTAACAACGCCTAATATTTATCGTCGTTGTTTGTTTCTGAAAATAGGACGTACAAATTTTGTAATACGACTCTCATATATTAGTAACCGACGTTGTTTGTTTTTTCAACGTCTATTATATAAATACATACGTCGTAAATAATGACACCGACAACTATTTCCACGTCATCTT
This sequence comes from Prunus dulcis, assembly GCF_902201215.1. NCBI lineage: Eukaryota > Viridiplantae > Streptophyta > Magnoliopsida > Rosales > Rosaceae > Prunus > Prunus dulcis. The sequence goes on along the minus strand of NC_047656.1, from coordinate 9,767,500 downwards.
TTATAGAAAAATCGAAGTGGAAAATGTATTATACGACGGCTGTTTTTATCTAGGCGACGTAGTATGAATCAATAACGTCGTCTTCTAATGTCCTTAAAGACGTCATATTTTTTGTTGTCGTGAAAATGATATTTAACGGCGTATTATTTTAATTTTCGTCGTTGTATGTCTATTTTGCGGCCTTGTTCTGTTAATATGTGTCATATTTTTCCTTTTTAACGACGGTTTGTTTAGAGAGTTGGTCGTATATTCTCATCCCCGACTGCTTTTTTCGATCTTTTTGCAGTACAAAGACGTCGTTTTTTATTTGTTGATGACGTTGTATATTTTAACAACGACGGTGATTTAGCGTCGTGGTTTATTAGGGAAAAGATGACGGTGGATTCCACGACCGCTGAAAAACTGAATACACGACGGTGATTTACCGTCGTCTTTTTGCTTTTTTGTAGTAGTGTGAGGAGCAGCAAAAGAAATGGTTGCCGTTGGCATATAAGATGCAAATTATTGGTTGCTATGCACAGACTGAACTTGGTCATGGCTCCAATGTTCAAGGGCTTGAGACCACTGCAACTTTTGATCCAAAGACTGACGAGTTTGTTCTTAATAGTCCTCCACTCACTTCAAGCAAAGTGAGTAATTTTAATAATGTTGCTTTTTTGTTTTCTTCTGATTTTTTTTCTTTTGAGTGAAATTTTAGTATCTATGATAACAAGCTTGTGATGGGAATTGTGCTTAGTGTCATTTTGATCTAGATATTTTCAACCATAATGTGGTGGTTATATTTTTCGTTGATTGAAATATCTAGTTTAGGCACTTATTTTCCTTCCTTATTGGTTGTGAATAGTGGTGGCCTGGTGGTTTGGGAAAAGCTGCTACACATACTGTTGCTTTTGCCCGTCTTATTACTGATGGAAAAGACCATGGAGTAAATGGTAACGACCAAGTGTAACATTGTTTGGAACTTCTATCGTGAAGTGAATGGTCTATTGATTTTAATTATAGAACCAATTCTCTTGTTTTAGGTTTCATTGTCCAACTTCGGAACTTGGATGATCACTTACCTCTTCCAGGCATAACAGTTGGTGATATCGGCATGAAATTTGGAAATGGAGCATACAACTCCATGGACAATGGTGTCCTGAGATTTGATAATGTCCGCATACCAAGGGATCAAATGTTGATGAGGTATCCACTTTGTATGCATTGTACTTGATGATAGATAGGATTGTTGTGCTTGAGTGCCCATATTTCTTATTCAAAGAGGTAGAAAGGATGGCTATTCTCATGTTCTTCTCAAATGTGCCAGGGTCGCACAAGTTACAAGAGAAGGAAAATATGTCCAATCCAATGTTCCCTGACAGCTACTTTATGGAACAATGGTTTTTGTGCGGCAAACAATTGTCGCTGATGCTTCCACTGCTCTATCACAGGCAGTATGTATTGCCACTAGGTATAGTGCTGTTCGTCGACAGTTTGGTTCAGAAAATGGTGGTGTTGAGACACAGGTATCTGATGGAACATTGCCTCATAAAGTTTGTTATCCTCTGCATGATTTTGTCCTGAAGATGTGTTGTATTTTGGTTCGTGTTTTGTTCCAGGTGATCGATTACAAGACTCAGCAAAGTAGGCTCTTCCCTTTGCTGGCTTCCGCATATGCTTTCAGATTTGTTGGTGAGTGGTTGAAATGGCTATATACGGATGTAACACAAAAGTTGCAAGCAAATGATTTCTCCACATTGCCTGAAGCTCATGCATGCACTGCGGGTCTGAAGTCACTGACTACTTCTGCAACTGCTGTAGGATAATTTATTGCTGCTCTTTATTCTTCTATGTTTTAGCTTTCTTTTTTAGGCCCATAAAGCTTTTGGGTAACAGCAAACATATACTTCACGTCCCATTGACAGAAACTCTCTCTCTCTCTCTCTCTCTCTCTCTCATAATTTCTTTTTTTGACAGGATGCCATTGAAGAATGTCGGAAATTATGTGGTGGGCATGGTTATTTATCTAACAGTGGGCATGAGAATGCTTTAATAGGTTTTGGCAATTTGACAACAAAAAAAGGGTTTTGGCTGAAAGGAAATCGGATTTGGGCTTTGTTTTGCTAAAAAAATATTATTTGGGCTTTTTTTGGCCGAAAATAAATAAGATTTGGGCTTTTGGAAAATTGTAAAAATGGGCTCAAGCCCAAACCGAGAGAATTCAGAATCGACCCGAGAACCGAGCCCATTTTCGGTTCGGCTCATTTTCGGATTTCACCCTAGGCCCGACTCGACCCGAGAACCGAGCTTCCTTCGGTTTGGCTTGCGGGTCGGCCAAAATTTGACCCGACCCGAACCGTGCCCAGGCCTAAATTCATTGGCTGAGAAGCATCTAATCAGGATTTTAAGGATGGTATATGATATAATTAAGGGTGAACAGAAATGTTTGCAAAAGTCTGCTAAATTAAAGACAGAAAAAAAAAAAATCCAAAAAGAATAACTCTATGGATGCTATGATGCACATCACTTGTGATTTTTCAGTTGTTTAGTATGTTATATCTTATGGAACATCCAAACATCAATCCTTCTCAAGGTTTACCACACAACTGACAAGGAAGAATGCTCTCTCTCTCTCTCTCTCTCTCTCTCACAAAGATTTAACAACGCAGGCCCCAAGAGAAGTTAAGAAAGAGAGAAAAACATATGGACCGGTTGTGGCTGATAGTTGAAGGTGTGCTGATAGAGGCAGTGATTACTTCTAGGACCCTCAAAGATTCTTGAACTCAACCGCAACTTTTTTTTGGCTACTTTTTTTGTTTTTGAAAAAAGTGAAAGTTCCTATTTTTATTTACCTTCACCTAACAAAACAATTTCCTTCTCGGTGAATGTTCTGTCTCTTATCAAAAGGAATGACACTCTTTCTCTTATCAACAAGAGTGCCAAGTGTTCATGAGCGTCATCTTGCGGATACCTCCCCAACATGCAATGAGGATGGCATTCAAAGTCATCATCCGCACCGGCCCTCGCTTGGAGGAGAGTTCAATTAGAGGGGGTGTTCATGAGCGTCATGTGAAAGAGAGTCGGAAAGAGACATGCATTGGAGGTCTAGGTATGAGTCACATTTGTTACAATAGTAACAGAAGCCTTGGCTCAAGCACTCGCACATATGACAAACACTCTGTCAAATGAATTAGCTTCTTTTGAGAAGAGTGGTGTAGGTGAAGCGGGTGAATCGTTGTACTAGGTAATTCAGCACATGTTTTATGGACAAAGAAAGGGCATTGTTGTTGGCGGACACAACGATAAAAGGCCTTGCTACTGATGGTGGTGATGGGTCCCATGCAAGCGTCACATGTAATTGTACTTAAAGCATCTCCTAAACCCTCGTTATGGAGGACGAAGAGATGTTGATCGAGGATAGAGTGCTTCAGCAGTTTCTCAACTTCTTTTTTTATAGTATTTTATCAGCTCCGCCATGGCCGACCACAGACCCTGAGTTGATATTTTCCTTGATTTCATGTGCTCGAGCATCTGGTTCAACAGCTCTTTCAGATCCTGCTCCTTTAACAGATGTTTGTAGTATTCATCTTCATTAAAATCAGCATCAATATCATCAACATGAACATCAACAAGAAAATGACAATCAAACGCCTTATTTATTTTCTCCCTGGTACATATAGTGTGGGCAATGTAATTGCAACTATCACAATGATCTTTGTTCAGTTTTGAACTGATTGTTTGTATTGAGTTTCTGTTTGATTGGTTGGTTGGTTGGGTGTCCGTTCTTCAGTCCAGGTATGATGGATAATCCTGGATATTTTCTGATTTTGGACTAATCCCTCATCAATGCTCAAGTGGTAAAAAGATTTGCCAGCCGTAATTTTCAAAAGCAAGTCTGACTTTACTTTCCAGCTTTCATGGTCATCAAATTTATTTGGAGTCTAGTTACCAACGATGAGGAGTCATTATGACATACCTTAACAGCTAAGAAACTATAAACTTTGGACTAAAACTAATTCAAATAATTTGATCCTTGGATTAAATCACCATTGGTGGTAACTTATTTCTCAATTATCAAAATAATGTGAATTTATTTAATTTAATCCCCTTTTGTTGAATAGCATGGGTCATTCATCATTTTTGGAAGACACAGCTCAATACCCATTTTGGAAAGTGAACCCAACGCTTATTTCGGGCCGGCGCGCAAATTTCAGACCCAAATGAAGAGATCTTGTAATTTTTTATTGAGAAGAGAGAGAGGGGGAAGGGGCGGCAGGCAGGGTGAGTAGAGTAGGGGGGTTGGATTGGGATGGGAGGTGGTTATGGCATCTTTTTTCTTTTGTCTTTCTAAAATTATATTCTAAACGTAAATAATGAATTTTAAATCCAGCTTATAAAAAGTCTCTTTTTTTTTTTTTTAAAAGGATTTTTTCTATTGAGATGGGCAATAATATATTAAATTCACACATACTACACGAATGCTAAGACTCGAACCTAATAACTCTTTGTAAATTAGATTAATTTAGAGTAGTTTAGATATCACTTTTAGCAACAACAAGAAATTATGATTGTGACTTTGTAAAAAAAAATTATTGAGAGAGGCATCACTAAACTAATAGTTAGTCAGTTATGTTGTGTTTTAAAGAAGAATGCTATTTGTCCGAACTTTTTCTCTAAACTCTTTCCCAACCCAATATGACCTATGTGGTAGGAAGACAAAAAGAATAAGTAAATAAATAAATAAAAACTTTCCTACACCGAGGATATATTTTAGCAATCTTTCTTCCTCACGCATCATGTTGCACATCAAATCATTGGATTAAAAGAACAACAATATTATAATACCCACTTTGTGAGAAATGCCTCATAAGTTGTGAAAAAAAAAATGAGATAAGTAGTTATAACAAGTAAACCAACCAACCCCCTTTCTTCTGATATCCCAATGAGGAAGCATGCTTCACCTGCTGACTGCTCAACTGCTATTAACATATTTGACCTAACAGGACATTCACCTGCCACACCATTAACAATTAATCCCCTTTATGAAATCAATCAAATATTTATTCCTGCTTTTAGGTGAAAGAGGGCAGGCAGGCAGCTAAAAAAGAAGTGGGTCATTTGCTGATGAGTGATTCTGATAGCTTTATTTGCCCTTTTCTTCCTCTCTTTTTTGTAATGGTAAGGTAAGAGAAGGCTGGCTTGTTGGAGAATGCTACTGAGAATAATGGCTTCAAGTCCAACCAAACCAAACTAACAAAAACTGCAAACCCAAGCTACCAACCTTGAAATGGAACCCTTATTGAATGCCATCAAGTTTCCACTTTTCCAAACACAGCTCTTATTTCAAATAATTTCAATGGAAAATAATTCAGAGACCTCAAGGTTCAGAAATTCAGAGTAAGATTCTTGCCAATATATTTGCGAAGCAGTACCTGCATGCATGTGTCTCTCTAGGGTTCAGAAATTTAGGGTATGAAAAAATAATAATAAAGAAAATGCCAAATGCCTCACATGCCAACACCCCTAAAAATGTGACATCCTATTGTACCAAAAATTAAAAAAAAAATTAAAAAAAACTGTCACTTCCTTCTCCAGCTCTGAAGTATTCAAATTCCAATAAGTAGCAAGTCTGAAATGGAACAAACAACTCAGAGCCGAGCGCAGATTGACTAGTTTCAAATCAATATAGACAATTTTCCCCTTCTTTTAACATTGGTTTTCTTATTGGAAGTACAATCCTTCCTTGGTAGCAGTAAATTAACGGGGCACTCAAGGCTGAGGAGATTGACTACTTCAAACGAGAGACAGGTGTGCCCTTCTTTAAGGTAACTTGTACCTTTGTTTTGTCATTGGAATAATATTTGAGCTTTTCAACATACATCTATAATTCATGGTGAATTATTAAATCTCAAAGTTGAATTATTAGATATGTCCTGTTGTGTGAGGAAACAGTGATGAGATGGGGTAAAGGAGGGCCTTGCGTGTCCTTATATCCATCATCCCTCGCTCTCACCTTTTAGCATAAAAATTTGTGTGAAACGGGAATAACAAATTCACAATATTCTTTTGTTATATTTGGTCAATTACAAGTTATCACGTAGAAAAGTTATCACGGATAGCATACTGTGATTGATTGAGGATAGCAAAACAATATTATTCCTATTTTACACTGTGTTTCCCCACCTTATAGGGTTTATTTTACATTAAATTTCAATGATCCAACATGTTTACTTTTCAAGTCTTTATTCATAGATCATGGTGAAATAAATAGACAAACACAATATTTACACAAGTATTTCCCCACCTTATAGGCAAGGGCAGAGCTGTACTAAGGCCTGGGATGGCTCTGGCCCCTCCAATTTATTTAAGCCCTTTGAATGTATATATTGGATGTGGTAACAAATGCAAAGAAAAATTGCTATACTTAAGCCTATGGTCACCTCACCACAAATCAATACTTGTCAAAATTGTATTTTAATATGAATATAATAGTAAAATCATACTACATTTATAAAAGAAAACCACTCATTTCAATTTAGTGCTTTTGTACGCAATAATTTACTCATTAGGCTAAAAAAAATATACAACTAATTACTTTTTGTGTTTAACATTTTGGCCCCCTCAAATATAAAATCCTAGCTCCGTACCTGCTTATAGGGTTTATTTTACATTAAATTTCAATGATCCAACCCGTTTACTTTTTAAGTTTTTATTCATAAATCATAGTGAAAATAAATAGACAAACACAATATTTTCAAGAAACATTAAAATGACTACCTTTCTGATTTTGGTGATTTTTTGCTCCTAAAAAGTTGTCTCTCAAAGAAATTTACTCGAGTAATCCACCAATGGAAACTCCACACCGCACACACATATATATATATATATATATATATATATATCTTGTAAATAATGTATTGGGATATTCCTGATATTATTTATAATAAAAAAGGAAAAAAGTGCATAGTCCAAACATGAAAACCAGGTTTTGATAAAGTAGTGGATAATCTACATCACTGCCCCCACATGGATGGATGAACTGAAACAGCATGAAATATTCACGCATACGTAGCTCCTTGAAGAAGGAAAAAGTGTTTATAACAGGAAGTACAGGCAGCTGTGGCATATATGTTAGGGGAGGCAATTCTCCTCAGAGCCCTTTTCTTCCAACTTGGATAACATAATATTCTATAATTAGAAAATTCAACCTAACTAAACTACATGCTTAATTTTATTTTTGCTAAGCCTCCCAATTGCAGTACATGGTTTGGTTTTTCCTAATCAAAATAGTCGTCTAATTTTTGTACACATTATCTTGCAATATTTATGCGCGATTGATTACGCTTTCTAGTTTTCTGTATTGCAAGAATCTCCTTTGAAGTTGTGTTCTTTCTGTTTTATATCATGAATTTTTGCCCAATATATCAATGAATTTTACTGCTTTACAAAATAATATCATGAGTTTTTGCCCACTATTTATAGACTAGGGAGTCTGCTGTGCATCTTTTATTTTCTTTAAAATTAACCAACTAATAACTTGCCCGAATCAATCAACTACCTACCCTATTGTACTTGTACCTAATGCTAAGTTAGAAAAGTAAAACTCTTCTTGACTTGTGATTAAATTAATAGTAAAGTTTAAAAGAGAATATATTTTTAGAGTACATTAGTGAACCACGTTGAAATCAACTAATTACATCATTTGTACTAATGATTATTGCGATTTTTAGTGGTATAGTCTACAAACATATGGTCCCCTGATGGATTAAAGTTCTCTTTTGGGAGTTGGTATTGACAAAATGAGGGGAAGTGAAAGCATAAGAGAACTATTTTCTTAGTTATAGTGGGGGTAAAATCTACTAAATCATAATGTAAAACACATTAATCAAGAAAGCAGGGGCAATTTAGACATTTTGACATGTTCTAAACACAAAATTATGTGCCCCATGCATCATGCATATGGGCACCCCCATCCATAATCCATAATATCTCATCAAAAAGAAAAGCTTATAAAATCTTTTTCTTTTTTCTTTTTATAGAGAGAGAAATCATATGTAGAACTCGGAATATAAATAAATGATTTTAATCACTTGAACTACACACCATTCCGAATCATATGAATTCTTTGAGAAAGGAGAAGAAAGTTTTGTTAAAAACGACAGGTGAGAGTTATAATTGTCAAGCCCGTAAAAGGAGCTTCTTGTAAAGCTGAGTGCTTCTGAGAGAGAGAACTCCATTAAAGTACACACTACCCATTCATCCATCTCTCTCCGTTCTGCGTTTGGCTCCATTATTTTTGTACCTCTCTCTCTCTCAGACAAATTACACAAACAAAATCTCTCTCTTTCTCTCTCCGAGAGGCTCAGAGCTGGCATGGGCCATTGTCAGGTCCCTGCTTTTCACTATCCCTCCACATTCACCACCTTTATCACTCTCTCACTACCGCTTCTTTAGAAAGAGAAACTGACCTCTCTCTCTCCCTCTCTCTCTCTCTCATACATATATATATTGAGGCACATTCATGACCCCAAAAAATACTATGAATGCACTGTAGAGGTCAACCATGGAAATGAGCTCGAGCTCTATGACCGAGTCAGGGAGCTCATCTTCCTCTTCCCCACCAAACTCCTCCACTGAGTCACTCAACGGCTTAAAATTTGGCCAGAAAATCTACTTTGAGGATGCGAGTCTCGGAGCTTCATACAAATCCGGGTCTGCCGGGTCTTCTTCTTCTTCTGGGGCTACCCCGCCAAAGAAGCAAAGGGCCGGGCATTTGGCTCATCCGGGTCAGCCACCCAGGTGCCAGGTTGAAGGCTGCCAGGTGACACCAAGCTCACAAAACATACAATACACCTTACTCTACTATATTACAGCTAGCCTTAAGGATATTAATTCTCCTAGAAAAAGTCATGCCAGAAAATGGCTAAACTAGTTTTCTAACAGTTTTTCATTCTAGAGCAATCTATTATTTGCAGTGTATATAAATTGTATCAATCATCAAATTTTTTATTTTTTATTTTTTTATACAAACGATAATTTACTCTAAATTAATCTAATCTTGAGAAGGGATTCAAACTTGGGTGCCGGCTCACTGTCCTGGTCAACTGACCTAACACACTCTATGTTCAATCATCATTATTGAATGAAACAGTGCAGTAATTTCAGTGTTCTTACCCAAAACATAAACATTTGTGAGCAGGTAGATCTGAGTGATGCCAAAGCTTACTATTCCAGGCACAAAGTGTGTGGCTTGCACTCTAAGACCCCTAAGGTCATTGTTGCTGGTCTTGAACAGAGGTTTTGCCAACAATGTAGCAGGTCAGCAAGCACTTGACTTTTTTCTAATAAAGTTTTTAGATTTCATTGTTGGGTATTTTTTTCAATTTCATTGTTCGACTTTCAAGTTTATAAATTTTCTGGTAAACTAACATCTTTGGTGCTTGGTGGGGTTGTAGCTTATGCTTCTTGTGGTTGTTGATTTTGTTTGTAATCTAGCTGTGCTACTTTCCAATTTGTCAAATTCTATTTGTGAGTGAGTATTGTGTTATGTATCTTGTTCTTGGTGATTGTTCTTCTGAGTGTTAGCTGCTTTGGACCTTGATGAAGGCTTTTCAGCTTTACTTGTTTTCTTAAATGATGCATTTGGAAGTGTTGCATTGCATTTCAATGCTTCAATTGCAAGGCTCGTATGCTAAAGTTATGGTGAGATTATTTTCATGAGCTGCATTGAGGCTTGAGAACGTGCAACACAGTTCTCACACTGTAAATTGTGACTCGTGAATCGCTTGCAGCAATAGTGAATAGACTAACAACTTGGGTTGAAACAGATAACCAAGGTTGTTTCATTTAACTCAAATTTCTTAAGGTTGTAGAAGTTCTTGTGATCAATTTTATAACCTGTGCGAACCATTTCATTCTGAACAGATTTCATTTGCGAGTATAAGATTTGAATTTAGCAGTAAATGTATTTACCTGTGGTACTTAAGATTATCTAGTCTCTATGATGGTTCTGATATTTTGGTATAAAATTACAATTGTGATATGTTTTTCGGCATTGGCAATCTATTATTGGATTCATGTGATGGTAGGTCTACTTTCAAAAATGAATCTTGCGTGCCCATGCTGCATACCAAGTGTGCAACATTCTTCTAAATTACAGCAGGAAGTGCGAGGTATACCGGCATGACATAAAATTTTGAGATTTGCTTCAACAATTCTCGGTCGAGTGACAGAAAACTTGTGCATTGTATCGTCTCTTTAATAGTTTGTTCTTTGCGATCTCAAACTAGCAGCATATGAGTAGGGTATTAAGTTCATGATACTTCCTATGTTTTATTTTGTTCATCAATATTTGTTTATTGTATTTGAGTTTGGAGGTTGAAAAATGGTTGTGTTTTTGTATTATGAGTATTGTTAAAGGTCTTGGTCTTTCTGCTGAGGGCTTTTCTTTTTTGAACTAGAACATCTAGCATCCAGTGAATTTCAGGTCACATCAGTTGTGTCACAAGCACAACCTATGTATGCTCTTTATGGAAGAATCTAGATCCTCGGCTTAGCCAAACTAAACACTAATTAAATGTCTGCTTTTGCTTTTGTTAGGGTACAAATTTCTTCAAGTCTTTAGCTCAGACCCTAAATTAATGGTAAATAATTTTCTTACCTCTCCCAGATTTCATCAGCTTCCTGAATTTGACCAAGGAAAACGTAGTTGCCGTAGACGTCTGGCTGGTCATAATGAGCGCCGGAGAAAGCCACAACCTGGATCCGTATCTACGCGTTTTGGCCGACTTTCTTCGTCTCTCTTTGGTTAGACATACCTCATCATAGTTGAATTTCCCTTTAAAATACATTTTTGCGCTCTCTTATGTTTTTTCAGTTTCCTCTTATGGTACGTATAAAACGTCAATAAAATGTTTTTTGCTTGAAATGATAGAAAACAGCAACAAAGTTGGAAGCTTTCTGATGGACTTCACTGCATACCCAAGGCCTGCTGACAGGGATGCAAGGGCGACCACAAGAACTGAGCGAGTAACTGTTAATCAAAATGCCAATGGCACGGGCGATTTTCTTCAACATGCATGGCAGAGCAACTCTGTTACTACATCCGGCCGTTATCTACAGGGTTCAGCAGGCGGGACTAGTTATCCTGATCCTGGAATTCCTCCTCGAGAATGCATCACAGGAATCGCTGACTCAAGCTGTGCTCTCTCTCTTCTGTCAAATCAACCATGTGGCTCTCGTAACCGAGTATCGGGTGTTGGGATGAATGCCTACTTGAATACCTGGATGAACACCCAAGGGGTAACTGTGGCTCAACCAATGGCTCATGCTGGGACCTCCGATCACTTTCCAACCACTTCGTGGGGTTTCAAGGGAAATGAGGCTGGTAGCAGCTCACACGAGATGCTTCCCAATCTGGGTCTCGGTCAAATCTCACAGCCTCTCAATAGTCAGTACTCTGGTGTGCTTGAGCTGTCTCAACAGAACAGGAGGCAGCAGCACATGGAACTTGGACACACCAGGGGCTATGACTCCTCCACCAACCAGCAGATGCACTGGTCACTTTAAAAGGGGTCCCTCATTCTCTAGTTCTTGTGGATGCCTTAGTGTGACTTTAAAAACTTGGAACTTTAATTTTCTTGCAGGTTTTTATGTCTTGTTGGGTAGCAACCCAAACTGATCATGCTTTGTATGTTAAGACTACGAATATCGTAATCTAGGTTAGCCTCGAAGGCTTTAACTGTCTACCTAGTAATAAAGCTACGATTTGGATGCGTATAGTCATTCTATAGTGAGGGCATTATCGAAGGCCCTTAGATGAGGTCCTATCTCTAACCGTTGAATCAAAACTAACTAATTTGATCTAACAGTTAAGAGATAGGGTCTCATCTAAGGGTCTTACTAATGCCCTCACTATATAGTTCTTGCCCTATGAGTATTGGTGGTTAGTTTGTGAATTACTTTGAAGCACTTTGGGCTAAAATTGGGTTCAGTGCCGTCAGGTGTTGATGCTTGCAATATGGCGCTCGCTCATGGTTCAGCTTAATTTTCAACCAGGTTTGCACTAAATGTTCTCTTCTATTTTTTATTTCAAACACCATAGATTACAGGTGAATCTTAGACTGGTGGGCCCTAAATTTGTCCAGATAAAAACCCACAATGTTTCATGAGTTAAATTGTAATCCAATTTGGCAAACAAATATTAGAGATTGCATAGACACAGATTAATTTGCAAAACCATTGGGCAAGCCTTTCCAAATATCAATAAAGTACACTAGTTTATTGTTGAGCACTGAGCTTCTATATACATGTACGACTCCTGCTCCGAGGAAATTCCACAAGTTCTTTTTTTGGTTACAAGGCGGGATGAACCCTAAAAACAAAAAAGAACTAAAAAAGAACACTTACTTCAGGGCAAAGCCCCGCCTAATCTGTCATCCACAAGTTCTATAATTGTGTACATATGGTTATTGATCCACACACTCGGGAGATATTTCAAACTTAACTCACAGAGGTGTGATTTAGTACAATCTCGATTATAGGGATTTTCCCAACATAGTTCTGAGGGTTAGCAGCTGCAAATTTCAAATGAATATCTGAGTGAGCAACTTCAGTGCCTTCCTACTGGTTTTTTACTCAGAGAGTTGCACATCGGAGGATAGGAACTTACGACGTCAATTGGCAGCAAGAATGAAAAAAAAATCTCCATAACAAGCAAGTGCATCCATCTCCAAAGAAGAGTTGCATTATCTCTCAGTATTCTCTGTTCAAACAAGGAAGAAGGTCTGGGTGTCCACAGCATTAGGGAACTTAGATCAGTGGTCATCTTCATCAGCTCCAGGGCAGTGGGTTAATAGTGCCTCCATTGATTCATACTGAAATAAACAGCAGAATCTTTAGCAGGACAATCGAAAATGTTGTAATTGCAGTTCAGATTTGAAAACAAGCAATTTAGCTCAAATTTCCCTCTTGGAAGTAAATGATAATTCCTAAATCTTTGTAAGAGTTTAACAAGTCCATGTACTGGGCTTACCTGACATCCACAAAAGAGGCAGTATCGATGCTCATCTCTCAGTTTCATCAATATCTCTAGCAAATCCTGCAGGCAGAAAGTAACCATCATCACAGGTTATTTCCAGGCATAACTAATATTTCAACTTTCCCAAGTAACATCGAGCAGTAATAATCCAAAGGCATTAGGACAAGGAAGAAACAGAAAGGGATGGAAATCGTCTACAAGGCCTGGAAATAGACCCAACTCCTGATACACCCAAGAAAGAGTATCTAGCATAGCAGAACTACAATAATCTGGATACTATCAACTCACATATCCTAAATTAGCTCTTGGTTGTTAAATTATTCAAAGCTGAAACTTTCAAACCTAGTTATTACAAAGACCACCTAAAAGTTTATCCTAAGCCCGGTATAAGTCTCCAGTTGTTGACCACCAACTATATACGAAAAATTTGATTACCGGCAGGAAGATCAATGACACGATCAACAAAACTTTGGTTTAAATTCCACAATATGCAACATTATATAAAGGCCACATTTGCTTTATCATATTATCTAGGATTCTATTGAAACTCATAGATGACGGGACTTGTTCTCAGTTAAATTTCCAATTTAAGAGAGCCGGCACTAACTGAAAATTAACCCAATAACAGTTCCAATTTGGATGGAAATCATCATAATCCATCTAATGTTGTACATTATGCATGTCAACCACACATTTAATCCAAAATTTCTGTCATATTACATTAAAATGATGCTCACTAAACCAATTATGCACTAAAATAAAAAGGACAACAATTCAAGAAACATACCTCTTCTGTAATTTCTTCCTCTTCCTCTTCCTCTTCCTCCCCTCCACGCTCCTCTTCTTCTTCCTCATTCTTCTCGGGCGGCACAATTTCCTTATTCTCCAATTGATCCAAAACCGCCTGTGCCTTCTTAAAATTGACCACAACTCTCCGACTCCGCCACTGTGACTTTTTCCTAGACCCAAACTCCTCCATCATAACCTGCTCGTTCCTCCTCTCCGCCCAAGTCCTTATTTCTTCTCTCTTCCTCTTCTCCTTATGTGGGTCCTCCCGCCCAATTCCAGCCCGTGAGCGCCGAATGTCAATCTTCACTGGCTCAGCCTGGCCTGATCCCTCCTTGCCAAGAGCTGAGCCTGGGGTATACCCCATTTGTTTTAAAAGTTTGAATCCTATGTTGGATTGTGGAATAGGAGCAGCCTCTATTTTGGCCAAGGTTTTCTCATCCTCTTCCTGCTGCTTTCTCTCCCTATTGAGTTTACGCTGTTCTTGCCAGTTTAGTGCTTTGGATTTTTTCTTAGAGGGTTGAATACTTTGGTTTTTGCTATTAGAAATCTGAAATATAGATAGGTACATTACGGTTAGAGCTTTTGTCACCAAAAATGAAGAATTAGCTCAAAAACACAAAACTCATGCTCCATGATGCAAACAAATCCCTTATGACAATTGAGAAAGAAACTAACAAACCCAGAAACAAAATAAAAGATACAAAAACGAGTCAGAACTAGGTCTCATGATTCTTATGATGCATTTTCTAGGGAACCAAACATAAAATTAACCTTACAACTTACAAGTTAAAAACCTTACCTTTTTGGATAGAAGTCCTGGAGGGCCGGAGGCTTCTGGAGTCAGGAACTGAGAGAGGTCGCCCATGTAATCATCTTCTTCCGCCATAGCCAGAGATCTCGAGCACCTACACAACGATTCACTAAGCAAAAACGAACAGTAAGCCTTTGAATTCTTTTCCTTTTATTTTCATTTTTTTTAAATAAAGAAAAAACATAAATCAATTTTCTGAAGAACCCAAGACTATTGGGTTTGGGCCGGGTTTTTATTAGGCCCAGTTTTGTAACAAACTCCGGAGAAGTGGCACGTGCGAAAATAACGAAACTAACGGTTTTGTGCTGATGTTGGGTCCAGCTATTCAACGATTGTCAAACTCGTTAAGACATTGTTATCAGTCTCTCTCTGGCTCTCTGCAACCTCCACAGCACACATTCCAAACC